>NW_025091283.1:1562846-2089324 GCF_018340605.1 Aspergillus pseudoviridinutans
CTATTAAAACTATTAAAACTATTAAAACTATTAAAACTATTAAAACTATTAAAACTATTAAAACTATTAAAACTATTAAAACTATTAAAACTATTGAAATGAATAAATAAATAATGTGATATTGATAGGTATATATATAATTTTCATGATATCTATAAGATATGTAATAGTATCTAGTAATTATTATTAATTATATATCTAGTATTTAGGCCTCTCTATTCCTTATAGTTTAGGTTAAAATATAAAAGGGATAGGAAGATAGGAACCCCTTAATATTAATAAGGTATATATAGGGTAGCTACTAGCCTACCCCCTATTCTTATATAATTAGAGGCTCCCTCCCCTACTATAATAAATAAATATCCTATCTAATAGTATATCTAGATCAAGTAAATATATAATATTTAATTTCTAAGAGATTTAAAGACTCTAATAAAGATTTAATCTAATTAAGGTAATTCTAGAAGATATAATTTAGTAACTATTAAAAACTTTAGTAATAATATAGATTTAATAATTACCTTAGATTAATTACTCTTAAATTAGTAAAACTATCTTAGATTAACTATTATTAATCTTCTTAGACTAATCTAGATACCTATAATAGTAATAATTTATTATAGGATATTCTTTAGCTCTTCACTTAATATAATTATAAATATTACAGACTCCTCTATATCCTCTAAAAAGTAATTAATAATATAATTAACTATCTAATTATAAAGAATAAGATAAATCTAAGTTATTAAAATTATTTTAATAGTATTAAAATCTATCAATAACTATAATCCTAATTTTACTTTTAAATTAATTATTTTTCTCTATATAATAAAATATATAATAGTAAATCTATATCTTCTAGTATAGAGACCTCTTAACCTAGTTTATTATTAATAATAATAGCTTTAAGATAGACTAAATTTAGCTTTAGTAATAGTTTAATCTTACTATCTAAGGTATAGCTAATAATAGTACTCAAGCTAAGTTAGTTTAGATATATAATTATTTAATTAAACTTCTCTAGTTAAAACTATTAATTAAATATATTAAATATATTAAATCTAGAATTTCTAATAATATTTTAATTTAGAAATTTATTATTAATTTAAAATCTATTCTATATATATATATATTAGGCAGAAGATTATAATAAACTAACTACTTTTAATAACATAGTTTATTATTTTACTAAGTATAAGTAGAGAATTACTTTATATACTTAAATATAGCTTTAATTATTTAGTAAAGTTAATATTTATTAAATTAAAAAGTTAATAATAATTAAATAAATTAAATAAATTAAATTTAAATATTATTGCTATATCTCCCAATTACCTAAAAAAAGAAATATATAAATAGAGGCTAGTAACACAGTAACACCACCCTCTAGGGATATAGTAATATCCTCTTAGATATAGTGACACCCTCCTTACCTAATTAGGTAAGGAAAAGTTATATAATTACTATAAATTTAATACAGAACTTAGCAGAGGATAAAAATAATTTAATTTACTATACTAATTTAATAATAGTATTTATAGTTTAATTCCTTCTAATTAGTCTAATTAGATAATATAATTATACTAGATTTCCTGTAATCAGAGGCCTCTATTAAGAATTAGATAATCCTTTTATATTAGCTATAATACTTAGGATATTCATCATTGCAGTAGGAAGGGAGCCTTTAAATCATGTAAGGATAGGGGGTAGGCTAGCAGCTGCCCCATACATGCCTTATTAATATTGAGGAGTTCCTATCCCTTTTATATTTTAACCTAAACTATAAGGAATAGAGAGGCCTAAACACTAGATATATAATTAATAATAACTAGTAGATATTAATATATATCTTATAAATATTATTAAAATTATATATATACCTATTAATATTATATCCTCCCCTGCCTAGATTAAACTTTATCTATAGAGTTCTTAGTTAGCAGCTAGCTACCTACAGGACTTAGTTAGTACCTATAGTATAACCCTAGATCTAATAATTACTAAGATATATTATATTACCTAATTTAGTATTAGGATATTACTATTTCTTTATTAATAATCTATAGAATTAACTAAATTATTCTTTTATATCTTTACTTTAGAATTAGGGTAGTAGTAGCTTAGTATATTCTTTATTTAATATATAAGAGATATAATTAGATTAATTTTACTTAGTAATATTAATAAGTTATCTAAGTAATTAGTAAGCATTAAGCAGTATATAAAAAATTATAATAAATATTATTATTTATAGTATATATAAATAATTAAATTAATAAAGATAGAATTAACTAATAAATATAGGTAAATAAGTAAGCTCTTACTACTAGTACTTATTTTATAGATATAAATACCCCTAACTTTTCCTACTTAATATATAAGAACTTTATAAATAAGCTTTAATAGAATATCCCCTAGCTTATTTATTATTTATTTAGATTAAGTAATTATTATAATCTCTCCTCTTTATAAATTATATTTACCTTATTTAGTTTTTAGGGTATTATATTAATTTATTTAATTCTACTATAGTAAATATCCTAGATAGATTAGGTACTATTTATACTATAGAGATTAAACTTAGGTAGTCCCTTACTTATATATAGTAATCTTATATAACTCTCCTAGATCCTATTTATCCCCTTAACTAGTTAATATAGAATAGTAAAGAGATAAAGAAATTAATTAAATCTACTAGTTATTAAGATACTATTATTCTCTAAGTTTATAATAAGGAAAGTTCTCCCTATATTTAGTATAATAATAGCTAGACTATTTTTTAAACTTATATTTTATCTCTTAAGTATACTAATAAATAGCTAAAGTTATAAGCATTATATACTAGTATATATATAAATTATATCTAGTATAGGAAGGGTTTATAATATAGTTATTATCTTAGAAAAGTAAATAACTAGAATAGTAAGCTAGATATATATTTCTTCTTCTAATCCTTTTTTAGCTATTACTAACTTATATAGTCCTATTTTATAGTATAGTAGTCTAATAGTAATTAATAATAGTAAAGCTATATATAACTAGCTAATTTCTATTAATTAAGGTCCTTCTATATTATCTATAGTTTCTTTAATAACTCTAGTAAAAGAGAATAACCCTAGTACTAATAAGTCTACCTCTATTACTAATAAAGTTATTTTATCTAGTACTTTTATTATTAATAATATTACTCTATCTAGCCTAAGTACTAACTTAAAATATTAGATAAAAGTAAGTTACTAGAGTAGCTCTAAGAATTTTACTTCTATTTCTAGTTCTTAGTATTAGTATTCTACTACTAAAAAGATATATATAAAAGAAGCTATAAATAATAAATCTCTTTTTCTAGGGAAGATTATATTCCCTAGAATAAATAATCCTTTTATAATAAGTATTATACTACTAATTAAAGTAGGTATAGTACTACTAGCTCCTTTTTAAATCTATCTTATACTACTTTTATTACTCCTTCTTTTACTAGTAGTATAAAGGATAAATATTATCTTAATTTAGTTAGTATATCTCCTACTTCTGCTAAGAAGTATTATTATTACTTTATAGATAGTAAGGTACTTACCTAGCTAGCTTCTACTACTAATTTTAAGGATTTTAAATATTTATATCTTATTTATAATAATCTTTTAAAGTTTAATATAGTTATTATATACTAAATTAGTATTCTTAAGTTAATTATAGCTAAGAATAAAGATAATAAAAAGGAATAGATAAGGCTAATAAGTATAAAAGAATATATTAAGAATAGGTTTATATAGATATAGGTAATCTTTAGATAGAGGTAAAGGCTAAAATAGTTAAGTATAACTCTTATTAAAGATACTAATAAAGTTAAGGAAGCCTAGATTAATTTTAATATATAAATAATATTAATAAATAAATAAATATCTATAATTTCCTTTTATAACTAGCTATTCTAGAGTATTTAGTTTTTAACTAAATAAATAATAACTCTTCTATCTTAATATTCTTATAATAGTAGATAACTTATCCTTCTCTAATTACTTCTAATAAGCTAGAATTACTACTATAAAAAATTTATTAAAGTTTATATCTTTTCTATTAGCATCTCTTTAGGTTTAATTATTCTTTAATAAATTATATATTATTCCTCTACTTAGCTTATTATCTAAAGAAGTTAAGTTAATTTTACTCTAGTTACTTCTTAGAGTTAACTTCTTTTAATAGTATATAGATTAGCTAATTCCTATTAATATATTATTAATATATTCTTAAAATCTTATTTATTAAGTATATTATTTTATTAAGATATCCTCTTTTATCTACTTTAAATATAATCCTAAATATTTAGTAGATTCTTAATCCTTTTAAGTTATCTTTAAAAGTTTATTATATAAGAATAAGAGATTATTAACCTCTTTTAAATACTTTATATACTTTAATAGATATATAGATTAATAATCCTACCTTCTATAATTATTAAGTTAGTATAACTAATATTTATAATTTCTCTAGTTTATTATTAATATTAGCTTCTACTAATTATTATCTATTAATAAGATTCTCTATTATATATCTATCTAGCTCTATAATAGTATATATACTAAGTAAGTATAATTATTTAATTTAATATAGATTAAACTATTTACTTTAGAACTTCTAAGGAGATTTATTTTAAATAAAGATCTATTAGTTAGATATAAGTTAAGATTCTTTTATATTACTATCTTAAATTAGGTTCTATTTAATTATATATACTAATAACTTCTTATTAGCTAGAGATTATATATAGTTAATATATTATAATTATATTTTAATATATTAGGCTATTAATTAATTAAATTATAGATAACTAGGTAATAATAGGTATATACTATAGAGAAGGTAGAATAGTAATAGCTTTATCTATATATAGATATATACTTATATTATAAAAATAGCTAGAGGTAGGTACTTATTCTATAAATATATTAGTTTATCTATAAGATATATTATTAATATCTTCTATAATAAGCTATTTATATTTTTATTCTTACTATTAGTTTTAGAATAATTTAAAGTTATTATTTAATACTTTACTTTAAGGATCTTAATATAGATTACTATAATTTAGAATAGAAAGTTAGTACTATTATCTAAGAGTAGTTCTTTAAATACTCTATAATTAATAAAGATATCTTTATAGAGAAAATAGGCTAATATTTTATCTTTAGTATTAGATATTACTTTAGCTATTATCTAACTAGTTATATAGTTAATAGCTATAATAATCTATTAGTTACTATTTAGAGTTATTAGAAGATATCTAATAAGATTAATTCCCTATTATTTAAATAGATTTATATTCTTTTTTACTAAGTATTATATAGCTTTATATTTAAGATTTAGTCTTAAAGGCTTTATAATTTAATAATTTAGATAGTTCTTAGTAATATCTTAAATATCTTTTTATATTATTAGCTATTAGATATAGATATAAATTACTCTAAGTAAAGCTAGATAACTAAGATAACTAAACTAGTTATATAATTAAGATATAAAGTCCTTTTAAAAGGGAATTTTAATGTATAGTATTTTAATAGAATTATTAAGATAGTATAGTCTATTAGTAGATTAATAATTAATATATTCTATTTTAAGTTAAAAGCTTAATGCTAATATTTTAATTTTTATTCTAGTATTATTTAATATACTTAGATTCTTACCTTTTAAGAATAAAATAATTAATAAATATTATTTTAATTTAGAGAGGTTAAGTAGAGTATAAAGATATTCTTTATTAGTTGTCTACTATAATTATGTTATAGATAGACTAAAGATAGATATACTTTATTTACTAGACCTTCCTTAATAAAGTTAGATTAATAATTTATTATAGGAATAACTACTTTAGCTCCTTTATAATATTATATAACTAGATTATATATTTAGAATTCTTTAATCTAATATATAAGATATTTTAAATATATCTTTATACTAGTAAGATATTAAAGACTTTTATAATCTATTATAATTATAATAGATTTACTAATATTAATATAATAGTCCTATTATTAGAGTACTTCCTTAATTATAAGAAGTTTCTTCTTATATATAGGGTAGTTTTTTTTAGTATTATTAAGCTTTTACCTATTAAATACTATAGGATACTATTATTCTTCTTTATCTTACTATAATAATACTATACTAAGAGCCTATTTAGATATATTAGTCTTAATTTAATATAGTAGTATAGGATTAGTAATCTTAAAAATAGGTATATAAACTATTATATTCTGAAGTATTATAAATACTTACTAATATTAAGTATTCTAGACTATAGATTAAAATATCTAATTCCTTTAGAAGTTTATAAAGAGGAGCTATAATTCTTATAAACTTATATATAAATTAATAATAGTATATAGCTAGTCCTAGGAATTATTAAACTTTATAAATATTTATTAGTTTTAGCTATATCTTTATAACCTTAATTTTTATAGGTATTAGTTAAATAAATCTATTACTAATAATATAATTATAAAATTCTAGTTCTCTCTTAGTAAATATATATTTAGAGAGTTTTATATATAATTAATATTCTTAGAGTTAGTTAAGGACCTATTAAATATACTTCTAATATTTCTTATCTAAGTCTGAAAAGATTAAGATATTATTAAGGTATATTACTATAAAGTCTTAACCTTATATAATACTATTTATAATTATTTAGAATATTATAGATATATTATAAAGTCTAAAAGATATTATTAAGAATTTAAATTTACTAAATAATATATTAAAAGCTATCTTTAGAATTAATAATTTACCTATTTATAATTACTAATATCTAGAGAGGAGATTAAGCTTTAAAAGATACTTAGCTTAATCTACTTAATCTAGAAGTTCTTAAATTTATAGTAGTAGATAGATATTTTTAATAGTTATCTTATTAAGTAAGTAATAGTTAATATATATTTATTATTTTCTATTTAGTTTTAGAATAATTATAATAGAAAAGCCCTATACACTAGCTAAAGAATAAATAATTATTTTCTTTAATAGCTCTTTAACTTATATTTTTATCTTATAAAACTTTTTAGGTAACTATAGATAAAAATTTATATTAATTAGTAGGGAATCTCCTATATTAATATAATACTATATTAATTATCCTAGAGGTATCCCTAGATATAACTCTTCTCTAAATAAATCTTTATACTAGGTAAGTAAGGGACTTAGCTATTATAGATCTATTAGTACCTTTATACTCTCCTTTAATTCTTAAATAATAAATAACTAGGCTTCTTATTAATCTTTTTAAAGAGTATACTAAAGTTATTTAGTAGATATAAGATTAATAGATACTTCTAGATTAGATTTATCTAAATCTAGCCTAATCTATTTCCTAAGATTAGTAAGGTAGATAGTAGTATATTTTATTCTATACCTATTTATAACTATCTATCCTATAATATAATTTATATTAGGATTAAAGTATTTTAGCTAATCTTAATCTAGGATAATATTATATTCTATAATTTAAAGAACCTAGGGAGTAATAATATAGTACTATTTACCTAGCTTAAGTAGGATTTAAACTTAATATAATATATATATAAATCTGCTATTTAGTAGATAAATCTATAATTACTTAGATATTTATTAAAATTAAAACTATAAAGAAGATAAATTAGCTAGATATTTTAATATAAATATATAACTAAAACTATAATCTAATAATATATAGAGATAGACTAGTATTTAAGAGGCCTTAAATATAGTAGGGAAATAAAGAATATTAGATCTAAGAGTATTTAAATAAGTATTAATACTATTATAATCTTCTAGTTCTAAATTAACTTCTATACTATTAAATAATCCCTCTTATAGTAGTTAATTCTCTTTATTACTATTATTATTAGGATTATTATAATCCTTTAGGGGTTTAAGGTTATTAAATACTTTATAGTTCTTAATAGTAGAAGCCTTTAATAATTAACTAATTAGTACTTTTTTATCTAGTAGTTCTTTATATTTTCTAACTACTTCTTACTATTAGATTTTAATTAGTTTAGGGCTATATAAGCTTAAATATTATATCCTTTCTATCTATAATTAAAATAAGCTTAATTACTTTAATACTAAACTTTTTATTTATATATCTCTTTTTTTTAATAATTAGGAGATGTAGTAATAGTATTTAAGTTAATATCTATTAGATCTATTTAGTAATTATTAGTTTTACTAAAAGATTAAAGCTATATCTAAGTATATAAGATAACTTCCTACTTATACTTAATAAAATAATAAACTATCTTATTAAAGATAATTAATTTATTATAATCTTCCACCTAGTAAGTATATAGAATAGGTTTTAAATTAATAATAAACTTCTAGATTAATATATTATTAGGAATTCTAGATTTAATATATTTAATAATCTTAACTAGGGAAATAGTATAAGATTATATAGTTTAATTACCTTATATATATCTCTTATATTCTTTCTAGTATTTATTCTCCTCTTTTATCTCTCTAAAATTATCTTAGATCTACTATTTAAAAGTATCTAGCGTAATAATAGTAATTATTAAATTATATTTAATCTTTTATTTATAAGTATTTTATTACTCTTTAGCTTAGCTTATAAAATAATATTTAACTACTATAATCTTTTTATATTTAATAGTATTCTTCTAAGTAAGAGTTTACTTATTATAAAAGTAATTATTAATCTACTAAAGCTACTTTACTATAGTATCCTTACTATACTTACTATTATATATAAGGATAGGCTCTAGGTTAGATATCTTTTAATATAACTTAAGTACTATAGAAAGAATAGAAAAGAAAGAACTAGAGTTAGGGATAGTAGCTATAGCTTCCCTAACTCTAGCTAGATAAATATAATTATAGTAATAGTACTTATTCTAGAGAAGTTTAACTAAGTAATTATATATTTAGACTAACTTAGCCTAAGTACTATTATTAGCTACACCCTAGATAGTAAGATTAAACTACTATTAAAATTAAATATAGTCTACCTTAAAGCTATTTCTATTATTAGTAAACTAAGTTTAAGAGGTCTCTGCACTAGAAGATATAAATTTAATATTATTTATTTTATTATATAAAGATTAATAATTAATTTAAAAATAAAAATTAGAATTATAGTTATTAATAGATTTTAATGCTATTAAAATAATTTTAATAACTTTATTTTATCTTATTTTTTATAATTAGGTAATTAATTATATTATTAGTTACTTTTTAAAAGACTTAGTATAATCTATAATATCTATAGCTATAATATTATATTAGGGAAGAGTAAAAGGATATCCTATAGTAAATTATTACTATTATAAGTATCTAGATTAGCCTAAGGAGGTTAAAAATAATTAATCTAGAGCAGTTTCACTAGCTAGAAAGTAATTAATATAAAGTAATAGTTAAGTCTATATTATTATAGATACCTTTAATAATTATAAGACTATATCTTCTAGAATTATCTTAATTAGATTAAATCTTTACTAAGGTCTTTAAATCTTCCTAGAAATTAAATATTATATATTTACTTATTCTAGATATACTACTAGATAGGATATTTATTATCACAGTAGGAAGGGAGCCTTTAAATTATATAAGGATAGGGGGTAGGCTAGCAGCTACCCTATACATGCCTTATTAATATTAAGGAGTTCCTATCCCTTTTATATTTTAACCTAAACTATAAGGAATAGAGAGGCCTAAACACTAGATATATAATTAATAATAACTAGTAGATATTATTATATATCTCATAGATATCATTAAAATTATATACATACCTGTTAATATTGCATACTATTACTCTATATAGTAGCCCCTATCTATATAGCTATATATATCTACCTCTGCCTATAGTAATATCTATAGCTATATCTATAGCCTATATCTTCCTTATTGAAGGATTAATATCTAAACTCTTATAATCTTAAATATAAGCATTAAAATTATTATAATAGGTAATTATAGGCCTAGGATTATTAATACCATAGGAGAATAACATTACTAAGTTAATTATAATGCTTTACTACTAATCCTAAGCCCTAAGCCTAAGTACTAAGCCTAAAACACAGAGTATGTACCTAGGAGAATCTACTTTTAGGGTGATCACATGCCTTTTCCTTACCTAATTAGGTAAGAGGGTGTCACTATATCCAAGAGGGTGTTGCTATATTACTACCCTAAATAGAAGGCCTAGTATTAAACTAATAAAGCTTATTTTAATTATAGATAGAAAGCCTATAATATTTAAACTTATATAGTACTAAATTAGTTAAAATCTAGTAGTATAAATAATTAAGAAATATAAAGAATTACTTAATAAAGGCGTACTAATTAATTAATTATTAAAGACTTTCTAATATTAAGAACTATAGAATATTTAATAATTTTAAACTCTTAAAAGGATTATAATAATTATTATTATTATAATAATAATAATAATAAAGAGAATTAACTATTATAAAAAGACTACTTAGTACTATAAAGATTAATTTAGAACTAAAAGATTATAATTATATTAAAATTTATTTAAATATTCTTAAATTTAATATTCTTTATTTTTAATATATTTAAAGCCTTTAAGATACTAGTTTATCTCTATATACTATTAAATTATAGCTCTAGTTATATATTTATATTAAAATATTTAGCTAATTTATTACCTTCTTTATAATTTTAATTTTAATAAATATCTAAATAATTATAAATTTATCTACTGTTATTCACTCCTTTAGGGTAGTAGTGGGAGCCTTTTATGTTAGAGGAGATAGGGAATAGTTATATACTATAACCTGCCTTCTCTATAAGCTAGGGCTTTATTTACTACTTATAGATCTATACTATAAACTATATATATTCTAGATAGTAAGGGATAAATATAGGATGTAAATAAGAGGGTAAGAAGATAGAAGTAATAAAGGAATATAATATATACCTACTAGTAGAGGGGAGTCCTTATAGCTACTAGTAGGATTATATCCTTCCCTATCTAACTTAAACCTTATCTATAGGTTTACTAAGAAAATAGCTATAATCAATATATTCTATACCTTTAGTATTTATCTTATAGTTACTTTTAGTTAATATATATCTATAAGTATAATTTAGTTAACTATTAATAGTAGGTCTATATTATTATAGTATGAAGGAAGTTTATTATTAATAATTTAAATATTATATAGTATAGAAGTTATAGTATAAGCCCTTAATATAATCTATAAAGGAATTATATAATATAATAAAGAGAACTACTATAACTACTAATAGTTATCTCTTAATACTATTAATTTATAGGTAATAGGCTTAATTTATAGGGTTTATAGAGGTACAGTTAGTATAGGGTATTAAGATAATAAAAAATATAAGATATAAATAAAGAGCTCTAGTAGTAAATATTACTTACCTCTTATTAATATATAAGATATAAATAAAGAATACTAGTAATAAATATTATCTATTTCTTACTTATTTTATCTAGGTAATCTTACTTATTTATTATAGTATTATTTATTTAGATTTACTATAAATATAAAAGTATATTATTTCTCTATAGGTTTCTCTTTCTTTATTATATCTTTCTTATAATTATTAAAGACTAGTATATTAGTCTATATCCTAACTATTATAGTAGAGATAAGTTCCTATCTATAGATATATCTCTTCCTTCCCTTTTATTAGATATTATTTAGCTTAATTATCTTTTCTATTATTCTTCTAAGTTTTCTTTTTATAGGGATATTATTACTACTATTAAGTATTAGAAGATATTATACTCTATTATTCCTTACTATAAAGATACTATTACTATAAATAGAAATTATATATATCTTCCTAATTTCCTTTTCTAATAATTACTAACTATTCTAGTTACTTTAAATAGTAAGCTTATAAATACTAACTATAGTATACTATATCTAATAGATAGTATATAAAATTCTAATTAGTTTACTAATTTAAAAGACTACTTAGGGTTAAAGCTCTATATATTTTCTATAGTACTAGGGTATAATTATTAAGTAGCTATATATATTCTATAAGAAGTATCTAAATTCTTTTTAGTCCTATATTATTACTCTATTATATAATAGTTAGACCTTATATAAAGGCTTCTATATAAATTATATATAGATAAACTATAGTATAAAGTATTTCTTATATTCTATAAAAGCTACTAGCTAGAATTTAAATCTTAATAAATAAATCTTATTAATTATTTATCTTAATCTTTATTAATTATTATAGTAGTATTATCTATACTAGTAATCTTAACTTCCTAGTAGATTATATTTAGTATTTATATAATCTCTTATAATATCTATAAGAATGCTCCTTTTATAAAGGACCTCTTAATTTCTTTTATCTAATTTATATACTTTACTATTATTACTAGAAGTAATGCCTTCTTTATACTAATAAAAGTTAAGAGTTCTTACCTTATTCTTCCTAAGTTAATCCTTATAAAGGTAACTCTAGGCTCTTCTTATAAGAATAAAGATAGAGAAGTTATCTATAAATAGATTTAAGTCTTTTAGTATCTATTAGTAAGTACTACTATCTTACCTCTTATATATTAATTCTAATTAGTAAGTTTATTATACTCTTAATAGAAAGAAGCTATTCTAGCTAGTTAATTATAAATAATAGGCTAATCTTAACTATCTTAAGACTATCTATAGTAACCTTAAGAAGTTCCTTATTATTATTAATATATACCTCCTAGAGCTTAATCCTATTTAAGTCTTTAATAATAACTCTAAAGTTAACTTCTAGAATATATAGCTAGCTATAAAAGTAGTAAAGCCTATTAATAATAATAAAGATAATAATAAGGATAAGATTAAGATTTCTAGTAAGGAGGATATTAACCCTAGTTCTATCTTTAAAAACTCTAAGTAGGTAGAGGTAATTTATTATTATTAATATAGACTAGTATAGATATTAGTCTTAATCTAATAGTATCTTACTACTCTTAGCTAGTTGTAGTTATTAATAAATAATAATATATCTTTATTAGTAGGAATAATTCTAGTATAGCTTCTATAATATAGTAATTACTATTTATTACTTCTAGTATTATATTACCCTTACTTCTTCTAATAAGATAGTATTACTATAGTAAATAGGCCTTTAAAGTCTAGCTCTATAGTATCTCTTTAAGTTATAAACTTCTTCTTCTTACTACCTAATATATCTTCTTATATCTTATTATCTAAGATAGTTAAGTTCTTTTTACTTCTAGTATTATACTTAAAAGAGGACTTCTTTATATAATATATAGGATAGCTAGTTCTTACTACTATTTTCCTTTTATTATATTAAGTCTTATTCTTTCTATATTAGCTTACTAAGATAGCCGCCGCCTCTATCTAATCTAAATATTCTTCTAAATATTTTTAACTATCTTACTCTACTCTTATTATATATAAAAGCTTCTTATAGGATAATAGAGAGGTCTTAGCTATATCTAATATCTTTCTAACTTTAATAGGCTTCTTTATTAATAATCTAATATTCTATAGCTTCTAATTTAGTATTATAGAAGTTTAAAGATATATTAGATTATTACTAATATTTATTTTAACTAAGTATTATCTATTTACTAAGTTCTTTAGCTTATAGCCCTTAGGCTTTTATAAAGTATATATATTTAATAAATAAATTTTTATAATTTAGTAAGGACTAAACTACTTACTCTAGAACTTCTATAGTAATTTAATATATATAAGAATTTATTATCTTATATAAAGGCTTAATCCTTTATCTTATATTATATATTATCTTTCTCTTAATTATATATACTAATAGCTTCTTATTTACTAGAGCTTATATATATAGCATATTTAATAATTATTCTTTATTATTTAATAGTTTTAATCTATAATTATCTTCTAGAAGCTTTAGTTCTATACTATATAATAGATAAAATAAGCTCTTACTAGTTTATATATAATTATAGATATAAACTATAAAAAGTATAAAATAAAGGTATTTATCTTATAATTATATTAGTTTATCTATAAGGTATCTTATTAATATCTTACTAAGTAATATTACTATTAAGATTTTTATTTTTTTTATTTATTTATAGATAGCTTAGAGTTATTATATAGTATTTTACCTTTAGAATTATAATAAACCTTTATAATATATAATAATAAGTTATATCTATTATTAGATAATAGCTTATTAAATATACTATAGTTAATAAAGATTTCTTTATAAAGAAATTTTATTATTATTTTATTAATTATCTCTAGAATAGCCTTTATAACTAGCTAGCCTATAGTATAGTTAATTACTATTATTATCTACTTATTTCTATTTTATATTACTAGAAGTCTTCTAATAAGATTAACTCCTTACTATTTAAATAGTTATATATCTTTCTTAACTATATAAAACTATTTCTTTTATTTAAGATTCTTCTTTAGGCCCTATAATACCTAGTAGTTAGGATATTTATAAGTAATTATCTTAATATTATATCTTATTATTAGCTATTATATCCTTATCCTAATTATACTAAGGAGCCCTAGGTAGCCTATATAACTATATTTATTATATATCTATTAGAGGAAGTCTTTTCTAAATAAAATCTCTAGATATAGAGCCTCCCTAAGGTCTATAAGATATAATAGTTATTTATATATTATTATTATTCAATATAGGCTAATAGTAGTAGGCCTATATTAATAAATTAATAAAATATATAAGGACTTAGAATAGAGCTAGAAGTCCTTTATAATTTCTATAATTAATTTATATAATTATTTATCTATTAGTAGTTTATATAACTTAAAATAGTCCATTATAATAGAATACTAGTCCTTCTTAGTTATATTTAGTAAGCTTTAGAGGTATCCCTTCCTAGCTAACTTCTATATATTAATAGTATTAAGTACTAAAGCTAGTTTCTCTATCTTATTTATAGGCCCTACTTTAATAAAGTCTAGCCTATAACTAATTATATCTAGTATAATAGCTTTACTATCCTTATAATATTTAATCTTAAGATTATATATTTAGAATTCTTTAATCTAGTAGATAAGATATTTTAAATACTAAATTCTTTATACTTATAAGATACTATAAACTCTTATAGTTTATAATAATTATAATTAGCTTTCTATTATCTATATAGTAATTCTATTAATATAGTACTTTCTTTATTACTAATAGGTTTTTCTTCTATATAGAATAGTTCTACTCTACTATATTAAGCTTTTATCTATTAAAAGTAACTAAGTACTATTTTCTCTTATTATTTTATTATATAAATATAATACTAATAGCCTACTTAGAGGTATCTATTTTAATATAATATAGTTTTATAGGGTCTATAACTACTAAGATAGATTTATTAATTATTATTTATTTAAGCTTAATAAATACTATCTAGTATTATATAGTCTAATTAATAAGATAAAATTTTTTTTTATATAGCTACTTATCTAACTTCTTAAGTAATTTATAGAGTATAGCTACTATATTAGTAAAGCTTTATATAAATTTTTAATAATAGATATATAACCTAAGAAACTATTAAATTTTATAGATATTTATTAGTTTTAGCTAATTATTAATTACTTCTATCTTAGTAGGTATTAGTTATATCTTTCTATTACTAATAATATACTTATAGAATTTAATCTCCTTTCTTCTAAACTTATATTTAGACCTCTTTATAAATAGATTATTATTATAGAGTTATTCTAGTATTTAATAGATATAATCTTTATATTTCTCTTCTAAGTTTAAGAAGATTAATATATTATTAAGATATATAATAATAAAAGGTAAATCTTATAACTTACTATTTATATATATCTATAATATTATAAGAGTATTGTAGAGTCTAAAAGATATTATAAGGAATTTATATCTACTAAATAAGATATTAAATACTATTTTTAGAACTAATATTTTTTCTATATAGAGCTACTAATAATTTAATAAAAGATTAATTTTTAAGAGTATCTTTAACTTTCTAATATAATTAAATAGCTCTTAAATATATAGTAAGGGGTATAGTATCTTTAATAGAAGTTATACTTTAATTATCTCTACCCCTATCTCTATCTAAGGAGTATCTAGATCTAAGAGAATCTAATTTTAATATCTTTTTAGCCCCATTAATTATATTTATTAGATCCTTCTTATTATCTTCTTTTTCTTTTATTATAATAGCTTTAAGAGTCTTAAGTTCATATATAATAATTATATAGAATTTTATTATATTATTTTAATAAAGTATATATATTCTAGATTCTTAAAATTAGTTATTAGCTAAGTAAGTATTTTACTATCTATAGAACAACTATAATATTTCTTTATTAGAGTTAAATTAAAGGAAGGAGTCTAATAGTTATATTTATATAAAGTAGTCTTACCTTTATTAAAAAGTAAAGTAGTAGACTAATAATAATTAGTAGGATGATTTAGACTCGCTTTAATAGAATTATAACCTAAAGTTAATATAGTAACTTTAATAATAAAAGTAGTAGTCTTATATAAAATATAAGTGGTTTTAAATATAATTACTTATTTTTAATAGAGTTATTAATAATCCTTCTATCTTAGGAGAAAAGTCTTTTATAATAAGACTACTATTTAGAGTCTTTAATAAACTATTAGCCTAAAGAATAGTACTGTAGAAATAAGCTAAATAGAAATAAAATTAATAAGATAAATATTTATATATTATTATTAGAATTCTAACCCTAAGTATAATTAATGTAATAGTTATACTTTACTAACTTACTATATTATAAGTAATTTATATATAATCCCTAAAAGAAAGTATAAATTATACTAGATAAATTATATTTAGATTCTATAAAATACTTTTTAAAAGTACTAGACTTTTTATATAATTTATAAGATTTTTCTAATTTAATACTATACCAGTAAAGAATAATAATAGATTACTAAATAGAATTTATAATCAGCTTAGTCTTAGGCTTACTATCTTTATTATAAGCCTATTCTAAATTATAAATAATATTAAGAAAAGTAATATATAACTTCTCTTATATAATTAGAATAAAATAAATATTAGCTATAATCTCTATAGTATAGTAATTAGGAATATATATTATATTATCTAAAAAGGAACTAAATAATTATTATAATATACTAAAAGCTAAATAAGATAAATATAATTTATAAAGGGGAGAGATGATAATAAATATTTAATCAAAATAAATAATAAATAAGCTAGAGGATATTCTATTAAGGCTTATTTATAAAGTTCTTATATATTAAGAAAAATTAGGGATATTTATATTATAAAATAAATACTAGTAGTAAATTTAAGCTTACTTATCTATCTATACTTACTAGTTAATTCTACCTTTATTAATTTAATTATTTATATATACTATAAATAGTAATATTTACTATAATTCTTTATATATTACTTAATACTTATTAATTACTTAAATAACTTATTTATTAATATTACTAAGTAAAATTAATCTAATTTTACCTCTTATATATTAAATAAAGAATATACTAAGCTACTACTATCCTAATTTTAAAATAAGAGTATAAAGAATAATTTAGTTAATTCTATAGATTATTAATAAAGAAATAATGATATCTAAATACTAGATTAGGTAATATAATATATCTTAGTAATAGTTAAATCTAGAATATACTATAGATACTAAGTTCTATAGGTAGCTACTAACTAAGAACTGTACAGATGAAGTTTAATCTAGGTAGGGGGAGGATATAATATACTAAGTAGGTATATATAATATTTAATAAATCTAGTAGTTATTAATAATTATATATCTAGTATTTAGACCTCTCTATTCCTTATAGTTTAGGTTGAAATATAAAAGGGACAGAAACCTATTAATATCAATATGGCATATACAGGGCGGTCACTGGCCAACCCCCTACCCTTATATAATACTTAATATTAAAGAATTAATTATAGGTTAATAATATTAGGAGGTAACTATAAGTAATTATAGTAGTTCCCTTATTATACTATATAATATTCCTTTATAGATTATATTAAGGGCTTATACTATAACTTCTATACTATATAATACTTAAATTATTAATAATAAACTTCCTTTAATATACTATAATAATATAGACCTACTATTAATAGTTAACTAACTATACTTATAGATATATATTAACTAAAAGTAACTATAAGATAAGTACTAAAGGTATAGAATATATAGATTATAGCTATTTTCTTATAAATCTATAAATAGGATTTAAGCTAAGTAGAGGAGGATATAATCCTACTAGTAGTTATAAGGACTCCTCTTTACTAATAGGTATATATTATATCTCTTTATTACTTCTCTATCTTCTTATCCTCTTATTTATATCCTGCATTTATCTCTTATTATCTAGAATATATAATAGTTTATAGTATAGATCTAAAAGTAGTAAGTAGAGCCCCTAGCTTATAAAGAAACTAGGGTATAGTATATAACTATTCCCTATCTTCTCTAGCTTATAAAAGGCTCCTTATTACTAACCTAAAAGTAGCAAATAATAATAATATTACCTATAATAATTAGAAGTAAGATAATACTAAAATATTTTCTAGACCTCTTACTAATAATAACTTCTATAAGCTAGACTAATAAATATAAAATAAGCCTACTAGGGATAACCTAAAAAAGACTTTACCATAAGAGATTAAAGTAATCTATCTAGATTATCTATAAGTAATTATATATATTAGAAGTTTAGGAATAGGTTAGCTAAAGATATTATACCTAAGAAGATAGCTATAATTAAAAATATAATATAAAAATTTTATACTAAGGTATACCCTAAAATCCTAAAGATAGTTAATATACTACTATATCTAGACTTTAACACTAATACTAATAATAAAGAAGACTTTATTAATATTAACCTTAGGGACTATACTAGCTAGTATATTAAGTACTATATAGTATAGAGAAATATTAAAGTTAAGGCCTATAATAATACTTTTAATATTTTTAAGGTTATCTTATTAGATATAATTACTTTTCTAATATTAATATAGTCTAAGGGTCTTTACTTACTCCTTAAAGTTAAGGTATAATCTATTAAATTACCCTAGGGACTATCTACTAATAAATTAATAGAAGTATTTATTACTACTAGTAAGCCTAAAGGCTAATATTATATTATAGATACTAGAAAGCTCCTATAATATTAAATACTAATTTAAGTTATTTATAGAAACCCTCTTTATAAATAACCTAATTATAGCTTAGCTACTCTGTTATATATCTACAGTTACACACACTTGCTTTTCAGTCATGTGATTACTTTATAGTCTTTAGCCTAGTAATAGTTAGTTATAAATAAGGAAGTATTATCTTCCCTAAAAAATAGTATTAACTACTATAGCTATACTAAATAGTAGCATGTCCTGGGCATCTAGGAATTAATTAGGAAAAAGCTAATTAATTAATTATTAAGGGCTACAGCGGACCATAAAGCCGCTGTATGCAGCTAATACAGATAGTATGGATTATTAGATTATATAATCCATTATAGATATCTCTATAAGTTACTGATTATTCTATAACTTAGTAATTAGTTCTCCTTGCTTAGGTAATATATAGTTATCTTACTCCCTTCATGCTGGTCTTACTAGTTAACCTTAGACCTTAATAGCTAACCTTACAGTTTTAATTACTCTTTAAAATCTAATCAGCCTATTAGAACACTATAAAAATAATAATTAGTACTAGATCTTCCTCTAAAACTCTAACCTAGTATAATAAATTAACCCTAGCTATAGGAAGAGCAGCTTAAATAATCCTAATCTAGGAAGAATTAACTAATCTTATAGAACTAATAACTAATTAACTAGATGATAGTTAGGATAGTATTTACCTACTAAATATAAATAACTAATCTACCCCTAAAAGGGTGGAATAATCAGCTACACCCTTAGAGTTTAACTTTTAAATTATAGGGAAAGATAAGTAATTAATAAGTATAATTTCTAATAATAATAATAAAATAACCCGCAAACTCTTAGAAAGAGAATGCTAACTTAGATAAAAGCTTAAGTAGGTAGAAATTAGGAGGTATATCTAGGAGATAGAAGCCTAATTATAGGAAACCTAAGAAGGAACTACTAATAAAGAACCTATATCTATAATATACTAGGAGGTTGATGACCTCATTAGGTAAGAAGTAGAGAATACTAGACTAATACTAATACTAACTATAGAAATTAAGGTAAAGATTATAGAGCTAGAAAGACTAAAAAAGCTAGTAAATATTAAATAGTTTACTATATATTCTATACAGGAATATATTACCTTCTTTAACTATCTAGAAGTATACTTTAAAGAATACTAAGATTAATTTAAGAATAAAGAAAACTATATTTATACAGCCTTAGCCTAATTAATAGATATATACTATAATAAATAGTAGACTTATAAGGCTAAACTTACTAAAGTACTAAGATAGTTAGATTTCTAAGACTTCTATCTATACCTAGTCTCTACTCTAGAATAACTCTATAAAGAAGTAGCTATTTAATATTTCTCTACTACTTAACTAGAGAACTAAAGTATATAGAAATTCTCTATATTTATTAATAGTATTTATAGTTAACTAGTAAAACCACTACCTAACTATATCTATAAAGACTTCCTATATACTTATATTTTACTAATTATCTAAAGTAAAGCTGCTAGATTTACTAATCTACTAGAACTATTAAAAGTATATATTTCCTACTTAGTAATTATTAAAGATAGAATTCTAGTATAATAAAATACTCTATAAAAAAGATATAATAAAACACTAATTAGAATAGAAAACTAGTAGAATTCTAGACCTTATAATAACTAGGCAGGCTGTACTAAGGACTATAGGCCTAGAAGTAATAGAAATTCTAGTAATAACTATTAATCTGAATCTAGGAAGTAGAAATACTCTTACCCTCTAAAGAGAGAATATCCTAGACTATATTATTATAGATATAGAGAAAATAGCTACTAGCTAAGATACTATACTAAACTATAGATTCTAGAGTATTTAAAAAACTAAGTTATCCTATGCTATGTGCTGTAGTAGTACTAGATATTAGAAAAGATTCTAATAGTAGTAGGGTATTAGCCTATCTTATCTATATTCTTATTAGAGGAAGCTACTACTAATACTAAATATTAATTAACTATAGAGCTGAGTAAATATTTATTAATTAATAATAGGTAAAAGAATTCCTATTTAATATAGAAAATCTGCTACAGCTAGTATAAGCTATTAATAGTTATAAAGTAATATTATATAGATAGAGAAACCTAGAAGTTAAAATTACTAACTCTATAGAAATTATCTAAATCTACTAACTAACTATAGAAGTAGTGAACATAGTTAAATATAACCTTATTCTAGGTATAGACTAGCTAAAAGCTATTAATCTAAATATTAATTAGAAATATCTTGCATAGCACTACTATATAGAGTTTTATAATAGAACTAATAAACTAAATATTAAGCTTATATCTACTACTATAGCTATAGAAGAACTATAAGTCTATATAGTACTATTTTATATAATTACTATACCTACAGGGATAGAAAAAACTATTAAGCTATAGGCTATAGTAGATAGCTCTAAGATAACCCTAGTACTACCTCTAGAATATATAGAATTTATAGATATCTTTAGTAAAGAATAAGCTAGTATCTTACTAGAGAATACTATATATAACTATATAATAGACCTTAAAGAAGGAACTTAGCTACCTTATAAGCCACTATATCTACTATTATAGGAAGAACTTTCTATCCTTTAAAATTATATTAAAGAGTATCTATAGAGGGGATAGATAAGACTATCTAAAAGCCTTATAGGTACTCTAATATTATTTACTTCTAAGAAGGATAGTAGCCTTTAACTTTATATTAATTACTAAGGCCTAAATAAAATTATAGTAAAAAACTATTATCTACTACTACTTATAAGTAAGCTAATAGATAGATTATCTAGAGCTAAGATCTATATAAAACTAGATCTCTAAGATGCCTACTACTAAATCTAAATATAGAAAGGTAATAAATAGAAAATAGCTTTCTATATAAGATATAGATATTTTAAATATATAGTAATGCTATTTAGCCTAGCTAATACACTAGCTATATTCTAATTATATATTAATTAGGCTATAAGTAATCTATTAGACACCTACTATATAGTTTACCTTAATAATATTATTATATATTCTAATACTAAGAAAGAATATATCTAATAGATATAGGAAGTCCTAGCTAGACTCTATAAATATAGACTTTATATTAAGTATAGTAAATATAAATTCTATACTAAGGAAATTAACTTCCTAGATTTTAATATTAGTATAGAAGGTATTAAAATAGAATTAAGCTATATTACTACTATAGTAGAATAGCTAGAACCTTAGAATATCTATAAAGTATAGTAATTCCTAGGCTTTACTAACTTCTACTAGAGATTTATTAAGCACTACTCTAAGATTACTATATCTCTATCTAACTTAATAAAAGGGCATACTATAAAGAGTGGGAAATAGTATACTTAAGAAACTCTAAAGAGGAAAGAGGAATTCCTTACTATAGAAGTAAAAGTAGTATTTAAAGAACTAAAATAATAATTTATTACTACTCCTATACTATGCTATTTTAATCTAGGGAGAAAAAGCTATATTAAGTCTAATACTTTAAAGATAGTAATTACTAGTATCTTTACCTAGCTATAAGATAATAGCTAATAGTACCTAGTAATATACTAGTTATAGAAAATGCAGGATATAGAAACCTATTATAATATATATAATAAAGAAATACTAGCTATAGTAGAATATACTAAGTAATAGTAGTACTATATTAAAGATAATAGTAATACTATTAAAATTCTTACTAACTATACTAACCTATAGGCTTTTCTAATAATAAAAATACTTAATAGGTATTATATAAGATAGGTAGAATTCTTATCTATATTTAATATTAAAATTAAATACTGCCCTAGGAAAAATAATCCTGTAGATATATCTAGCTATTATCTAGACTATACTATTAATCCTAATAAATATATAGTTAACTTACTTTTAGAGAAGCTTTAAGCTAAAATATAAGATAGTCTATTACTAAATAAATAAAAACTAGTAAATATTAGTATGCTAGTATAGAATTAGGAGCTAAATATAGATTTAATAGTTAATATACCTAAGAGCTATACTAATAATAATATAGATATTTTAGATATTCTAGTATTATATACTATAGCTAAAGCCACTATATAGTATAAGACTGCTTATACTTTAGAATTAGGACTAACTATAGTAGACCTACTATACCAGGTATAGGTAAAATGCCTAAAATATATTAAGGTACTATATAAGATAGTAGAAATAACCCTGGAGTAGTAAACTAGCTCACCCTAGTTAAGATCTAAAGATAGACTTATTAGGTTTAGTTTTGCTTGGATGTTTTGCTGTAGGATGCCAGACTGATAAAGCGAGTAAGGTAAAGATGCCTATAATTTATTAAGAGATTCTCTGCTAAAATTATAGTAATTTATAAAATAGATATTTTAGAGAGAACTATACCTTAAATGCTATCTAAAGCTGATATTAGTGGTATAGTATTACTATAGATATTAAGGAATATATCTAATAGTATGCAGTCTACTAGTAAATTATAATATATAGGTATAAACTATATAGACTTTTATAACCTCTACTAGTTCTAGAAAAGCTAATAAAATAGGTTAGCATAGACTTTATTATAGATTTACTACTATCTAGATAGGAAAATAAGGTCTATAATTTAATTTTTATTATAATAGATATATATACTAAATTTACAGTCTATTACCTATGCAGAAAAGATATAATTATAGAAAACCTAGCTAAATTAATCTATATAAGGTTTATCTTATATTTTAGGATGCTATAGAATCTTATTAGTAACTAAGGATCCCTCTTTATATTAGTATTTTAGTCTAGTTTATATTTCCTACTAGTAACTAAATACTACTTATTAACAGTATTCTATCTGCAGATAGATAGCTAGATAGAAAGATAAAACTAAATATTAGAGTATTATCTCTATACCTATATTAATTATTACTAAGATAACTAGATAAGATAGCTACTATACACCCAGTTTATCTATAATAATTCTGATCATTCTATACTAGGTATTCTACCTATATAGGTACTTATAGGCTTTAGACTAGAACTATAGATTAATATCCTATAAATTATTAATAACCTTAACCTAAATACTATAGAATATATATAAGACCTCTAGGTTATAAGGAAATTCCTATCTAGCTAATTAGAAGTAGTAAAAGAAGCTATAAAGTAATATTATAATTAGAATTACCTAGATACTACCTTCTATATTAGTAATTAGGTTATACTCTATATAAAGAATATTAATATAGGAAGACTAAGTAAGAAGCTTAACTACTAGTAAATAAAACTATTCTAGATTATTAATTCTATAGATAAGTAAGCCTATAAGCTGAAACTCCTACTATATTTCTATAAACTATACCTAATATTCTATATTTTACTACTAGAACTATTCTAAGGGGATACTAATACAGATCTAAAGCCTAGACTAATTAAACTAGATGGATATTAAGAATAGCAAGTAGAAAAGATCCTAGATAATTAATTATATTATAGAAAATACTAATATCTAGTTAAGTAGACAGGATAGCTAGATTCTAATAATATATAGAAACCTAAAGAGCATGTCACTAATATAGAAGCTCTTAAATACTACCTTATATCTAAAACTCTATAATCTATAAGTTCTATAAAGAGGTAGCCTAAAAGATATAGGAAAAAKCCTTAATTTAATTACTATATATATAAAAAATAGAAAAGTAGTATATAGACTATATATATACATCCTCCTGCCTATCTAGCCTATATACCACTTAAAAACTAAACTAACTAATTATATAGTGAACTGCGGAGGACCCTGGAGCAGAGGGGGGTAATAAAGCCTATAGAGGTAGAGTAATAAACCACTCTAGAGAAGGAGATGGTGAAGAAGCCAGGGCTAGGAGAGGTGCAGTGGGGGCAGGGGCTATAGATATAATAACCTAGACTACTAGTGCGGCCTGTATAGCTAGTATTATCTTAATCTAGTTAATAGTAGTAGTAATCTCTAGCTTCTAGAGAGGGGGGTATATAGTAAATACTATATAAATATAATATACCTTGCTCTTTAGTACCTATAAACTATTAGTAAAATCTATAAAAGAAGAAGTTATATAACTCTAAAATCTAAAAGGAATATCTAATTTAATCTAAAACTTTTAAAGAAGAGCTAATTTAATTAAAATCTATAAGATATAACTATAATATAAAAGAAATCTATAATAAGAAATTATAAATATATTAAATATTAATAAAATATAGCTAGATTAGTAATAGCATAGAAGAAAGGGATACTTATATAGATATACTTATACTTTTTAGAAGTATAGTACTAGTAGAACTTCTAAATATAGCTATTTACTATATAATAGTTAATATAGTAATACTAGAGGTTATAGATTTTTACCTAAAGGTATAGAATACAGAGAGGTCTATAAGGTATTATTAGTATATAATTCTATATATCCAGGGTCTTACTAGTATTAATAATATTAATTCTCTCTCTTATAGACTTCCTCCCTTTTAAATAAAGAAGGGAAATATATTATTAAGTAGAATTACTATAGTATAATATAAAGAACCTATATCTAATAAATATTAGATAACCTTAATCATAAAATAATAGAATTATAAGATAAAGGAGATAATAAAGCCTTAAAATATTAGAATTATAAAATAAAGGAAAATAATAAGCTATAAGATAACAGAGTTATAAAATAAAGGAAATACTAAACTATAAGACTAATAGAATTATAAATAAAAGAAGATATTAATAAAGCTATTTAATTTAGATAAAGGATTATTAAATATATATAAGAAACTATCTAATTTAAATAAAATCTATTAAATAAGAGAAGTAAGGCCTATAAATCTAAACCATTATTAGCCTAATCTATTAAACTAATTACTTAATGCAGAACTTACCATCTAAAATTAACTATTTAACTACTAGATATAAGTTAGGAAGTAATAAACAGAGTAAGGAAGCTATAGAAGATAAAGGAGAATCTATATTACTAAACTAATTAGAAGATTATACTTATTAGGCATCTTAATAGTACTAATAAGAGAAGAGAAGAAGGAGAAGTTCTCTAGAGATCTATAAATCTACTTATATTATAGAAAATATAATATATCTTTATAGATCTATAATAATTACTATTAATTATTTACCTATAATAAAGCTAAAATAAACACTGCAACCTATAATAGTAATAGAATATATTATTTAAGAATAAGAGATTTACTCCTACACCTTAAATAACTATAGAGAGATAATATTAATCTAGAATAATAAAGCCTTCTATATTTCTGAATTAGGAAGTATTATAGCTTTAAGGGCGAAGCCTATAGAGAAGGGAGGTAACTATTAAGGGCTATAGGGGACTATAAAGCTGCTATATATAGCTAATACAGATAGTGTAGATTATTAGATTATATAATCTACTATAGATATCTCTATAAGTTACTAATTATTCCACAACTCAGTGATTAGTTCTCCTTACTCAGGTAATATATGGTTATCTTACTCCCTTCACACTGGTCTTACCAGTTGACCTCAGACCTTAATGGCTGACCTTACATTAATCTTATTATTTATTTTATCTATTCTGAAATATTAAATAATAAATAGTATAGTAGAGGATTTCTCTATATATATTAAATAGTTATACTTAAGTTAAATCTATATTAATATGTTTAACTACCTTCCTAGAAAGAAAGGAAATTAATCTACTCCCTTACTAAACTTCTAAGTTAAACTATTAGTCTATCTTATTAACTATTCCTTTTAATATAATAGTATTTATTAGCTTTCTTAATTTTATTAATTTACTATAATTCTACTACTAATCCTATTTAAGTACTCCCTGAATTATAGTCTAATTGTAAACCTTATATTATAATTCTATTATTCTGTATTTAGTTTAGTATTCTGTATTTAGTTTAGTAAATTATATATTAGTTAATTATTATTAATATATTAATCTATATTATCTATATATTAGCCTGTTATTAAAACCTATTATATATAATATTAAATAAAGCTAAAATTAATAAATTAATTATTAAAGTAGCTATATAGCTATAGAAATTTAAATAATCTAAATATAATATAGTAAAAGATCTTAATACTAAAATACTAGTAAGAATTATTTTTATTCTAAGATATAGAGCTAATCTAGACTCTAAAGTAGTAATATCTAGTACTTAGATATACTTAAGAGTATCTACTATAGTAGTAGTTAGGAAGTTTATTAAGGATATAGAGTTCTTATGAAATAATTAATAATATATTTTAACTATAATTAATATCTATAGTAGAATAATTAAATTATTAAAAAACTATTAGATAGGCCCTAAAATTATATTTTACTAACTCTAAAATATCTAGCTTTTTAAAAGAAGGAAGTATTATTTATACTATAGCTATTATTAAAAGATAAAGACCATACTACTAATCTGAAAACTATAATATTATTAAAAGCTAATACTAATAAATTACTACAACTTAATACTAATACTAATAAATTTAATAATTTACTAGATTTTACTAAGTAACTTAATAAGCTTAACCTAGATTTCCTATTATTTAAGATATATAGTGTAAGATCGGCCATTAAGGTCTGAGGTCAACTGGTAAGATCAGCCTGAAGGGAGTAAGATAACTATATATTACCTAAGCAAGGGGAACTAATTACTAAGTTATAGAATAATTAGTAACTTATAGAGATATTAATAGTATATTATATAATCTAGTAATTTATACTATCTATATTAGCTATATATAGTAGCTTTATAGTCTACTATAGCCTTTAGTAATTACCATCTTTCTTTATAGGCTTTACTCTTAAAGCTATAATACTTCCTAATTTAGAAATATAAAAGGCTTTATTATTCTAGATTAATATTATCTTTCTATAGTTATTTAAGATATAGAAGTGAATCTCTTATTATTAAATAATATATTTTATTACTATTATAGGTTATAGTATTTATTTTAGCTTTATTATAAGTAAAGGGTAGTGATACAGTGACACCCCCTGGGGATATAGCAACACCCTCTTGAATACAGCAACACCCCCCTTACCTAATTAGGTAAGGAAAAGTCATGTGATCACTGCAAAAGTAGATTCTCCCAGGCATGTGACTGTGTTTTAGGCTTTGCACTTAGGCTTAGGGCTTAGGATTAGTAGTAGGGCATTGTGATTGACTTAGCAATGTTATTTTCCTATAGTATTAATAATCCTAGGCTTATAATTGCCTGTAATGATGACTTTAACTCTTATCTTTAAGATTATAAGAGCCTAGATATCGATCCTTTGAGGAAGATGCAGGCTATGGATATGGCTATAGGCATTGCTATGGGTGGAGGTAGGCATGCATAGCCGCGTGGGTAGGGGTGACTATACAGAGTAGTAATATTACAGCCAGCATGAAAGCATCATCTAATTCTTAATAAGGGCTTCTGATTACAGGAAATCTAGTATAATTAGATTATTTAATTAGAAGGAATTAAAATGCATGAATACTATCATTAAATTAGTATAGTAAATCAAATTGTTTTTGTCCTCTGCTGAGTTCTGTATCAAATACGCAGTGATTACATGACTTTCCTTACCTGATTGGGTAAGGGGGGTGTCGCTGTATCCAAGAGGGTGTCACTATATCCCCAGAGGGTGTCGCTGTATCACTACCCTAAGTAAATAATGAATAGTAATTATTATAGACTTATAAAGATATATTATATTTTCTATAGTATAAGTAGATTTATAGGCCTCTAGAGAACTTCTTCTTCTTCTCTTCTCTTATTAATACTATTAAAATATCTAATAAGTATAATCTTTTAATTAGTTTAGTAATATAGATTCTTCTTTATCTTCTATAGCTTTCTTACTCTATTTATTACATCTTAATCTATATCTAGTAGTTAAATAATAGATTTTAAATAGTAAGTTCTATATTAAGTAATTATTTTAATAGATTAGGCTAATAATAATTTAGATTTATAGGCCTTACTTCTCTTATTTAATAGATTTTATTTAAATTAAATAGTTTCTTATATATATTTAATAATCCTTTATCTAAATTAAATAGCTTTATTAATATCTCTGTTTATTTATAATTCTATTATTCTTATAATTTAGTATTTTCTTTATTTTATAATTCTAATATTTTTAATACTTTATTATCTCCTTTATCTTATAATTCTATTATTTTATAATTAAGATTATTTAATATTTACTAGATATAGGACCTATCCTTTATATTACTCTATAATAATTCTATTTAATAATATATTTCCATTCTCTATTATAAAAGAGAGGAAGTCTATAAGAGGAAGAATTAATATTATTAATATCTATAAGACCCTAGATATATTAAATTATATACTAATAATATCTTATAGACCTCCCTGTATTCTATATCTTTAGGTAAAAATCTATAACCACTAGTACTACTATATTAACTATTATATAGTAAGTAGCTATATTTAGAAGTCCTATATATACTATACTACTAAGAAGTATAAGTATATCTATATAAGTATCTCTTTCTTCTATACTATTACTAATCTAGCTATATTTTATTAGTATTTAATATATTTATAGTCTTCTATTATAGATTTCTTTTATATTATAATTATATTTTATAGATTTTGATTAAATTAGTTCTTCCTTTTAGATTTTAAAGTTATATAACTTCCTCTTTTATAGATTTTACTAATAGTTTATAGGTACTAAAGAGTAAAGTATATTATATTTATATAGTATTTACTATGCACCCCCTTCTTAGAAATTAGAGGTTATTACTATTACTATCTATATTAAGGTAATACTAGCTATATAGGCTATACTAGTAGTCTAGGTTATTATATCTATAGCCCTAGCCCCTACTATGCCTTTACTAGCCCTTACTATATCTTCTCTAGCCCTAGCTTCTTTATTATCTTCTTCTCTAGAGTAGTTTATTACTCTATCTCTATAGGCTTTATTACCTCTCTTAGTACTAGGGTCCTCTATAGTTTACTATATATTTAATTAGCTTAGTTTTTAAGTAGTATATAGGCTAGATAGATAGGAGGGTATATATATATAGCCTATATACTACTTTTCTATTTTTTTATATATATAGTAGTTAAGGCTTTTTCCTATACCTTTTAGATTACCTCTTGATAGAATTTATAGATTATAGAGTTTTAGATATAAGGTAATATTTAAGAGCTTTTATATTAGTAATATACTCTTTAGATTCCTATATATTATTAAAATCTAGCTATCCTATCTACTTAATTAGATATTAATATTTTCTATAGTATACTTAATTATCTAGGGTCTTTTCTACTTACTATTCTTAATATCTATTTAGTTTAACTAGTCTAGGCTTTAGATCTATATTAGTATCCTCTTAGAATAGTTCCAATAATAAAATATAGAATATTAGATATAGTTTATAGAAATATAGTAGGAGTTTTAGTTTATAGGMTTGCTTATCTATAGAATTAATAATCTAGAATAGTTTTATTTACTAATAGTTAAGCTTCTTATTTAGTCTTTTTATATTAATATTCTTTATATAGAGTATAACCTAATTACTACTATAGAAGATTATATCTAGATAATTCTAATTATAATACTACTTTATAGCTTCCTTTATTATTTTTAGTTAGTTAAATAAGAATTCCCTTATAATCTAGAGGTCTTATATATATTCTATAGTATTTAGGTTAAGATTATTAATAGTTTATAGAATATTAATCTATAACCTATAAATACTTATACAGGTGGAATACCTAGTATAGAATAATTAGAATTATTATAGATAAATTAGGTATATAGTAGCTATCTTATCTAGTTATCTTAGTAATAATTAATATAGATATAGAGATAATACTCTAGTATTTAATTTTATCTTTCTATCTAACTATCTATCTATAAATAGAATACTATTAATAAATAGTATTTAGTTACTAGTAGAAAATATAAACTAGACTAAAATACTAATTAATATAAAGAGAGATCTCTAGTTACTAATAAGGTTCTATAGTATCCTAAAATATAAGATAAACCTTATATAGATTAATTTAGCTAGGTTTTCTATAATTATATCTTTTTTATATAGATAATAGACTATAAATTTAGTATATATATCTACTATAATAAGAATTAAATATAGACCTTATTTTCTTATCTAGATAGTAATAAATCTATAATAAAGTCTATACTAATCTATTCTATTAGCTTTTTTAGAACTAGTAGGGGTTCTAAAAGTCTATATAACTTATATCTATATATTATAATTTACTAGCAGACTCTATACTATTAGATATCTTCCTTAATATCTATAGTAATATTATGCTATTAATATTAGCTTTAGATAATATTTAAGATATAGTTCTCCCTAAAATATCTGCTTTATAGATTATTATAATTTTAATAGAGAATTTCTTAATAAACTATATCTTTAGTATAAAGATATAATTCCTAAATCTAATAAGTCTATCTTTAGATCTTAATTAGGGTAAGCTAGCTTACTACTCTAGGGTTATTTCTACTATCTTATATAATATCTTAATATATTTTAGATATTTTACCTATATCTAGCATAGTAGGTCTATTATAATTAGTCTTAATTCTAAAATATAAGTAGTCTTATACTATATAGCAGCTTTAGCTATAATATATAATACTAGAATATCTAGAATATCTATATTATTATTAGTATAGCTCTTAGATATATTAATTATTAGATCTATATTTAGCTCCTAATTCTATATTAGTATATAGATATTTACTAGTTCTTACTTATTTTATAATAGACTATTCTGTATTTTAGCTTAAAGCTTCTCTAGAAGTAAGTTAGCTATATATTTATTAAGATTAATAGTATAGTCTAGATAATAGCTAGATATATCTATAGAATTATTCTTCCTAGAGTAGTATTTAATCTTAATATTAAATAAAAATAAAAATTCTTTCTATCTTATATCACACCTATTAAGTATTTTTATTATTAGAAAAACCTATAGATTAATATAGTTAGTAAGAATTTTAATAGTATTACTATTACCTTTAATATAGTATTATTATTACTTAATATATTCTACTATAGCTAGTATTTCTTTATTATATATATTATAATAGATTTCTATATCCTATATTTTCTATAACTAGTATACTACTAGATACTATTATCTATTATCTTATACCTAGATAAAGATACTAATAATTATAGCCTTTAAAGTATTAAACTTAATATAACTTTTTCTTCTTAGATTAAAATAGCATAGTATAGAAGTAAAGATAAATTACTATTTTAGCTCTTTAAATATCTTCTTAGCTTCTCTAGTAAGGAATTTCTCCTCCTTTAGAGATTATTAAATATATTATTTTCTACTTTTAGTAGTATATCCCTTAGTTAGATTAATTAGGGATATAGTAATTTTAGAGTAGTATTTAATAAACCTCTAATAAAAGTTTATAAAGCCTAAGAACTATTATACTTTATAGATATTCTAAGGCTTTAGCTATTCTACTATAGTAGTAATATAGCTTAGTTTTATTTAATATCTTCTATATTAATATTAAACCCTAGGAAATTAATTTCCTTAGTATAGAATTTATATTTACTATATTTAGTATAAAGTCTATATTTATAGAGCCTAGCTAGAACTTCCTAAATTACTAAATATAGTCTTTCTTAGTATTAGAAAAAATAATAATATTATTAAGATAAATTATATAGTATGTATCTAGTAGGTTATATATAGCCTAATTTATATAAAATTAGAATATAATTAGAGTATTTACTAAGCTAAATAATATAATAGTATATTTAGAATATCTATATCTAGTATAGAATATAGTTTTCTATTTAATATCTTTCTATATTTAGATTTAGTAGTAAGTATCTTAGAGATTTTAATTTTATATAGATCTTAGCTCTAAATAATTAGTCTATTAGCTTACTACTATAATTTTATTTAGGCCTTAGTAATTAATATAAAGTTAGAGACTACTATTCTTCTTAGAAGTAAATAATATTAGAGTATCTATAGAACTCTTAGATAGTCTTATCTATCTTCTTTATAGATACTCTTTAATATAATTCTAAAGAATAGAGAGTTCTTTCTATAATAATAGATATAGTAGCTTATAGTAGCTAAATTCCTTCTTTAAGGTCTATTATATATTTATATATAGTATTCTTAGGTAAGATACTAGCTTATCCTTTACTAAAGATATCTATAAATTCTATATATTCTAGAGGTAGTACTAGGATTATCTTAGAGCTATTTACTATAGTCTATAGCTTAATAATTTTTTCTATCTTTATAGGTATAGTAATTATATAAAATAGTACTATATAGGCCTATAATTCTTCTATAGCTATAGTAGTAGATATAAGCTTAATATTTAGCTTATTAATTCTTTTATAGAACTCTGTATAGTAGTACTATATAAAATATTTCTAATTAATATCTAGATTAATAGCTTTTAGCTAGTTTATACCTAGAATAAGATTATATTTAACTATATTTACTACTTCTATAGTTAGTTAATAGATTTAGATAATTTTTATAAAATTAGTAATTTTAACTTCTAGATTTCTCTATCTATATAATATTACTTTATAACTATTAATAGCTTATACTAGCTATAGCAGATTTTCTATATTAGATAGGAATTCTTTTATCTATTATTAATTAATAAATATTTACTTAGCTCTATAGTTAATTAATATTTAGTATTATTAATAGCTTTCTTTAATAAGAATATAGATAAGATAGGTTAATACCCTGCTACTATTAGAATCTTTTCTAATATTAAGTACTATTATAGTATAGAATAACTTGGTTTTTTAAATACTCTAGAACTTATAGTTTAGTATAGTATCTTAGCTAGTAATTATTCTTTTTATATTTATAGTAATATATAGGACATTCTCTTTTTAGAGAATAAGTATATTTCTACTTCCTATAGATTTAGATTAGTAATTATTATTAGAATTTCTATTATTTCTAGGCCTATAGTCCTTAGTATAGCCTACTTAGTTATTATAAGATCTAGAATTCTATTAGTTTTCTATTCTAGTTAGTATTTTATTATATCTTTTTTATAGGGTGTTCTATTATATTAGGATTCTATTTTTAATAATTACTAAGTAAGAAATATATACTTTTAATAATTCTAATAGATTAGTAAATCTAGTAGCTTTACTTTAGATAATTAATAAAATATAGGTATATAGAAAGTCTTTATAGATATAGTTAGGTAGTAATTCTATTAGTTAACTATAAATATGATTAATAAATATAGAGAATTCTTATATACTCTAGTTTTCTAGCTAAGTAGTAGAGAAATATTAAATAGCTATATTTTTTATAAAGCTATTCTAGTATAGAGACTAGATATAAATAGAAGTCTTAGAAATCTAACTATCTTAGTACTTTAGTAAGTTTAGCCTTATAAGTCTATTATTTATTATAATATATATCTATTAATTAGGCTAAGGCTATATAAATATAGTTTTCTTTATTCTTAAATTAATTTTAGTATTCTTTAAAGTATACTTTTAGATAATTAAAGAAGATAATATATTCCTATATAGAATATATAGTAAACTATTTAATATTTACTAGTTTTTTTATTCTTTCTAGCCTAGTAATCCTTACCTTAATTTCTATAATTAGTATTAGTATTAGCCTAGTATTTTCTACTTCTTACCTAATAAGATTATTAACTTCTTAGTATATAGTTAGTATAGATTCTTTATTAGTAGTTCCTTCTTAGATTTCTATAGTTAGGCTTCTATCTTCTAGATATATCTTCTAATTTCTACCTGCTTAAGCTTTTACTTAAGTTAATATTTTTTTTAAGAGTTTATAGATTATTTTATTATTATTATTAGAAATTATATTTATTAATTGCTTATCTTTCCCTATAATCTAAAAATTAAATTCTAAGGGGATAACTAATTATTCTACTCTTTTAGAGGTAAGTTAGTTATTTATACTTAGTAGATAAATACTATCCTAATTATTATCTAGTTAATTAGTTATTAGTTCTATAAGGTTAGTTAGTTCTTTCTAGATTATAATTATTTAAGCTACTCTTCCTATAGCTAGGGTTAATTTATTATATTAAGTTAGAGTTCTAGAAGAAGATCTAGTACTAATTATTATCTTTATAGTATCCTAATAGGCTAATTAGATTTTAAAGAGTAATTAGAACTATAAGATTAGCTATTAAGGTCTAAGATTAACTAGTAAGATCAGTATAAAGGGAGTAAGATAACTATATATTACCTAAGTAAGGGGAACTAGTTACTAAGTTATAGAATAATTAGCAACTTATAGAGATATCTATAGTATATTATATAATCTAGTAGCCTATACTATCTGCATTAGCTATATATAGTGGCTTTATGGTCTGCTATAGCCCTTAATATATAGAGAATAACTAATTCTAGTATCATTAAGTATAGATAAATTAATAGAGCTACTATAGGCTAACAACTAGGTAGAAAATAAGTTATCTAAAGATATACTAATATTAGACTCTCTAGGCCTATATTCTAATATACTAGGGCTAGGTACTAATAGTCTAGATAGACTAAACCTTATCTTTATAGAAGGATAGAAAGAATAACTTAATACTATAATTTAATAAGTAATAATAATATCTATATAGACCTTAGTAAATACTTAGCTAGTAGCCTAGTAGACTAATACTAGATAGACTAATAGATAAACTAGAAATATTAATAATATTCCTAATAATTAATATTACCCTTATTATAATAATAATTAAAGATATAGTTATAAGGTAAGTAATATAAAGAATTATAACTAATATTACTAATCTAGGTATAAATAAAGATATCCTAATAATAACTATAATCTAAGTAGTTTAAGTAATAATAAAGATTATCTTCCTAATAAATACCTTTATAGAAATATTTAGAGTTCTTATAAAATAGATTATTAAATCTAAAAAGGCTAACTAGAGGTAATTAGTATATAGCTAATATAGACTTCTTTTTTCTAGATATACTATTTATCTAGGGTAGTAGAGAAATTATTAAAAAGAATAATAAGATATTTTATTATTTAATAGTAGCTTTTACTAATTAGCTATATATAACTAAAATATCTAGATTAGTTATAAAAATTAGCTAAAACCTTAATATCTACTTCTAGGGTAAGGCCTTTAGGTAATAGAATACTAAGATTAATAATATAATATATTATAGTTTAATCTATATTAATAATATTAAAGATTAATATATAGTATTAGAAAAATATTTCTAGCTATTATCTAATAGGTAATATAGCGATATAATAATATCTATTATATAATAGTAGATATAATTACTATATACCCTCTCTTTTTATATATTATATCTATTATTTTACTTATAAAATAGTATAAAAAAATAATATAGAATTTCCTCTTATACTATAAGCTTAAAGAAATCTTAATATAGCCTTAAGAGAATTAATTAATAAACTAGATAAAAGAATTACTAATACTTACTTTATTAAAATCCTTAATAAGAAGTTAACTAATTAGTTTAATAAATATAATATAATACTATATTATCTTATATCCTAAATAGCTACTTAGAACTCTTTATATAGTAGATTTTATAGCTACTATCCCTAAGCTATCTAGATAAGAACTCTATATTTCTTTATCTATATATGTAGTTCCTTTAATTAAGATCCTCTTAATTACTTTTATTTACCTAGATATAGCCCTTCTAAAAATATACCACCTTAATACAGCTTTTAGTATTTTCTTAATAGAGATTATATATATCTTATATATATAAATTTATTACCTTACTAGCCTTAATAGTAGTAATTCTAAATACTATAGTCTTATAACTATAAATAGAAGGCTAATAAAATCTAGAGAGTATTAGTTTTACTACTTACCCTAAGATAGAATTAGTATTATTTAGAGAATTATTCTTAAAATTTTCTATAAAACTATATTTATATATATTATAGTAAGTAGTATAAAGATAACTAGAATTATAAAAATACTAGCTATAATAAATACTTTTATAATAAAATAGAATCTACTAGCTATTAAAAAGACCTAGAATATTATAATAATAATTAATATTTTAATTTATAAAATTAAGAATATATAGCTAAGATAGCTAATATATATTTTATATATTTAGTATAATATTATATATATAAATAAGAATTTCTATCTAGTAATATCTTATATATCTATATTTCTAACTATACTAGCCTTAGTACCTTCTATATTAATATAGATAATCTCTTTATTATTAAGACTCCCCCTATATATATTAAATTAGAAAAATAAGATAATATAGAATTTTACTTCTAGTATTATATAACTATTAAAGTATACCTATATAAAGATAAAATAGAATATAATAATCTATTTAGACTTAGGCTATATAATAATAATTAATAATAAGGATTTTGGTATGCCTAGGTTGGCCGATGCCGTATTTTGGGGAAGATGATAGTTGATTTTCTGTAACTAACTAACATAGTAAAGATAATTATAAAGCAAATGTCACCTAGCTGCAAAGCAAGAGTCTGATAAGTTAGATATATAATAGATTTCCTTTTATAATACTTACTGGATATTAAAATTTAATAATATCTAGTCTCTATCCTAGTTTATAGAACAGTAAATAGATTTATAAGTATCTAATTTATCTTATTATTATTATTCTTCCTAATTAAAAGGGGTATAAGGAGATATATAATTAAATTATTTATTAAAGCTTATCTTACTAAAGATTTAAAAGCTAATCTACTTATTAGTACTAATATACTTAGAAAATATAGATTTACTATTAATTTTATATAGTATAGAGTAATAATAGTATCTTATAAAAATATTAAGTTTATACTAATAATATCTCTAAAGCTATATTATATAGATTTATAATCTATTTATATATAGTAAAGGATTATAATACTATCTTATTTAATAACTAAGATACTAGTTAAGTAAACCTAAGGTCTTCTAAATAATTATAATATATCTTTAAAGCTTCTTAATATAAATATATTACTCTCTTCTTATATATTTAAAATACTAATTTTAATTATATAATAGTAATAAATTAATAGATTAATTAATTATATTATAGTACTATAAAAGGCTAGGAACTTTATCTAAATTTAAAGTAATAATTATTTATTATATTATTATCTTAAGTATATATAACTTAGCTATTATACTATCTAAAGAGGCTATAAAAGTATAAAAGCTTTATAAGTAATAGTTAATTTTAATAATCTAAATATTATAAAGCTTAATAATAATATTTAGATTTATAGACTACTAAAAGTAGTAAGTAAACTAATAGATATCTTAATAGTCTATCTAATAGTTTAGATAAATTCTAAGATAATTAATATCCTTGAGGAGAGGTAAATATAGATCTATCTTAAAAATAACTAGAAAAATTAAATTAAAAAATTAGCTAAGATCTATAACATTAGCTTATAATATTATTAGGTTATTAATAAAATATTTTATAGTCTATATACCTTAGGAAGAATAGGCTTCTTAATAATTATTATCTTATTAAGGGCCCTAGTATATATCCTAAACCCTAAAATTTAATCTTAATCTATACTTAAATTATTAAATTTTAAAAATTCTTTATTCCTACCTTCTCTAGCTTTTATAATTAATTATATAGTCTAGAGTAAGATAAAGAGTAAAGTAATAATTTATTTTTAAAATATTAATATAGTTATTATTCTAGATATATATCTTATATTATTATAGGTAGAAATTATAGTAGAATTTACTAGCTATATATATATATCTAGACTTATAATAGTTTATAGATATAATTATTTATTAAGATAGAAATACATTTATATATTTAATAGAATTTATAGAAAGTATTCCTTATATATAATAGTAAGTTAATATTTAAAACTATAAAGTATTTCTTATATATTTATATTAATAATTTTATCCTCTATAGTAAAACTTTTAATAACTATAAATAATATTTATTAGAATTTTTATATAAATATATAGAGACAAGGATTATTATTCTATCCCCTTAGAAGATATTTATTATATTCCTATTAATATAGTTATTAGACTAAAATATCTTATTACTAGGTATAACTACTATAAATAAAAAACTAAAGACTATATTAAAATTAGAGTTCTCTATTATCTTATCTAACCTTAATATTTATATTAGTTTAACTAGATAGTTATAGTTATATATTCCCTTCTACTTAGTAATTATCTAGCTATTATAAGATAGAAAAACTTAGCTACTAAATAGAGAACTACTAAAAGAGAAAGCTAGAAGATTTTATACTCTATAGTTTTCTATATTTAATATATATAATAATTTATTATTTAAAACTATATAAGACTATATTAAAGAACTATTATTAGAAGCGATATTACTAATTATATTTCTTAGTTATACTTTAATTATATCTAAGAAAAACTACTAGCCTATTAAGTTAGAGATTTCTAGTCTTATATAGCTACTATATAAGATCTAATATATAATTAAGTCTAGTAAAGCTAGCTTCTATATTTATATAGATTATATAATTATAGTAGATATTATTAAATAGATAAGTCTAATAATATTCTTAATAAATAAGTTAATCTATAGCTAATATAGACTTTATAATAGTACTAACTATTTCTGAATATAATATTATTTTATAAACTAGATAAAAATATGTTATTCTAGATATATTATCTTAGTTACCTTCTTTTATAAAGGATAATATTAAACTAACTATACTTAATATAGACTCTTTAGATATCTTATTTAGCTATACTTCCTATAGTAAAGAATTAATTAAAAATAGTTATTAGTTTAGTACTATTAGAGGAATTTAAAAAAAGTATTATTAATAGATATCTTAAAGATTAGAGGTAGTCCTAAGTACTACAAATACTCTAAAAAAATATAATCTCTTAAATACTAGTTATCCTGCTATATATAATCTATAATAGTCTATTATATATAAATAATAGCTATTTATATATACTATATATCCTACTTTATAAGATACTATAAATAGCTTATAATAATAATAGTTATCCTAGTATTAATAGAATAGTAAAATTACTTAATAGTCTAGTATTTAATTATATAAAATACTAGATTAAGAAGTATATCTACTACTACCCTAAGTACTAGAAAAAGTATATATAATAATACTAATCTTATAGAGTTTTATAACTAATTCTAACTATAGTAATTCCTTTCTATATAATTATAATTAATATTATTATTAGTCTACTAGATACTAGAACTTATAATATTATAATATTAATTACTATTAAATTTATAAAATAGATAATAGTTCTACTAAGATATATAATATAGATTACTTAGAGATAGATAGATAGTTACTTTACTATCTAAATTTAATAAAGAGGATTAGGGAATCCCTAAGATTATTATTTTAGATATAGATCTAAAATTTATATATAAAGTCTATAATAATTCCTTAAAATACTAAAGATTAAATATAGATACTCCATAACTTTAAACTCTATATAGATATTCCTTTATATTATCTAGACTTATTGTTTTACTTTATTCACTACTTATCCTCATTTTATATATTTACTATTATAGCTACTATTTAAGTAAAGATTTATCTTTAATATCTATCTAATACTTTATCTTTATCTTCTATTTTTTACACCTTAATACCTTCTTTCCTTATATAATTAATAAGATCTTATTTATTATCTCTAAATAAGATTATTAAGTTAACTAGAACTATTATTACCTAGTGGACTTTTCTATAACCTAGGCTCTACTACTTATTTTCTAAGAACTACTATATTCCCCTTAAGTTTAATTCTAAGGAGTATTATCTCTTACCTAAGTTTAAGCTTATTCTAGAGCTAGAGAAATAGCTATATCTTTATAAAGAGGTAAAATAATCTCTAAGGCTAGATAAGTTAGTTATTTCTCTTATTAATATCTTATAGTAGGAAGTAGAAAAGAAGCATATAGCTAAGATATATGGATTTATAATTTAAAACTTTCTTTAAGGAAGTATAATAAGGATATTATAGAAAATAGATAATATTAAGAAGAGTACTACTAATAGAAAGATAGTAATATAGTAGATACTTCTACTTTAACTAAGAAAGACTATATAGTAATTAAGAAAGAAAAATATATAGTAACTACTACTACTAAAAAAGAAAAATAACTCTAAAAAGTATAATCTTATATCTAATATATTATTTATATCTCTTTTACTTTCTCCTGTATATCCTTATTAATAGAGTTAATATTAATTTTATAATAATCTTAGCTAATATATCTTTTATTATACTAAAGTTTAAAATATCTAATATATAAATATCTATTATTAGATTAATTACTAATTAACTATATTCCTTTTATAGCTAAAGGAATTACTTTATCTACCTTAATATATATTTATTTTTCTTAAGTATAAGATAAGTAAATTCTTCTATAAGTTCTATAATTTAGCTAGCTAGATATTATATGTTATAGATTACTATATTATATCTAACTAATAGGATAAAATCTTTAGATTAAAAGCTATAAAAGAATACTTTCTTAATATAAAAAACTTATTTACTAATACTATCTTAGCTTATACTATAAAGATAGTAGAGTATTACTATAATAAAAGAAACTAGAAAGCTAATATTTTTAAATATGTTATTAAAGAAGATAAGATAATAAAAGATAAAATAAAGAAGGCTATCTAATAATAAGTTAAATAATAAAACTATACTAATAATAATAGTAAGTTTAAAATCTTTAATATAGGTAATTTATAAGCTCTAGATAATAATAATAGATATATCTACTTATAGTAATAGATATAGAGAGAGACTATAATCCTAGTATAGGCTACTTAATAAGATAAAAAATATAATATAGCTATTAAGAAAATTAAGAAAATAATTACTAAGAAGGTTAAGCTAACTATAGACTAGAAAAGATTACTTAACTCTATAGAATTAGATAATAAAGAAGAAGTATATTAATAGAAACTATTTAATAATCTTATATTATATAGTAACTAGGTAGTATTGTACTATAATATTAATAGGTATATATATAATTTAGATAATATCTATGAGATTGTAATAATATTTAGTAGTTATTATTAATTATATATCTAGTATTTAGATCTCTCTATTTCTTATAGTTTAGGTTGAATATAAGAGGGGATAAGAACCCCTTAATATTAATAATATATGTATAGGGTGGCTAACAGCCTACCTCCTACCCTTATATAATCTAAAGACTCCCTTCCTGGTGTAATAATAAATATCCTATCTAGTAGTATATCTAGATTAAATAAATATATAATATTTAATTCCTAAGAAGATTTAAAAACTTTAGTAAGGATTTAATCTAGTAAGGATAATACTAAAAGATATATAATAATATAGACTTAATAATTACTTTATATTAATTGCTTTTAAGCTAGTAAAACTAATTTAGATTAACTATTTTTAACCTCCTTAGACTAATCTAGATACTTATAATAGTAATAACTTACTATAGGATATCCTTTAGTTCTTTCCTAATATAATATTATAGTTAAGAATATTATAGACTACCCTAAGCCTTCTAAAAAGTAATTAATAATCTAATTAACTATTTAATAAAGAAAAATAAGATAAATTTAAGGTATTAAAACTATTTTAATAAGTCTTAAGTAATCTTAATTATTATACTCTTAAATTCTACTATCTACTTAATTATCCTTCTTTATATAATAAAATAAATACTATTAAATCTATATCTTCTAGTGCAGAGACCTCTTAAATTTAATTTACTAATAATAGAAATAGCTTTAAGATAGACTATATTTAACTTTAGTAATAGTTTAATCTTACTACTTAGAATATAACTAATAATAATACTTAAGCTAAATTAATCTAAATATATAATTACTTAGTTAAACTTCTTTAGGATATACTATAATTATATTTATCTAGCTAAAGTTAGGGAAGCTATAGCTATTATCTCTAATCCTAGTCCTCTCTTTTTTATTCTTTCTATAGTACTTTAGTTATATTAAAAGGTATCTAATCTAGAGCTATCCCTATATATAATAATAAATATAGTAAGGATACTATAGTAAAAGTAGCTTTTATAAATTAATAATTACTTTTTAATAAGTAAACTCTTAGAAGAATACTACTAAGCTTAAAAAGATTATAGTAGTTAAATATTATCTTATAAGCTAAGCTAAAGAGTAATAGGATACTTATAAGTAGAAGGTTAAATATAAATTAATAATTACTATTATTACTCTAGATATTTTAAATAGTAGATCTAAGATAATTTTAGAGAGATAGAAGAGAAGAATAAATAATAAAAAGAATATAAGAGATATATATAAAATAATTAAACTATATAGTCTTATACTACTTCCCTAGTTAAAACTACTAAATATATTAAATCTAGAATTTCTAATAATATATTAATCTAGAAGAGGTAAAAGATTATAATAAACTAACTCTATTAATAATATAGCTAATTATTTTACTAAATATAAATAGGGAGTCTCTTATATACTTAGGTATAGCTTTAATCCTTAGGTAAAACTAATAATTACTAAATAGATCTAATAAATATTAATTTAAATACTATTATTATATCTCCTAATTACCTCTAAAAAGAAATATATAAATAGAAGGCTTAGTATTAAACTAACTAAGCTTATCTTAATTATAGATAAAAAAACTATAATATTTAAGCTTATATGGCTCTAAACTAGTTAAAATTTAATAATAAGAAGTAGTTAGGAAATATAAAGGACTATTAAATAAGGAAGTACTAGTTAATTAATTATTAAAGGCTTCTACTATTAAGGAGTATAAAGTATTTAATAATCTTAAATCTCTAAAGAATTATAATAATTCTAATAATAATAGTAATAAAGAGAACTAACTACTATAAAAAAGACTATTTAATAGTATAGAAAACTTAGAACTAAAAGATTATAATTATATTAATACTTATTTAAATACTCTTAGATCTAATATTCTTTACTTCTTTATTATATTTAAAGCCTCTTAGATACTAGTCTATCTCTATATATTATTAATTATAGTTCTAATTATATATTTATATTAAAATATCTAGCTAATTTACTACCTCCTTTATAATTTTAATTTTAAAAAATATCTAAGTAATTATAGATTTATCTATTAAATAGTAGATTTATATATATATTATATTAAGTTTAAATCTTATTTAGGCTAGATAAATAGTACTATATTATTACTCTATAAATTCTTAAAATAGTAGAATATAATATTATCCTAGATTAAGATTAGCTAAAATACTTTAATCCTAATATTAATTAGGTTATAGGATAGATAGTTATAAAAGAGTATAGAATAAAATATACTACTATCTATTCTACTAACCTTAAGAACTAGATTAGGCTAGATTTAGAAGAATCTAATCTAGGAGTATTTATTAATTTTATATCTACTAAATAGCTTTAGTATACTCTTTAAAAAGATTAATAAGAAGCCTAGCTATTTATTTAAGAATTAAAAGAAAGTATAGAGATACTAATAGATCTATAATAGCTAAGTCCCTTACTTATCTAGTATAAAGATATTTAGGGAAGAGCTATACCTAGAAATACTACTAGAATAATTAATATAGGAGATTCTCTACTAATAAATATAAACTCTTATTTATAGTTATCTAAGAAGTTTTTAAAATAAAAATATAATTAAAGAACTTTAAAGAAAGTAGTTATTTATTCTTTAACTAATATATAAGGCTTTTTTCTATTATTATTATCCTAAAGTTAAATAGAAAATAGTAAATATATATTAACTATTACTTACTTAATAAGGTAACTATTAAGAATACCTATCTGCTACTATAAATTTAAGAACTTTTAGTTCAAGTTAAGCTAAATATCTTTTAAAGCTTAATCTCCTCTCTAGATACTAGTAGTATACCTTAATAATATTTTAATCTTTTTAGACTTGGATAAGGAATATTTGAAATATATTTAATAGATACTTAACTAACTCTAGGAATACTAATTATACATATTTATTAAGAGAGAACTAGAATTTTATAATTATATTATTAGTAATAAGTTTATATAACTAATATCTATAAAAATTAAGGATATAAAAATATAATTAAATTAATAAATATTTATAAAGTTTATTAATTCCTAGGACTAGCTATATACTACTAATAATTTATATATAAGTTTATAAAAATTATAGCTCCTCTTTATAAACTTTTAAAGAAATTAAATATTTTACTTTATAAAAAGAAGTTTTAATTTATAGTCTAGAATACTTAATATTAGTAAGTATTTATAATACTTAAGAATATAATAATTTATATACCTATTCTTAAGATTACTAATCCTATATTATTATATTAAATTAAGACTAATACCTCTAAATAGGCTCTTAGTATAGTATTATTATAATAAGATAAGAAAGGATAGTAGTATTCTATAATATTTAATAGATAAAAGCTTAATAATACTAAAAAGAACTATCTTATATATAAAAAAAAACTTCTTATAATTAAGGAAGTACTTTAATAATAGAACTATTATAATAATAATAATAAATCTATAATAATAAGAGTCTTTAATATCTTACTAATATAAAGATATATTTAAAATATCTTATATATTAGATTAAGGAATTTTAAATATATAATCTAGTTATATAATATTATAAGAGAACTAAAGTAATTATCTCTAATATAATAAGTTATTAATCTAACTTTATTAAGGAATGTCTAGTAAATAAAGTATATATACCTATCTTTAGTCTATCTATAATATAATTATAATAGATAACTAGCAAAGAATACCTTTATACTCTACTTAACCTCTCTAAATTAGAATAATATCTATTAATTATTTTATTCTTAAAGKGTAAAAATCTAAATATATTAGATAATATTAAAATAAAAATTAAGATATTAGTACTAAGCTTTTAACTTAAAAGAAAGTATATTAATTATTAGCCTACTAATAGACTATGCTATCTTAATAATTCTATTAAAATATTATACCTTATATTTCTCTTTTAAAAAGACCTTATATCTTAACTATATAATTAATTTAGTTATTTTAGCTATCTAGCTTTACTTAGAGTAATTTATATCTATATCTAGTAGCTAATAATATAGAAAGATATTTAGAATATTATTAAAAACTATCTAAATTATTAAATTATAAAATCTTTAAATTTAAATCTTAAATACAAAGCTATATAATACTTAGTAAAGAAAGGTATCTATTTATTTAAATAATAAAAAATTAATCTTATTAGATATCTTTTAATAACTCTAAATAAGAATTAATAGATGCTTATAGCTATTAACTATATAACTAGTTAGATAATAGCTAAAGTAGTATCTAATACTAAAGATAAAATATTAGTCTATTTTTCTATAAAGATATCTTTATTAATTATAGAGTATTTAAAAAACTACTCTTAAATAATAGTACTAACTTTCTATCTTAAGTTATAGTAATCTATATTAAGATTCTTAAAGTAAAGTATTAAATAGTAACTCTAAATTATTCTAAAACTAATAGTAAAAATAAAAATATAAATAATTTATTAGGAAAGATATTAATAAAATATCTTATAAGTAAACTAATATATTTATAAAATGAATACCTATCTCTAGCTATTTTTATAGTATAAGTATATATCTATATATAGATAAAATTATTACTATTCTACCTTGTTTATAGTATATATCTATTATTATCTAGTTATCTATAACTTAATAGACTAATAGCCTAAGATATTAAAATATAATTATAATATATTAACTATATATAATCTCTAGCTAATAAGAAGTTATTAATATATATAATTAAATAAAATTTAATTTAAAATAGTAATATTAATAAAAGAAGCTCTATTTATATCTAGCTAATAGATCTTTATTTAAAATAAATCCTCTTAGAAGTTCTAAAGTAAATAGTTTAGTCTATATTAAATTAAATAATTATGTCTATTTAGTATATATGCTATTATAGAATCTAATAAATATATAATAAAGAATCTTATTAATAACTAATAATTAGTAGAAGCTAATATTAATAAATAATAAACTAGAGGAATTATAGATATTAGCTATACTAACTTAATAATTATAGAAGATAGAATTATTAATCTATATATCTATTAAATATATAAAGTATTTAAAAAGGTTAATAACCCCTTATTCTTATATAATAAACTTTAAAAGATAAAAGGATTAGGAATCTACTAAATATTTAAGAGTATATTTAAAGTAGATAGAGAAGGATATCTTAATAAATAAGATTTTAAAAATATATTAATAATATACTAATAGAAATTAGCTAATCTATATATTATTAAAAGAAGTTAACTCTAAGAAGTAACTAGGGTAAATTAACTTAACTTCTTTAAATAATAAGCTAAGTAAGGGAATAATATATAATTTATTAAAAAATAATTAAACTTAAAGAGATACTAATAGGAAAGATATAAACTTTAATAAAATTTTTATAGTAGTAATTCTAGCTTATTAAAAGTAATTAAAAAATAATAAATTATCTAATATTAAAAGAATAAGATAGAGAAAAATTATTATCTATTTAGATTAAACTAAAATATTTAAAAATAATTAAATATATAAAGAAACTAGCTAAAGAATATTATAAATAACTTTAGAGAAATACTAGAGCTTACTTAGACTTTTTTAATTCTATTAGTATATATTCTTTATAGTTAACTTATTTAATAAATAGTAATTAATATATATCTACTACTTTACTCCTAGTTTTGGAATAATAATAATAGGAAATTCTTATTTATTTAAAGAGGATTAAACTACTTCCTTCTATAAGAGTTTAATAACTTATTATTATATCTTTTTAAACTTCTCTAGGGACTATAGATAAGTATTAATATTAACTAGTTTTATATTATTTATATTAATCTTATATATAATCTCTCTTTTAGATAGTAGTCCTAGGGAAAGCTCTTTATAAAAGATACTAATAAACTTATTAATTATAGCTTATAATTAAGGATTTATTATATATAAAATATTCCTTCTTATCTATATTAATTTCTTATAAAAAGAATAGCTATACTAGCTACTTCTTCTTTTAGAGTTTATAAATACCTTACTTTATAAATATAAGAAATACTAATACTTCCTTATTAATCTTAATCTTAGATTAGAGGTTGATAGGAAAGACTTTATATTATTAATTCTCATTTTTTAGTATTATTTAATCTATTTACTAGTTAATTAATAGGTTAAACTATTATAATTAATCTCTTTTAAGAATAATATTATACTTATGGGCATTAAGGACCTATAGATAAAATAATATAGGTCTAATTACTAATCTATAAGAGGATTTATATTTAATTATAAATAGCTATATCTTTTAATATAGAGATATAGGCTTATACTACTTATCTTTTTTAGGTAATTTATTTATATTTATTCTAATATTTATTATTTATATTATATTCTCTAAAGTTCTTAATAATCTATACACTAAAAGATATAAGATTATTAATAATTAAGATAGGGTTATATTATACTTATATCTAGTTAGTCTTCTAATACTTATAAGCTTATCTATTAGCTTCTATAAAATAATTATAAGCTTTTTAGCTTCTAAGGGGTCTTACTATATAATAAAAGTAATATTATAGAAGTATTCTCTAATCTTTTTAAGCTACTTATAGGCTATATCTCTAATATATATATTATTATATTCTAGAATTAGTATAATATCTGAAACCTTAAATATTAGCTTAAATATATTTAGTTTAGTAGATAATTATAGTTCTAGTTTATAATTTATAAGAAGTAGTATATTTTTTTATTATTACTAGAGATAATTAGATATTATTTAAATAGCTATTACTTAGGTAAAACTAAGCTTAGATCTATTAATGGAGTAAATCTACCTTAGTAGTAGAAGTCTAATCTATTATAGTAGTATATAGCTATTAGAATATTATTTATTATATAGCTTTCTAAGATAATCCTAGGATTAGAATAGGAGGTTTACTTATTAGTATATTATTATTAGATATAGATTAAGGCTTTATATTACTTTCTAAGATAGTAGATATAGAGATTATATAAATTAGCTAAGAGTAAGATTTATAAAATTCTTAAGAGTCCTTAAATAGGAAAAGATAATTATAAAGAATATAAGTAATATTTTATTTACTATTTTACTCTTAGCTTAATACTTATAATAGATTCTTACTATAGTACTAGATTACTTATTACTTTCTTATCTTTTATTATATAAGAGTTCTATAAGGAGGTGCTATTAATTAGAGAAGAGCTATATAGCCCTCTTATAATATATATAAGATAATCTCTCTAGATAAAAGCTTATAGAAGAACTCTTAAACCTAATATACTACTAGATATTATTTACTTCTTTTAGGATAGTAGTAGGAGCCTTTTATAAGCTAGAGGAGATAGAGAATAGTTATATACTATAACCTACCTTCTTTATAAGCTAGAGCTCTACTCACTACTTATAGATCTATACTATAAATTATTATATATTCTAGATAGTAAGGGATGAATACAAGATATAAATAAGAGGGTAAGGAGGTAGGGAAGTAATGAAGGGATGTAATATATTCCTGCTAGTAGGGAGGAGTCCTTATAACTACTAGCAGGATCACATACTAAATAGTAGATTTATATATATTTTATATTTAGTCTAATCCTATTTAAGCTAGATAAATAGTACTATATTATTACTCTCTAGATTCTTAAAATAATAAAATATAATATTATTTCTAGATTAAGATTAGCTAAAATACTTTAATCCTAATACTAATTAAATTATAAGATAGATAGTTATAAAAAATATAGAATAAAGTATACTATTATCTATTTTATTAATTTTAAAAATTAGATTAAGCTAAGGTTAAAGAATCTAATCTAGAAATATTTATTAATTTTATCTTTATTAAATAGCTTTAGTATACTCTCTAAAAAAAATTAATAAAAAGCCTAGCTATTTATTATTTAAGAATTAAAGAAAACTACTAAATATTAATAAATCTAAAATAATTAAGTTCTTTACTTACCTAGTATAGAGATATATTTAGAGAGGAGTTATACCTAGAAATATCGCTAGAATAATTAATATAATATTATATTAATATAGGAGATTCTTTATTAATAAATATAAATTCTTATCTATAACTAGTTACCTAAGAAGTTTTATAAGATAAAAATATAAGTTAAAGAGTTATTAAAGAAAATAGTATTTATTCTTTAGCTAGTACTTTGGGCTTTTCTATTATAATTATTCTAAAGTTAAATAGAAAATAATAAATATATATTAACTACTATTTACTTAACAAGGTAACTAAAAATAATTATCTATTATTATAAATTTAAGAACTCTTAGATTAAGTAGATTAAGCTAAATATTTATTAAAATTTAATATTCTTTCTAGATATTAGTAGCTATAAATAAATAATTAATTCTAAAGATATCTTTTAATATATTATCTAATAAGTTTAAATTCTTAGTAATACTTTTTAGACTTTATAATATATCTATAATATTCTAAATAATAATAAATAGTATTACATAAGATTTTAACTTTATAGTAGTATATAATAATATCTTAATCTTTTTAGACTTAAATAAAGAATATTAGAAGTATATTTAATAAGTACTTAACTAACTCTAAGAATATTAGTTATATATAAAACTAAGTATATATTTACTAAAAGAGAACTAGAATTTTATAATTATATTATTAGTAATAGATTTATTTAGCTAATATCTATAAAAGTTAGGGTTATAAATATATAACTAAAATTAATAAATATTTATAAAGTTTAATAATTCTTAAGATTAGCTATATATTATTAATGATTTATATATAAGATTATAAGAATTATAACTTCTCTTTATAAACTTTTTAAAGAAATTAGATACTTTACTTTAAAAAAGGAAGTTTTAATTTATAGTCTAGAATACTTAATATAAGTATTTATATTACTTAAGAATATAATAGTTTATATATTTATTTTTAAAATTACTAATCCTTTACTACTATATTAAAATTGACTAAAATATCTAAATAGGCTCTTAGTATAGTATTATTATAATAAGATAAAAAAATAATAAGATCTAATAGTATTTAATAGATAAAAGCTTAATAACACTAAAAAGAACTATCCTACATATAAGAAGGAACTTTTTATAATTAAAGAAGTACTTTAATAATAGTAAATCTATTATAATTATAATAGACTATAAAAGCCTTTAATATCTAATATAAAGATATATTTAGAATATGTTATATATTAGACTAAAGAATTTTTAAATATATAATCTAATTATCTAATATTATAAGAGAACTAAAGTAGTTATTTCTAATATAATAAGTTATTAATCTAATTTTATGAAAGAAGGTCTAGTAAATATAGGAAATATATATATATTAAGTTTATCTCTAATATAATTATAATAGATAATTAGTAAAGAATACCTTTATACTCTATAGACTTAACCTCTCTAAATTAGAATAATATCTATTAATTATTTTATTCTTAAAGGGCAAAAATCTAAATATATTAGATAATACTAAAGTAAAAATTAAGATATTAGTACTAAGCTTTTAAATAAAGTATATTAATTATTAGCCTACTAATAGACTATACTATCTTAATTATTTTACTAAAATATTATATTCTTAAAATTCCTATTTAAAATAACTTTATATCTTAATTTTATAATTAATTTAGTTACTTTAGCTACCCAGCTTTACTTAGAGTAATTTATACTTATACTTAGTAGCTAATAATGATATAAAAAGATATTTAAGATATTACTAAGAACTATCTAAACTATTAAACTATAAAGCCTTTAAGACTACATCTTAAATATATAGCTATATAGTACTTAGTAAAGAGAGATATATATATATTTAAACAATAAAAATTTAATCTTATTAGATATCTTCTAATAAATCCTAACAGTAATTAATAGATTATTATTATTAATTATAACTAGTTAGATAGTAGCTAAGTAGTACCTAATATAAAAAATAAAATATTAGTCTATTTTTTCTATAAAGATTTCTTTATTAATTATAAAGTATTTAAAGAATTACTCTTAGATAATAGTACTAACTAAATACTAGGTATATAATCAATAATAACTACTAGATATTATTACATCTCTTATAGATATTAGTAAAATGATATATATCTATTAATATTATATCCTTCTCTATCTAGATTGAACTTTACCTACAGAGTTCTCAGTAAGTACCTATAGGACTTAGTTAGTATCTATAATAAGATCCTAGATTTAACTACTGCTAAGATATATTAAATTACCTAATCTAGTATTAGACATTATTATTTCTTTATTAACTATCTATAGAAATAACTAAATTATTCCTTACTTTTATTTTAAAATTAGAATAGTGGTAGCTTAGTATATTCTTTATTTTATATATAAGAGGTATAATTAGATTAATTTACTTAATAATATTAATAAGTAAGTTACCTAAGTAATTAATAAATATTAAATAGTATATAAAGAATTATAATAAATATTACTATTTATAATATATATAAATAAATAAATTAATAAAGATAGAAGTAATTAATAAATATAGATAGATAAATAAACCTTTATTACTAGTATTTATTTCTTAGATATAAATATCCCTGACTTTTCTTATTTCATATATAAGAGCTTTATAGATAAGCCTTAATAGAATATTCCCTATCTTATTTATTATTTATTTAGATTAAGTAATTACTATAATCTCTTCTCTTTATAAATTATATTTATCTTATTTAGCTTTTAGGGTATTATTATACTAATTTATTTAATTCTGTTATAATAAATACTATAGATAGATTAGATATAATCTATACTATAAAGATTAAAATTAGTTAATCTCTTATTTATATATAGTAATTTTATATAATTCTTCTAGATCCTATCTATCCTCTTAATTAGTCTATATAGAATGGAGAAGAGATAAAGAAATTAATTAAAACTACTAGTAATTAAGATACTATTAGTCTTTGATAATCTTATAATACGAAAAGTAATCTCTATACCCAATATAAAGATAGCTAAACATATATTTTATCTACTAAGTATACTAATAAATAATAAAGTTATAAATATTATATACTAGTATATATATAAACTATATATTGTATAGAAAGGATTTATAATATAGTTTTTACCTTAGTAAGATAAATAAATAAGGTAGTAAACTAGAAATATATCTCTCTCTTTTTAGTCTTCTAATAGTTACTAATCTATATAGTTTAGTACTATAGTATAGTAGTCTTTAGGCTATTAAAAGTAGAAAATCTATTTATAACTAGCTAATTTCTATTAGTTAAGGTCCTTCTAAGTCTCTTATAATATCTTTAATAACTCTAATAAAAGAGAATAATCTTACTACTAATAAAGTTACTTTATCTAGCCTAAATACTAATTTAAAGTATTAGACTAGAGTAAATTACTAAAATGATTTTGAGAATTTTACTCTAGCTTCTAGTTCCTATTATTAATATTCTACTATTAAAAGGTATAGATAAAAGAAGCTATAATTAATAAATTACTTCTACTATAAAAAAAATTAGAATGCCTCCTATATACTCTATTATTTCTTATTATAAGAGTACTATTACTATAAATAGAAATTATATATCTTTTCCTACCTTTCTTTTCTAATAATTACTAACTATTCTAGTTACTTTAAATAGTAAGCTTATAAATACTAACTATAGTATACTATATCTAATAGATAGTATTTAGGACCCTAATTAGTCTACTAATTTAAAAAATAAACTAGAGGAAAAGTTATTGACTACTTAGAGTTAGAGCTTTATATATTTTCTATAGTACTAAGGTATAATTATTAAGTAGCTATATATATTTTATAAAAAATACCTAAACTTTTTTTAGTCTTATATTATTACTCTATTATATAATAGTTAAACCTTATATAAAGGCTCTTATATAAATTATATATAGATAATGTTAAGGGCTACAGCGGACCATAAAGCCACCATATGCAGCCAACACAGATAGTGCGGATTACTTGACCACATGATCCACTGTAGATATCTCCGCAGGTTGCTGATTATTCCGCAACTCAACGATTAGTTCTCCTGGCTTAGGCAATATACGGTTATCTTGCTCCCTTCACACTGATCTTACCAGTTGACCTCAGACCTTGATGGCCGACCTTACAGATAAATTATAATATAAAGTATTTCTTATATTTTATAGAAGCTACTAGCTAGAATTTAGAGCTTAATAAATAAGTCTTATTAATTAATTATTTATCTTAATCTTTCTAATTATTATAGTATACTGTATTATCTATATTAATAATCTTAGCTTTTTAATAGATTATATCTAGTATTTATATAATCTCTCTAATATCTATAAGAATATTTCTTTTATAAAGGACCTCTTACTTTTCTTTATTTATTTTATATACTTTACTACTACTACTAGAAGTAATATCTCTTTTATATTAATAAAAGTGTTTTACTTTATTCCTCTTAGGTTAACCCTTATAAAGATAACTCTCGGCTCTTTTTATAAAAGTAAAAATAAAGAAGCTATCTATAAAATAGACTTAAGTCTCTTAATATTTACATGTAAGTATTACTATCTTATCTCTTATATACTAACCCTAAGTAAGTAAGTTTATTATATTCTTAATAGAAAGAAGCTATTCTAGCTAGTTGATTATAAATAATATACTAATCTTAATTATCTTAAGACTATTTATAATAACTTTAAAAAGTTTCTTATTATAATTAATATATATCTCTTAGAGCTTAACCCTATTAAAGTTTTTAATAATAACTCTAAAGTTAACTTCTAGAATATATAGCTAGCTATAAAGATAGTAAAGATTATTAATAATAATAAAGATAATAGTAAGGATAAAGTTATAGTCTTTAATAAGGATAATACTAACCCTTATACTATCTTTAAAGATTCTAAATAGATAGTAATAATTTACTATTATTAATATAGATTAATATAGATATTAGTTTTAATCTAATAGTATCTTACTACTCTTAGCTAGTCTTAGCTATTAATAAATAATATAATATATTTACTAGTAGGAATAATTCTAATATAGCTTTTATAATATTTCTAGTAAGTTTATAAATTTAGTTAGTATTATTCTATTACTAAGTAGCTACTTATATATTAATTAATATTTTAAATTACTATTATACTTAAATTCTAAATTATTATATTAAGTTGCTCTTATTAAGCTTCTATAAATATTAGATTTAGATTACTATTAGGCCTTATTATTATAGTTAAAGAGTTAAATATTATAATAGACTTCTATATCCTATATCTTCTAAATTAATATACTACTAGATACTATTATTTGTTATCTTATAGCTAAATAAAGATACTAGTAATTATAGTCTTTAAAATATTAGGCTTAATATAGCTTTTTCTTCCTAGATTAAAATAGTATAGTATAAACATAAAGATAAATTACTATTTTAGCTTTTTAAATATCTCTTTTAGCTTTTTTAGTAAGGAATTTTTCTTCCCTCTTTAGAGATTATTAAGTATATTATTTATTATTTTTAGTAGTATATTCCTTAATTAGATTAGTTAGAGAAGAAATAAATTTTAGAGTAATACTTAGATAAATCTCTAGTAAAAGTTTATAAAGTTAAGAAACTATATTAATAATACTTTATAATATATTCTAAGGTTCTAGTTATTCTATTTCTATTATAATATTAATATATTTTAGTCCTATTTTAATACCTTCTATATTAATATTAAAATATAGGAAATTAATATATACTATATTTAGTATAAAGTCTATATCTATAAAGCCTAGCTAGGACTTTCTAGACTTACTAAATATAGTCTTTCTTAATATTAGAATAAATAATAATATTATTAAGATAAACTATATAATAAATATTTGATTAATGACTTCTAGCCTTTACCTAATTTATATATAATTAGAATATAGCTAGGGTATTTACTAAGCTAAATAATATAATAGTATATTTAAAATATCTATATTTAATATAGAAAATAGTTTTCTAATTATTTATTTTTTTATATTTAGATTTAGGAATAAGTATCTTACAGATCTAGCCTTATATAAATCTTAGCTCTAAATAATTAATCCATTAGCTTACTTATAAGTAGTAGTAGATAATAATTTTTATTATAATTTTATTTATACTATAATAATTAATATAGAATTAAAAGATTATTATTCTTCTTAAAAATAAATAATAGTAAAGTATTTATAGAATTTTTAAATAGCTTTATTTATCTTCTCTATATATATTTTTTAATATAATTCTAAAGGATAAAAAGTTCCTTCTATAATAATAAATTGATATAATAGCTTATAAGGTAGCCAAGTTCCCTCTTTAAGATCTATTATATAATTATATATAGTATTCTTTAGTAAGATACTAGTCTATTATTTACTAAAGATATTTATAAATTCTTTATTCTCTAGAAATAGTATAGAATATATTTAAAAGCTATTTACTATAGCTTATAATTTAATAGTATTTTTTATCTTTATTGATATAGAAACTATATAAAATAATATTATATAAGCCTATAGTTCTTCTATAGCTATAATAATAGATAGATATAAACTTAATATTTAATTCATTTCCTCTATTATAGAACTCTATAGAGTGGTATTAAAAAGTCTTTTCTAGTTAATATCTAATTAATAGCTTATATTTAGTCTATATCTAGAATAAGATTATATTTAACTATATTAACTACTTCTATAGTTAGTAGATTTAAATAATTTTTATAGAAGTAGTAATTTAAGTTCTAGATTTCTTTATCTATATAATACTATTTAATAACTATTAATAGCTTATATTAACTATAGTAAATTTTCTATATTGGTGGGATTCATTCATCATAGTAGGGAACAGAGCTTTCAAATCATGTGAAGGTAGGGGGTAGGCCAGCAGCCACCCTGTATACCTTATTAGTATTAAGGGGTTCCCGTCCCTTAGTAGCTATCTTACATCTTACTAAAGATAATATCAGTCTTATCAGATATTAAGGACAGATAGTTATATTTTAATTTATCCAGGGGTAGGTATATAAATAATATACATAGTAGTATGTAAGTTAGTAACATGTGACACTACCAGCTATGATTGTATATAGTAGTGCTATGATCCACTATAGCCACTAATAGCTCTAGAGGTAGGCACTAGGTAGTATAAATCATGAAAGGACTTATTATAGCCAGTGAGGTAGTACTGTAGTAATACTGCCTGCAATTTACCTTAATCTATATTATGCAGTAACAGAGCCCTTTGCTATATTAGCAACCTACACTCCTACATCTATACAGCAGGTATTTCACTGCTACACTTAATCAGAAAAATCGGAAAAATTATCCAGATAGAATATTTGGATAATGACATAATTTTGCAAACACCATTCTCAAAGGACATAGAATTGAACGACACCACCAGCCAATAAAGACATGATGCCGCGACAAAAGTTCTTTTTCCATTCTAACTCATAAAAAAAGAATCCAGGCATACAGGTAGGTACAAATCAATGTGCCAACAACCAGCATACTGGTGATTCAGACCACTTAAACAGTTTCGAGGACCTGCTCCTTGAACTCTCTCTCGACCTTGTGGCCCTTGTCGTCGGTGGTAGATTCACCGTGCAGATTCAGCAGTGCACCCAGATCGAACTTGGGAGCCTTAAGAAGCTTGACCTTGCGAATGTGGACCTAGATTGCGGTTAGTATCCATCCCGAGTAAGAATAGCAGGGACCACAAACATTCTGCAAAGGATAGATTCCCTGGGTCGCCTTCTCAATCTCACGACCAATGACCTCGGGAATGAGCTTGTGAGTGAGCTGAGCGAGAGAACAGCTGGCTGCCTCCCTCTGCATAATTTCGATCATCTTCTTGCGAATGGCGCGAATTTGAGAAGAACGAGCATATGTGGTCTTCTTGATCTGGTTCGGGCGTCTCTTGGTGAAGGCGATAGCGAAAAGCCGGAGGAGATAATCATCGGTCGTCTTCACGGTGACATTGGCCTCGATCAGCGACTGCCACTTGCGCACGAGGGATCGCAGTTTGTCGGTTGTGAAATCGAGGCCGTGGAAGTTGGTCAAACAGTTCTTGCCCTGAACCTCGTCCACACGAAGCTTAACCTTGCGGAAAGCATGGTCTTCATCGTTCTGCAGGTCAGCGAGCGAGACCTCGAAAATCCGACCCTTCAGGGAGTCATTGGCGTTCTTGAGACCACTGGTGCGGTTGACCAGAGTCTTTCCAACACTATAATCCAGTCAGTATGATTCCCCGTACCATTATATATCGCGGTTTATCCTGCGCCTCGATATCATATGTGCGTAACATACTCTCTGATCTGGAAAGTGGAAGGCGCCTAATACAGATTAGCTGCGGTCGAATTACACCGTCCAAGTCGACATACCTTGACAGAGTATTCGTCCTTCCTGGAGAAAGGATCAACGGTCCTCTTCTTCACGCCCTTCTTGCCCTTGGACAAGCGCTTGTTCCTGTCCCCAGATCAGTACCCGTAAACCACAGTATCCAGACACATGCTAAAAGTGTGCGTAACAATAATAAAAGTGAATTGGCATACTTTCCAACCGCCATAACTGCGACTCAAGTCTATCTTGCGAGTATCAAAGACAGACAGGTATATCACACCACGGGCTCTGGTGGAGGGAGTCGAGTCGAGTAACCGCTTTGTTGCTGGTCGGCGGAATAATAAGTTGAAATTGCAATCCCACAGAAAAGTCCGCTAAGCGAGACGTCGGCCCTACCGATCAGATTACATAATCCGCTCCTGCCCACAACATCATGTGATATTTTCTCTCATTACCTTGTGATCATCTGGAGTGTCTTACATTAGTTAGTTAGTTAACTTAATGGATGCGGATATGTCATCTTACATCCCGTCCACACTGATTTATGTTTAAGAACTTCTTATTTCAACCAGTCCTTTCACTATACTGGCACTGCATAGTTCGCTGTCATGTAAATTTTGCACACACTGGCCTTCTGAACTCAATGAGTCTATGCCTACAACTCTATTATCAACAATATACATATAAGTAATACATTTTTGAAGTGTATATTAACAATATCTGCAGTAATTTTACTCTTTGCCACCCGGAGGATGTAGTCATAAGTCGGTAATTAGATGTAGTCCATCATAAGCCTAGTAATGAGGTCAGTGGGAGAGCGCAAAGCCCATATGTCACCCATATAGAGGTAGTAAAAGTAAGTACCCCGGAGAGCGAGTCCATGCCCCAGTACGGAGTACAGCATGCTCTGGGTACATATCTAGGTATTATTTCACATTCCATAGTCCTCACAATCTAAGCAGATTAGGTAGAGAGTATGTCCCCTAAAATGCAAGAGTAGCCCCACTACGTGTTTCCATATCTCCAGCGGCATACCGCAGAGCGGATGGTCATATGACAAGCTCTCTTGAGTATGAAAATGGAAAGTATAATTATTGCTACCTGCTGGTCAATCACTTCTACATACGTACCGTACCTACTTTCGAGCACATCTTGTTTTCAACACTTCACCGTCTCCTAAGGCTTATAGCCTTCTTCAAAAAGCTGGCTAGAGTGACCAAAAACTACACGGTGCCCCAGTAGCTACATCTAATTGACCACCATTTTCCACATGAGAACAACTCGCGACCTGAATAGGACCTGATAATAAAGCATGGTTGGTGTCGAAAGCTTAGACCTTTGAGCTATTACAACCGGATATTGACTGAAATCAACAGGGGAAACGCAAAAAGTCCAGCCGACAGCCACAGCAACCAAAAAAGGTGATCGCTTTTGACGTGCCCTTCAACACTGACACTGATACTTGAAATAGAAAGAACCACTGCCAACTATATTCGCCTGCTTGTTCTGCAATCATGAAAACTCCGTCATTGTCAAATTAGACAAAAAGCTAGGCCTTGGAAATTTATCCTGTAAAGTATGTGGACAAAGGTTCCAAACAGGAATTAACTGTAAGTATAGTCACACCTAATGCACCGGAGATTTCTATTCACTATTCTACTTACTAGACCTCTCAGCTGCTGTTGATGTATATTCGGATTGGGTGGATGCTTGTGACGCAGTCGCGAAGGATACAGCTAGTAAATACGATGGTGATGATGATATACTTGCTGTCCATTCTCAGGAGCGCTCATTCCCTACTACCAATCGTGATGTCGGAAACAGTGATATATAATGACTGGATAGGTATTTATCTGTTCTCATGATCGACATTGCAGCAGAGGACTTACAAAGTTTATGGAACAGTTATACGAGACCACTTTCAATGACAAGAATAGTCGAGATTCAACGATTTCTTTAGTCGGCCGAGCAGTCGAGACCACTTTGAATTTTCAAAGCACATCTGCAAACTACAACTCTATGTAAGAGCCATGCCGCTGCATGTTCGGACATCCGATTCCGGCTAAGCCACATGGCTACATGGTATAATACCGATCACCAAAATCACCTAAACCTGGGATGATATACCTGTCGGATCGATAAGTTAGTGTTCTATCCATGGGGGGAGAATTCAACCTACTTCTTTTCGTTCAAGCCTTGATCAATGAACGCGGTTACTACTCTAAGTTTTGGAAAGCGTTCTGCGAAATCTGCAACTCCAGAGGGACTCGCAATGAGGTTGAGAAATAGTATTCGATCTTCGGGCACACCCTTGGCCTTCAGGATTTCGACAGCAAGCGTCGCAGAGCCTCCTACGAGTCATCAACATGGGTAATTTCAACCACACCGGAAATTCAGGACATGACGCACCAGTCGCGAACATCGGATCAAGGAGTAGCACCCAACGGTTGGCGATATCAAGGGGGAGCTTTTCGTAGAAGAGTTTCGGCTTGCAGGTTTCTTCATCTCTTTGAATCAAAATTTTCCCAATTCGAACCGACCGACAACAATCCCTAAGACCCTGTTCCATTGCTTCCCCGGCCCTCATTATTGAAACTCCGCATATTTTCCCTTCAAATCTGACCCCGAGGTATTCACGACCCACAGGAGTTGTAACGGATCGCTCGACGACTGGTAGATGATTCAATCCCTCTTCCACCAAGAGTCGGATAATTCTGTTGGAGTAAAAGATGAAATCGGCACGGCTTGTATTTTTATCCCTGATCATACTGCAATTGGTCAGAAGGTACGCTTCTCCATATGGTTGAGTTCAATGCTCATCAATATCAGTTAGGGCACAGCGTCTGTATTGAGTATCCCTCTTACGTCAGAAGCGCAATTAGTTGTGGAGTTTGTGGCAGCACATGGACATTCTCATAAGATATGTCTTTGGACACTGTTGCTGTAGGCTTCTCGCCTTCAGGCCTATAAATTGGGCCAACACCTTGTGCAGGCGAAGGCGCAGCATTCATTCCAGTGCTTGTCATGGTTTTGTCCTCGACGTAGTTAGACAGCTGGACAGAGTTTTGAGAAATAGGGGAGGGCTCGGGTGATTTGACAACTCGTCAATTAGAATAATGATAAAAGTACAGAACAGACTGCCTTACGAGTACCCTCTCTAGAGAGGTAAGGTACTAATAGTGTTTTGAAGCAGCAAAGGCGGAGCACTGTGTAAATTGGTACTAAGAAAGATGAGGGGAAAGAGAAAAGCTTAGTGCCACATACCTGTACCACAAGGTACCTTACAAATACCTTAGGTTACAACCCAATCCACTTTAGTCTAGGTAGATCGGGCCCAGTTCTGTTATTTCTATTTCAGTCATGATTGGAATTCCCCTCTATTTATACTACTTTTAAGGCATCAGCAACAGAATTCGTAAGTATTACAATAAGGAAAATACCTAATAATAAGGTACATTAGCAATACCATCGGCTCATACACAACTCTGCCTACAAAGGCCTCATGTTACTACGTTAATTTACCTTGCCACCCAACGGATACCTAACTACTACCTAGGTAAGGTAGGCAATAAGGTAACTGTAAGGTACGCTACCTTTACTAAGTACCTTACCGTAGTAGCCAACCTTTTAAGTTCTTAGGTATCTAATTATTCCACCATCATCACTCAACTGTAAGTATAGAAATACTTACCCTTTGACGGTCACTTTATAGCCTACCTGTCCTTCGCACCTTCTTCTCCAGTATCCTCTCCGGGTTCTTCTCTCATTCAACATGAAGGAAGACATTGAACGGCGTACCGACATTGTCAGATTTGCCACAGCCAGACATAGAAAGGGTAATCATGCGACGCCGAAAGTTCAAAATGAGTGTAATGAATCGCCAAAATCTTCAAACTCTACGAGTGAAGCATCAGAGATGCAGTCTCCAGGAACAAAACACGAGCATTTCCCATCTAAGGATGACCCCCCTGTTCTTGACCCGGTTGATAAGATGCTACGTCGCTTCCAAGGCCAGAGTGGGAAAGGACACCGTTCTCCTCAAAACAAACGCAGGAAGCTTGACGTTCCTCTGAAAACACAACAAGGTCGGGACCAAGATGTTTCGCATCAGCTGCATAATCCTGTTTCTCGGATGGCACCAAGAGACAAGAGAGATCGTAGCGCAGTCACAGACTTGGGTTACGCCGACGGAAAAGGCTTTGTCCATCAGAATGAACTCAAGCTACAAATTGGTGGCCAGGATCTTCAGCAAGCGACATCTGACGGTAGTTCGGGGAGAAACGAAGTATCTACCACAGTGCCTTATCTGCAGTCAATCCGTATGAAGCGGACGATATCTAAGAACAAAACACACTCAATCGCCACAGAGTTTGCTACCTCAAGCTCTCAATACCAATCTAATTCGAAGCCAGAGACCAGAACCCAAACAACCGCACGAAGGCGATTAGTGGATTCACTTGGTCCCCTGGAGCCGACAGTCGAGGATGCGGTGCGAGCATCCGGAGCCAACGATGACACAGAAGTCGACCTGCTTCCCCGTCACAGCCCTTGTAGAGACTCTTTATTAAACTCTCGGCCCAAACCGAGTTCTCGACCCGTTAAGATGGCGACTGAAAGCCCGATCAAGGGAACTGCTGAAACATCTGGCCCAGTCTCATCCAGAGTGGGAGGCTGTAGGGTCACTTACGCGCGCCAGCGGTCTTTCTTGGATGACACGTCTATCGTTGACAATCGCCGTTCTTCCGAAATCCCTGCGTCAACAACGAGCGGCCTTGTTCAAGGGCACCGAAAATATGGACCCGAGATTCTCTCCAGTCATTCGTCGCATCTTGCTGACGGAGAATCAAGCGATAGCGGTCCTGTTCGTGGGATTCACGAGCTTAGGCAAGCTGGAGACAACTCCCGCTTTCGAAACGCGATTGAACTGATATTCGAAGACATTGAGGATGCATACAATACCACTTCGGGTAGATGCAGTAGTTTTGTCCAGCTATGTGAAAAGCTACTTGACCGTCAGTTTGTCCGACGCTTTCTTGAACATGGCTTTCACGAGCGACTCGTTGGCTGCATAGATCATCGCCTTGATGTGGTATCTGCATCGTTCGCCCTCTGCGCATGTGGATTGATCAATTCATGCGACACGTTATCTCACATCTCTTTAGTCAGCCACTGGTCAAATGTGCTGGTTCTATCTCCTGTGCTACTGCCCGTAGGACGTGATCTTTTGTCTCTATCGCAACTACCAACTGCTGGGTTATCAAGATCGGTACAAATGTCCATCAAGCACATCTTACCTCGTTTATCTTCAACCATCAGTGGAGACGAGCCGACTTTCAGAATATCGCCTCAATTCGTGGCTCTTAGTAGCATCCAGTCTTGCCTAGTAAGTTTGAACAATAAGGGCGGCAGCATTGAACCTATTTCGGCGACTCTGTCAGATCAACTTGTCAAATTGTTAATGCCAGAAAGAGACGAGACTATCAAATTTCCTGTATCGCGGGAAAGGTTCAGGACACTGGCTTTGATTTTCTCGATACTGGAGTCTTACGCGATCGTCAACGCAGCAGACCACGATCAAAACTATCCGTCTCTGAGTTCACTTTCTCGGCTCCACGAAATTCTCAATCTGAGCCAGTGCAACCAGGGTAGACTACTTCGCATGTACTATATTCGAGCAATATTGAACCTCACCAATAACGACCCGGATCTTTGTAACGAATATGCAACGCCAGAGCTGGTGAAGGGATTGGTCAACATCGTTATGTCAGAGATTGGCGACGCATCCGACGATGTTTCTACAGGGGAGGACAACTCCTTGAACACATTAGTATTAGTCTTGGGGGTCCTTATCAATATGACAGAGAAAAGCGAGTCGGCGAGGGCTCTTTTCCTTCGCCTGACTCTTGATTCGACACCTTTAATCCAATCGCTTTTGGAACGATTTTACGAAAGGGTGAATTCGGTCAGTGAGGTAGGAAAAAGAAGCAAACAGCATGTCGCTTTCAAATTTGTTCTTCTGATAACAATATTCATAGGCACATACAGCTCCTACAGTTCATCGCCAAGTTGCTGTCGGATATCTATCTATCCTACTGCTCACGCTTTGTTTCAGCGACGAGGCAATCGCCCAGGTGAGGAGGTCACTCGACAACAGAGGACTTACCGTAGTTTTATCAACCGCAGGTGAGTTTTTGCAATACTATCGGAAGATTGATTCGGATTTAAATCCATCCGAGTTACGAAAAAGCCGAAACTCTGGACTCGTGGCGAGATTAGAACATATCATACAGCAGATTCAGCTGCGTGAAAGCACTCTCTTGTAAGTTGTGGATAGGCGCAATGGATGGAAATAGCCACATCTTTTTGGGATTCGCATCTGTACGATAGCTATTAGAGCGCGAATATTATGCTGAATGTAAACATCGTTTCCCTGCCAGCACAGATGATCATGTAATGATGGAGGGAAAGGACGCTGCAAACGGGGCTCTAAGCTGATGTAGGTTTGATCGGTGATCCGTGATCGGATGTCGTTTGATATGTTTGTATGTTCCGCGGTCTCTGAGCGACCTTGGTATGCATCTACGTAGTTGAGGATGCTTGAAGGTGATTTGCCACCTGGGAACATGCACCTTATATAACTAGGTAGACCCGGAGAAAACAGCAGACTTCTTGGTGTCTCGATTATTGTAATTTAATTACTACACTTTCTTTCAGATTGTTCATGTTCTCAGGGCACAGTGCTTATTTCCCCCAGTCTGGCTAGTCAGCGTGATCATTAGACCCAACTTTGCAAAGCTGGGGCACTTTTCCTTGCTCATTCCCAGGTGATTCCAATCAAAGCGACGGAGGGGAGGTCAAGAAAACCACAAAAGGCAGGAAAATATGCCTGCTGCGCCGAAACAGAGGAAGATTGCCATTGTTGGTAGTCGGTCCGTGGGTACGACTCCGTATACGAGCATGCCACCTGCTTTCCTGTCGTCCTGCTCAGGGATCTCTCATTTTGATCGTATTTCCCGAACTAATTTATCGCGCAGGCAAATCATCTCTTACGGTCCGATTTGTTGAACATCATTTTGTCGAGAGCTATTATCCTACCATTGAGAATACGTTTAGTCGCATCATCAAGTACAACGGTCAGGATTTCGCCACAGAGATCGTTGATACAGCTGGTCAAGTGAGCATACAGGCATGAGCGACTTCAATTAGGCTAACAACTTCATCCCAGGATGAGTACAGCATACTTAATTCTAAGCACTTTATCGGAATACACGGGTATATCATTGTGTACTCTGTAGCGTCCCGCCAGTCCTTTGACATGGTGAGGGTTATACGCGACAAAATTCTGAATCATCTTGTAAGCTTTCTGCAGATTGCCAGCATGTTTCTCTGCTAATCGAAGACCAGGGAGCGGATCACGTTCCTCTCGTGGTTGTTGGAAACAAGAGCGATCTCAAATCGGAACAGCGTCAAGTTTCGCTGGACGAGGGTAGGCAATTGGGCGAAGAGTTTCATTGTGCCTTCACTGAGGCTAGTGCTCGTCTCGACTACAACGTCACAAAAGCCTTTGATTTGATGATTGGCGAGATTGAGAAGTCCCAAAATCCGTCCCAACCAGCAGGCGGCAGCAAGTGCGTACTAATGTAGCGCAACTTGAGGTTTCCTGCATTCCAGTCCATTCTTCATACGGGTCTGCGTCTCAATGAGTGGAAATGTAATGAAATCTTGAGGTTGTGATTCAACCTCAATCCTGATGTCTGCTCGCTCTATGGCCTATCTGTTATATAATCTCACTCTTGTACAAAGGGGGTGGGAAGGCGATGGTCGGACACTGCTGGAGAGAAAGAAGTATGATGACATTCGATGGAGCGGCCCAAAGGCTGAATGAGTTGGACTGTGGAGCTTTTCCAGAATGAGCTCAGACAGGAAGTGCATTCTGATCTAGGAGATACAGTGGCCCTTTCTTTCTATAGTATACAGGTTGTAATCCAATGAGCGATTTACGCCGCTAGCGATTCGTAACATACAGCTTGAGCTCGATACCTAGGGGCTTTGCAGACACCCCATATTCCAAGTTGGGGGAAAGCTGGTGGCAGCCACGGAGTATTTCAATAATTACCACAGGCGAAGGCTCCTGGTTTGTGCCTTGCGGCCCATAGGAACGTAACTTAAGAACGTTAAGTACCTAAAGGGTACCTATGCAGTAGTAGTAACGTAACTTTAGAAAACCTGAACTTACCTAGGTAGCAATCTGATAAATTAGGTAAATACAGGTACATAATAATATGACTCAATGCTCCTAATTACATAATTATCCACAATACCTTACCTTATTTTATTGACTTTCCCCCCTCCTTATGCACGGATGACTACTCAATACCTCAAGCGAAACGATCCCCTCAATTTCTCAATCTCAACCCCTCCAAACCTAATTACATGACACACGGTTCGACTGTGTCAAAGCCTTCCCACATTTGTCTTTCATCTGTCTTTTGAATTTCTTCATATATTAAGTCCTTCTGGTGGATTATTCTTCTTAGCCCTCCTTCATAGAATTACGATGCTTGACCTTGCCGATTTTGTCACCGACCGCGGTGGAAATCCGAATAAGATCAAGGAGAGCCAGCGGAAGCGCTTCGCACCAGAAAATGTGGTCGATGAAGTGATTACTCTCTATGAGGAAGCTCGTCGAGGTATACATGTTTCCCCAGAGTGCGCTGCCCAATAGTAGAACGAATTTGTTCTGACTCATAGCAGCGCGTTACGAAGTCATGCAAATAGGATCAGAGCTCAATGCGCTCCAAAAAGAAATCGGAAAGCGAAAGAAGGTCTGTTGCTAAGCAGTTTGAGGCAACCTTACTGTCTATACTGCCCCTCAAACCTACTCCATACGTTTGCTTAATTATCTTCTGTCAATTATTCGTTTCTAACGCTTAGAGCGGGGTAGAATAAAGAGGATGCGGGTGACTTGATGGAACAGAAGGCCACTCTGGAAAAACGGAAAAGGGAGGCTGAAGAGCATGCCTCTGAACTGGAAAGCAGGAGAGATCGTAAGATTCGGACAATTGGGAACTACGTTCATGAGTCAGTGCCTGTGAGCAATAATGAGGTGGGTTACTCTTCAACGTCTTGATACTAGTGTCGGAAACTCATATACGAAGGATGACAATGTGGTGGTCAGGACGTGGGCCCCGGAAAACATGGTGGTAGAGAAGCGCAATTGTCTTTCTCATCACGAAGTCCTTACCCGCCTTGATGGGTACGATTCGGAGCGTGGTGTGAAAATTGTTGGCCACCGTGGATATTGCTTGACAGGCTATGGCCTGTTCCTAAACCTGGCTCTTATCAACTATGGTCTTGAATTTCTTTGGCGGAAAGGGTACAAACCGAACCAGCCTCCTCAATTCATGCTCAAAGACTTGATGGCGAAGACTGCGCAACTCGAACAGTTTGATGAAGAGCTGTACAAGGTGACTGAGAGCGATGACAAGTCTACTGATAAGTATCTCATAGCCACCTCTGAACAACCGCTGTCTGCCCTGCACGACGGAGAATGGATCCAGGACAAAGATCTTCCAATCAAGTGAGCAACTCAGCGTTTGACACTGTGTTCATTGCTAAGTATGACAAAGATATGCCGGGTACAGTACATGCTACCGAAAGGAGGCCGGTGCTCATGGAAAAGATGCCTGGGGTATTTTCCGCGTCCATCAGTTTGAGAAGGTAACTTCTGACAAGCCTGTCATCGTTCGTCTGGTTGCTTGCTCATACGTCCCTAGGTTGAACAATTCGTTCTTACCAAGCCTGAAAACTCATGGCAAGTTTTTGAAGAGATGATGGCTACGTCAGAAGAGTTTTATCAGTCGCTTGGCCTTCCTTATCAGGTCGTCGCTATCGTTTCAGGCGCCTTGAACAATGCCGCGTCGAAGAAATACGACCTCGAGGCCTGGTTCCCGTTCCAGGGCGAATACAAGGAATTAGTTTCTTGTTCCAACTGCACCGATTACCAAGCGCGAGCTCTGGAAATACGCTACGGCACAAAGAAAGCCACTGATGTCAAGAAATCCTATGTCCACGCGCTCAATGCTACGCTATGTGCTACAGAGCGTACGCTTTGTTGCATCCTGGAGAACTATCAAACCGATGATGTATGTGCCAAAACGAACTATCTCATGTAGCATTGATTCGCTAACGAAGTATAGGGATTCAATGTGCCCGAGCCTCTGAGAAAATATATCCCCGGCGCTCCCGAATTCTTGCCGTACACCAAGGATCTTCCTAAAGATACGACATCCCATAAATCCAAAAGCAGACAGGACGCTAAAACTGCAGCTGGCACCGGGGAAGCTACCAAGAAGCTAGAGGACCTTCGGGTCTAAATGGGTGCGATTGAGTGATACTTTCTTCCTGTGGAACCAACTCTGCTGATGTGTGATTGCTCCCTGACCTCAGGCATTCATCCATCGGGAAACGAATATTCCCCATTTTAACCCCAAGAATTACCGTGTCATCCGGTACTTATCTTAGATACATTACTATCCAATATATGGACTCTAAAATAAATTGGCGGTGCCATGAAGTATCCTGCATATTTACATGTTAGTTAGGGCTTGTTATCCCTGAGAAAGTGGTGCGTTATCGTAGGCAAGCCGAAGTGGAGCTTCCAGAGCCTCCCACATGTCTCCGATAGGAGGGTTAAGCACGAGAGCCCCGCCGACCTCAATGACTCAGATCGCTGAGATGTCGTGATTTACAATCGGTGTCCGATTCCGGCGACCCTGTTATTATATCGTTCCTGATATTTTTCAAACATTGAATTCACTGTGAAATCTTCCCTCTCTAGCTTCAATTGCTTAATACAGATCTATCTTCACTATATTGCTTGCTTTTCCACTGCTTTCGCTCGGTTATTCTGAAAATGACGACATCTGCTCGAGACATAAATATACGCCGAGACCTCAATGTCTCTCAGAATGCGAACCTTTCCACCTCCCCAACGGCGTCCTTTCAGTCTGCACCATCGAGTCACGGAGGGTCTGCATTTGCAGGCCGCACGATTCCTTTACCCAATGCAAAGCATTTGAAACCTTTCGCTACAGAGGACATCAAGGTTTTACTCTTGGAGAACGTGAATCAAACTGGCCGCGATATCCTTACAGGACAAGGCTATCAAGTCGAGTTCCTCAAATCCTCACTCCCGGAGGATCAATTAATAGAGAAGATACGGTTGGTTTGGAGGAATCTTTGTGGCTTGCTCTGAGCTGACTGTCTATACCCCCTGGAATCAGTGACGTGCATGTGATTGGCATCCGGTCGAAGACAAAGCTCACATCCCGCGTCCTCAAGGAAGCTCGCAATCTAATTGTCATTGGGTGTTTCTGTATTGGGACTAACCAGGTTGACCTTCAATACGCGGCCGAGCATGGCATTGCAGTGTTCAACTCTCCCTTCAGCAACTCTCGAAGTGTAGCCGAATTGGTCATAGCTGAGATTATTGCTCTTGCCCGTCAGCTAGGTGACCGCTCCATGGAGATGCATGGCGGTACTTGGAATAAAGTAAGCGCTAAATGCTGGGAAATTCGTGGGAAGACCTTGGGTAGGCCTGTGCTGTTTGAAGTTTGGAGTCGAGACTTATTCTCTTGGTAGGAATCATCGGCTATGGTCATATTGGTGCCCAATTGTCTGTTTTGGCCGAGGCAATGGGCATGTCGGTCATCTTCTACGACGTCTTGAATTTGATGGCGCTGGGAACTGCCCAGCAAGTGCCAACGCTGGAAGCCCTTTTGTCCAAATCTGACTTTGTTACGTGCCATGTCCCTGAACTACCAGAAACGAAGGACATGATAAGTTCACAACAATTCGAACAAATGAAGCTTGGGGCTTATTTGATTAATGCTTCCAGAGGGAGTGTTGTGGATATTCCCGCCCTCATTCACGCAATGCGTTCTGGTAAGATTGCGGGAGCTGCCCTCGATGTCTACCCGAACGAGCCTGCCGGAAATGGTGACTATTTCAACGATGATCTTAACACTTGGGCCTCGGATCTCCGTGGTCTCAAGAACGTGATCTTGACCCCACACATCGGAGGTAGCACCGAGGAAGCGCAGAGTGCCATAGGCGTCGAGGTAGGACAAGCATTAGTACGATACGTCAACGAAGGAACAACTCTCGGTGCCGTCAATCTCCCTGAAGTTACTCTTCGTTCACTTACAATGGACGAACCCAACCATGCCCGGGTAGGTTGAAGCATAATTTCAGTTACAACATGGTTCGCAGCTGCTGAATTGTCATTAGGTCATCTACATTCATCACAACGTCCCTGGAGTTCTGCGCAAAGGTTTGACTCGATCAACTGTTTTCTGAGGTATTTGACGTTCTAATGTTTGACATAGTGAACGAGATTCTCGGGGACCATAATGTTGATAAACAAATGACTGATAGTAGAGGCGATGTATGTGACGATACCTCAATCGGCAGTTCAAATATTGCAATGCTAAATTTGTCCAGGTGGCCTATCTTATGGCCGATATCAGTAACGTTGACAATGCCACGATCAAGGAATTATATGAAAGACTAGAAAGCTTGTCTTGTATGTGTGACCCTCTGAGAATTTAAGGGATACGTGGCTGACATCTGTGCTTAATCTAGCCCGGATCATGACCAGAATATTGTACTAGGCTCTTGCACAGCCCAAAAAATATTCACCCAACTTCGGAATCCTGCAGGACTCCAAGTCCAGACTATGTGTATTGAGGAGGATACATTCCATGGTTGAACAGTGCCAGTCTTGTGTGCTCAAGAGGACAAAACAGTAAATAGAGAGGGAAATAGAGAGGGAAAAATGGGGAGAATTTGAACATCGCTGGAATCAACGAATATAGTCTAGTTTAAATTCTTTTGTTGGCATTTCGTCTACAGTTGGCCTGCCCTAACGTGACCATGCATTCATTCCACCCCAAGTTCACACGTACGCTGGTGTGCGAATAGAGCAAATCTTGTTCCAGAAGACCTCAATGCATTACTCACCTTCTGCAGTTGTATTTGTACGTTCTGGCTCTCCTCAGATATCATGCGAAGAAGGTATATATACCATACCTTCCATGAGCCGACAAATGCATTCCTTGCCGGTACTGGTAAGGCACAAACTTAGTACCAAAGGAGACCCGCCAATTGGAACCGCAGCTGCCTGGATTTTATTAAGTCATAGACGCAGGAGAAGTATAAACGTTGAATCATCCGGTCACCAAGAGCCTCACAAAGTTCAATTGGCAAAGCGTTTCTGCATCTGTTTCTCACAAGGACGAGCTTATCATCGTCGGTATAATGCTCGATCTTCTGCTCGAGCCGCTCGAAAGTCAGGACTCCGGCTTCGTCTTCTTGAAGCATATCGGTCCCAAGAATGACCCTGTTTATGCCCCTCATTAGACTGTTCGAGTTCCAGATCACGCCGATCGACAGTGGAACTCGAGTTATTGCCTTTCCTTTCTCGAGAATGTTCACTAGTGTCACTGTAAGTCGGGACGTACGAATCCAGTTTCCCGTCAGGCCGTCCTCCAAAGTGACTGCGTTGACCTCTCTCACGTGTCACCCTATTTGAACGACCCATGGTCCATGATTGACGAGCAGACGCAGGAGGCTTAGGAGGCAAGCCGCCATCTTTTGAACCCAACAAGAAGCCTGGAACCGACTCCCCCGCGTTTAAAGACCCTTGCGATACAGCATTCCGGCTTTCAAAAGGGCGCTTTGTAGGATGGTTTTGATTCCCATGTGCTGGGAGCCGGCCAACGCGAGCAGCACCAGGAATACGACTATTTCTGTTGTCTGTTGCTGGTCTGGTCCCGGAATTAGTTGCCCAGCCACTGTTTGGACCCATACCCACAGAGCCCCCTGCAGGTGCCGGGGGAATGGCGCCTCGTTGCCCACGGAAGCGTCTCCTATCAAATTCATGTGAGTCTTCAAAACTAGGGAGCTCACCAGGGCGGGCAGGGAATGGCGGGCTGGAAAAGTAGGGATGGTTTAATGCATCAATAGCATTGATTCTTTTCCGCCAGTCAAGCTTAAGAAGCTCTTCGAGCAGGGATATGGCCATAGGACTCTGACTGTGATCCGAATCAGATGGCTTTTCATTTAACGTTCAGGACATGTGCTGTTGGATTCTAAGTTCATAGGAAGGCAAGGCCATACTCTTTGAATACCTCACGTAGACTGCCTGGTTTATACCCAAAGCTTTTCACGCCTTCGCAGCCAGGTAGAGTACTCCAACCGGGCATGTTTTCTTCAGTTGGTGTTCCAACAAGATTGAATATCAGCTGGGCTTGGTTGAGATCACTGCTTCCAGCAAGAATCGGTTTCCCCTTGAACATTTCGCCGAAAACGCAACTACAATGGTTAGTAAGAACAAGAGGCGGGAGCAAGAGAACAGAAGATTTACCCAACACCCCACATATCGATAGCTGTTGTGTAACGTCGAAGTTGAAGAAGAAGTTCCGGGGGGCGGTACCACCGTGTAACAACTAACGTGGTATAGTCTCTTTTAGCTTCCCCTCCACCCTTTCCGGGCTGAGGTGGAGGCTCATCATATGGCCGAGCTAAGCCGAAATCTGCAATCTGAAGTACGCCGTTGTTGCTTATCAACAAGTTGGCAGCTATAATGGGTCAGCACAGGAATTGCCGTTCTCTGCGTCTTGCATGGGTTTTGATTGACCTTTCATATCGCGATGTAGGATGCGGTTCTGTAGCTCATAAATTAGAAAGCTCTCCGGGAATACGGTAAAGGGGAAGGAATACACCGTGTAGGTATTTAAGTCCTTCAAGAAGCTGAAGCATATAGCATTTTATTTGAGGTTCGGTGAAATTCACTGCTGGGTTCTCCAACAGCCCCGAAAGATCATGCTCCATATAAGGAGTCACCATGTACATGCTTGGTTTTTTGCGTCCATCCCCTGTACCAAATTAGTTTCTCTCCTTTCTTGGAAAAATCAATGGCAAAACCTTTGCTTCGTTCCACAGCCATCTCCTTCAACTGTAGGATGTTGCGGTGCGATAACATCTTCAGCAGTTTAATTTCACGAAGGGCCGTGATAGGAAACTGGTATAGATTCTATCAGCCTCTGGTAATGTTGTCCATGATCGAATGACCTGACACCATCCTTCTCATTGTGCATGAGGATCTTCTTTAGTGCAACTATAGACCCATCTTTCTTCGAACGTGCCTTGTAAACCTCCCTATTAGCAATCAGTATTTTGACAAGAGTATTGCAAATCATGCATTACGATACTGACCCAAAGGTACCTTCTCCCAGCTTGCCCAAGAACTCAAAATCACGGATGCTGGTACAACCCCGGAATCTCGGATTGCCATGGCCATCCCTTTCGAGAGATGCGATAGCCATTTTCATTAAGAATCTGGCTCTTCAAGTGAAGAATAACCTGCGCGATAGAAATTACACGAGGCTGAATGTCCGTGCTCCAATGGTGACCCACTAACACTGTAAGCCATTGGGATATTGTTTGGAGGGAATGGGAAGAGTACCTACCTTGGGAACCTTGGGACAGACGAGCCAGTCATATGATGTAGGGAAGTATCATACTATTTTCGACTGGTTGAAGAGATAAGGAGGTGCAGCTGAGAAGCTAAGGTACGTATCAGCCTAAGACAGTCGATCTTTAATGATTTCAATGTTTTGATACATACGAAGTATTAATAAATCTTTCAGAATTTCAAGTTTAAGGCTTTACTATTAGCCCCATAAATAATATGCATGTACCATACACTATCGCTTAGGAAACCAATGTTACAGTCACAAGCACGTTAAATAGAGCGATGCCCACCTTTGCATAAATTAGTTGGTCGAGGTCACGTGGATTCAACGTGACCCTGGAATCTGGACTTGCCCTTGACCATCTCTGAACAGTTCTCATGTCTTTGCACTTATATTGCTTTCGCAAGTCTTGAAAGAAGCTTCTGGACGTGTCTGTTTGAGCAAGTATTTTCACTGGCCTAGACTTCAGATAATATTCTAATTGAACTTGCTAGCACCAAGATGGCTGCGAACCATCCTATCCACATTCATCCGGCGCGGCCGCTTTATCGCTTCACAGCAACTGCCTTAGGTGCCAGCATGTGGTTCTTTGTACGAGCTTTCTAACTCCTATTTCTATATGAAGGAGCATGCTGACTTAATGGTTTCACCACCTCTCAGCTCATGTACCGTGCGAAGAAGGATGGCCCCGCTTTGTTGGGTTGGAAGCATCCTTGGGACCATTGATGACCGTTAAATATGAGAATCAACACTATGTTCGCCATGTACAACCCATTTCAAGCATTTTTCGAGCGGGGAATGAGCGGCGAGGTTGAGGATCTTCACACACAGTGCCGTCAAATCGCTCCATAGCATTACCGTTAATATCCAATGCTATGTATGTATCCACAACCAAGGCTCATGTTTGCATTTCATCGAGCAGCACTTTATATTGACGGCGCTGCTTACGGTTTCCCGGGCGTAGCCGTGTTTTCAAATGACCAATTGCCCGGGAGAGTATGGGGAAGAACTTGCGTTCGGTGACCAACGAAAGTAGAAATGTGCTGATAGCGAGTGCAAAAAGCCAAAATGCGAAACCTCTGGATATAGATGTCAGCTGCATAGTTTCGATGATCCACTCCGGTGGATCGAAGAGCATGTAGCTTGACACGATTAAGTCAACGACAATTGTAACGATCAGGGGTTCTGTTGATTTAGTCAGTTCTAATCCGAACACTTAAGGATCTAACACTCACTGTTCGCACTCATTGGCATCCGAAATGGTGGTCCCACGCTCAGAACGATGCTCGTGAATATATATTGGAAGATTGAGATCAAAAATAGAGCCGTATTTTCGGAGTTCTCTATATTGCTATTGTCCAAGTCTATTTTTGGAGGCTGAAACCTGTGAATGGTTAAAAATGAGGCTTCCGGTGGAGATTCATATGCATGCTAACATACCATGGTTGCGATTGGATAGTCTTGAACGCCATGTATTGAGTAAAGATGCATATGGATATCTGACCAAGCAGGGGAGTTAACACTTTCCGTGACACAAGGTTTGCAGTTGGTCGCTTGCGGGAAAGCACAGGATATGGGCCAGTCCAGCCCACTTCAACCGTTAGCTTTGGAATCGACATAGTATTGAAGATGGGTTAGAATGCTTACTAAAAATTGCAATCGGCAAAATGAGCGCCAGGTCAATGAACAGAAACTGGAACTATTAGCGAGATTGGCCTGAGAAGTATCTACTATACTCACCTGAAAATCGCCAAGATTMGACGCTGACGTGTATAGAAAGCTGACGCTCGAGAATTGAATTGCGGAGTACAAACTCATGTACTTAAAGCAACAGAAGCTGGTAACCAAAGCAGCGCGGCCTTCCCTGTTGCTGGCTTAGCAGATGATCTACTCCAAATGAGAAATGGGTAGGCACTGACTTGATCAGTTGTGGAACGCAGGATATATCAAACTGACGACTGGTAAAAGGCGCAGCAACGGATGCTTCGGCATCAGAGAGGGATATACCGACATCTGCGGCTTTCAATGCACCACAGTCATTAGCACCGTCCCCGCAGAATCCACAACAATAATCCAGGGACTGTAGTCTTTCGACAAGCTCATGCTTCTCATCAGGCGACATCCTGGCGAACACGTTTCCTCGAACTAGCATCTGCGGCAGTGTTAGATGGAAAACGGCAAAAGGGAAGCAGAGAAGACTATGAATCTCGGTTGAATGCTCACTCTTTTCAAAACAACATCGCTGCCAAAATCCACGACCCATCTGAAGACGTCTCCACTGATTGCAAGTGTATACTTATTAATGTTGCACGCGATTGCGGGCACGGAAAGATCCACATTTGTCGGAGTCAACGATGGCTAAATTCCATCAGCGTACGATCAATTCAAGAGCAGGCGAAGTCAAATACCAATAGAGTGCTCGGGTCAAGCTTCAGCGCCGGATCATCAACACATTCCCAGACCAGAGATGCTCCAATATCGTTATGACGACCTATTCTGGTCAACAATTTGCTACAAACTAACTGCGGTAGACTCACCTTCCGCAAATCTTGGTATGAAACACTGTTCGTCCGCTCGGATCATGCCACACTCTCGGGCCACACTGACAGCCGTAAGTATATTATCGCCCGTGCACATGACATTTCGTATGCCTGCATTACTGAGCTCTGCTATTGTCCCAGTAGTGTTGGACTTTAGTTTATTTTCAAATATAATGAATCCGATGAATTCGAGGTCGCGTTCAACGAGTTCGCGAGTCAATTTCTGGGCTCTCATCCAGCTGAGTTTTGGTTCGTATCTCGCGGCGCACGCAATGACACGGTAACCTTTGTGCGTGTAGTAGCTCAACAATTCATCGAAATCGGGTGGCACTGCACAACGTCGTCAGTTCCTTCAGCTCGATGTAAACATTTCATATGGTGGTCGACTCACAACTATCAGGGACGCAAATTGTCTTCAGACTTTCAGGTGCGCCTTTGACGAAAAAGCTTGCTCCGCCATCTCCAAACTGTCTTACGACGACACTCGCACGGCGTAGTTCCGAGACGAACTCAAAATTCCTAAGAACTCCGAGTTCTATTGGTACCTAAAGCGTGCCATTGTTTGAATCAGTGATGTGCTGCGCGTCCTAATAGGATTTTCCATGGAGGAAGCACGCTTACAGTTTGACTGGCCCCTATTTGACCACTCAAATCGGTTATCTGATTAGGTGGCCTCGCAATGGGTGGCATGATTGTTTCGTACTTAGGACCGTGGGGTTCTATAGATTCGCTTCCGTTCTCCTGGTAGGACCAACCAGTGAATTGGAACATCTTCACATCGAGAGGATCTCCCATTAGCTCGCCATCTACTACTCTGAGAGAGTGGCATGTTGCCATAGCGTGGACAATATTTTTGTGTGGCTGAGAGCCGACAGTAGCTCCGACAGCAGATGAAGATGTGGAGGCCAGAGAAGCCAAATCAGCCTTTAGATCGGTGAATCTGTTTTGTTCTAGTGAGCGCACATTTATAACATATATCAAGTGGTGCAGACCTCAAATCCTGAGTCACAGTTCGCACACCGAGCACATCCAGACCGTCCTCTGTGAGAGTCCCAGTCTTATCGAAACAGACTATATCAAGCTTGCCTGCAACGTTGACCCTGCAGTTTCTCAGTGAAAAAAATATCATAACGGATAGAGAATTGTTTCAAACCTTTGCGGGCTGATACAAAATATCTTGTGACCCTTGAGTCGTGAAAGAGCTAGATTGGTGCCGATTGTCAGAGTAGCTGGTAATGCTGGCGGCACAACGATAGTGATTAGATCAAGTGCCCTAACAATGATTAAATGCCAGGAAAGCTGCGCAATGTTAGCTTAACACTTGTATCATTTCTTGTGTCAGACTTACACCTAAGCGGACGAAATTGACAAATGATGCTATAAAACCAAAAGCGGCAATTACACCCATCACTGTGATGTAACGAAATGAATCTTTGTAGAACTTGAACCCCGAGGGTTTGGGAAAAAGCATTGAACGGACTAAGGCACCTTTGGTTGTCGAAAAACCAGTCCTGACAACCACTGCTAACGCAATGGCTTCACCGTCATCGACGCTATGTGGCCGCCGTGCCCGAATGACCTTTGTTCCACTGAAAAGAAAGTGCTTGGCAACATTCGGGTGGACAGACGGAGTACTAAGGTTAAGGTACTTCAACGCGTCGTCTGTCAACGGGATCTTTGATACAGGAACAGACTCTCCTTATCTAAAGTCAGTCTCCAGTCACACAACAGAATTACAGAGGTGATTGTTTCACAGACCTGTCAGCATACTCTCATTCACGATACAATCTCCAGATAACAAGATGCAGTCGCAGGGAACTTGATTCAAAGATGGATCCGAGAATTCAAAGACATCACCCGGGACCAATTCTCGAGAAGGGACAGTCCTCCCTGGTAGTCCAATATCAACTTCCGCTTCCAAACCCCGACGCAGAAAAATTATTACTTACAGAAGCCATTCCTAAGCACGCGGGTATCGCACTCAAAGAGTGAGATTTCCCTCAACCTTTTCATCGTCTGCATCGAGCTTAGTTATTTGGGCAATCCGTCTTCGAAAACGACCACCACATACCGTTTGAGTTTCAAGAATGGTTGCGCAGATACTGAACACCGAAATGAGGAAAATGCAAACGGCATAGTAATAGTATTCATCCAGCGACCATAGGATAAGACTCGCAATTTGGAATATGTAGAACGGGTGAAACGCCTTCTTTTGTGAGACTTTGGACTTGACGATACGTAATCAAAAGCATGACTCTTACTTCATCAATCAGAAGTTGAAAAACGGACTTCTGCTGTATGTCAATGACATTCGCTCCGAAAATTTGCGCACGGCTATCGTGATCATCTGCATCCAACCCGATTCGCATTCGTTTGATATTCGTCCACAATGGATCTTTCCAGCCACTGATCAAGCTAAATTTGTCCTCGACAGGGTGGTAGAAGAAGCGGAGACAGCGATAATCAATATATCTCAGGTATGAGACAGTTGAATCGTTATCTTCGTCCTGGGCACAACTTTCAGAGTCTGCAAAGACAGTGGAAAGCACACGTCCGTAAGGTATGCTCAACACTTCGCATATGCTGAATTGATTCCATTGATCCTGCACATATTCAGCGAAGACCTTATACAGTGATAAACGGGGACAACCGACCTCCACTGCGACCCACTGACATAATCGAAGGGGCGTCGGCTTTCCGATTAGGCGGACTCTCCATCTTGGCAACCAACGTAGAAGAATATACGCAAAGCCCAAAGTAAAAATGCATAGCAAAGAATATAGCGCCAAGCCCGTGGAGCTCGTTGAAAATCCAGCGATGACAATGGTCAAGTCCTCCGATACGATGTAAACTTTTTGGGTGAGCCTGCTGTCAAATGTGCGCTCTCCAGTCCAGAAAGTCGATGACGGGCGCCGCGAAAGGAGAGGGTCCTCTGCTGAGGGTCTTGAGTAAGACAGGCGTTTTGACCTGCGAGAAGATATAATGGACTCATCTGCCTCGCTAGCCTCACCCATCGATAATTCATCAGATTCATTTTCAGCGTCGATTACTTCTTCGCGAGGCCACTCAATGAACCCGTCTTCTTCTTGAAAATAAGTAAAGCTGACGGTCGAGTCCTTCCGGCCGCGGCGATGGGCAAACGAGACAACACTTGAAGGGATACTCTCTGATATCGGCCCGTCAAAGACCTGTCAAGTCACAGTTAATCCATACTTCAGAGAGATGCACGGTTACGCATAATTAACGTACCTCGTTCCGAGCCATCTCGACATCCGACACAATACTATAGCTGATGGTGTGTTAACAGCACGCAGCAGAGACACGAAGTATCGTCAACATACCTGCTCCTCATGGAGTCACGTCGATGACTAGCTCCAGGAGCACCCTCAACTGATGAGGTCTCGGGCACTGACTGAGTAGAGTCATCTGCACTGGGGCGCATTGTGCTGGCGAGTGCTTCCCTCAATCAATTATGCTCTCCGGCCAACTCACAAGTTAGACATCAATTTTTAACCGACGTCATCAGATGGGAAGGCTGAGTATTTCTAAAGAAGATAGATAAAGCGATTTCTCAGTCCACCAAGAGCTACTAGTTCTGTTATATATGCCTCTCTTTTCCGTGAGCTAAATAATCTGCTTTCCGAAGATAATGCCTGGAGGGTCCCTCTATCAGCACGTGATTAGTTTCATTAATTTGATTATCTATTATCTAGCTTCCTACAGAGCTATAATGATGATCCATCATACCTTATGAATAGTCTTGAGATGTATAAGAAGATTAACAATCTTATGTATAATCAGCTCCCATATATATATCTAATCTATAGGTTACTGCGTGTCCCATGAATGTTGAAGGATGTAAATATTTCATGAATTACCCTAACAGCCAATACACCTAGGCTCTACCTATCTACCTTTGAGTGTTTTGTGATATATGCTAATAAACAATGTGGTTTTGATCATTATTACATTGATGTCTCATAAACTAAGGTTCTTAGTGTGCCGTGAGTGATGTCCCCTCTCGTTACGGAAGAAACAATGCTATTTCTCTGTTTTCAGCGTAGACATTAAGCATACTAAGCTAGCGATAGCAGTCACCAACTAGCTCATGAGGCATGTAATAAACTCTGGAGCCTGGCAGCAAAGAGTATTACTTATTGGAGGCGTATTAGGGAGGTAAGCTATGGCATACATTAACCAAGAGGGTAGGGAGTAACAACCATGCATGTATGGACTGCGTATCGACCGTTTCCACTTAGTACCAGGTACAGAAGTTAAACAGTGTCAGAACTTGCTTCCACACATATCTTTCCATCCATAAGTATCAAAAAGGGTCTATCGAATCAGGCAAACATGGTGCTCAGTCAAGGATGAACCAACATAGTAAGCAATCGTGATAATGACTTGTATATTTTATTATTGTTGGGAGCCGACTACCTGGAGGTTCTCAACACTACTGGTCCCGCCAAGCCCCTCGGCCCAAGGGCGCTAACGATCCCACCAAGCCAGTTTATTCCAGACCTCCCAAAAGCGAAGCGTATCAAATTCTTCCTCAACCCTTGACAAACCTCTTCCGCAACAACCCCTCAATCAACGCTGATTTCCCTAATTTGACAACATTTCGCGATGTCTGAGCCTATTAGGAACAAGAAGGCGGACTTTCCGGTCGCACCGTAAGTGAAGCCGTCCTCGTTGCTCTCTGATTTCCATGCATCATGCTTTGTCGACCATCTTTTTGGCCTCCTGTCTCGTCCTGCTAACTTTTGATCGAACGACAGGACGCCGCAAAACACGCCGGCTAACAATGCACCTATCTCTTCTCATGCTCAGCAACCCGGTGTTGCAAGCATCAAAGAAGGTAAATAATTCATTCCATGTAAAGCGGTAGCGTGCTTTTTTAACATATATGTCAAGAGTCACTCGATCACGCTACGGCTGCTTCTCTTTTTGCTAGGAATCCTGGGCTTGTGTCCATGATTCAAGGTAAACTTGGATCGCTTGTCGGGCGCTCATCAGGCTACATCGAGTCTCTCCCTGCCCCGGTCCGTCGGCGTGTTGCTGGCTTGAAGGGTATTCAGAAGGAGCATGCCAAGCTCGAGGCTCAGTTTCAGGAGGAGGTCCTCGAGCTTGAAAAGAAGTACTTTGCCAAATTTACACCACTCTATCAGAGACGTGCCACGATCGTCAACGGGGCTGCAGAACCGACCGATGACGAAGTCGATGCCGGCAAGGAGGAGGATGAAGAAGAAGAAGAAGAAGAGGTAGATGTCAAGGCCGAAGATGAGCGCAAGCAGGATGACGAGAAAGACGTCACAACATCTGGAATCCCTGAATTCTGGCTTTCCGCCATGAAGAACCAGATCTCTCTTGCAGAAATGATCACTGATCGGGATGAGGAGGCTCTCAAACATCTAACCGATGTTCGCATGGAATATCTTGATCGTCCCGGTTTCCGACTCATATTCGAATTCGCGGAGAACGAGTTTTTCAGCAACAAGACTATTTCAAAAACTTATTACTACAAGGAAGAGAGTGGCTATGGTGGTGATTTCATCTATGATCATGCGGAGGGTTGCAAGATCGATTGGAAGGCTGACAAGGATCTTACTGTTCGCGTGGAGAGTAAAAAGCAACGCAACAAGAGTACGTTGATCTGGATTTGTTCAGTCGGAAAACTAACGTGCTTCAGACACCAAACAAACCCGAGTCGTTAAGGTCACCGTGCCTACCGAATCTTTCTTCAATTTCTTCTCTCCCCCACAACCACCGACTGACGATGATGACACCATCGCCACCGATATTGAAGAACGCCTCGAACTTGACTATCAGCTTGGCGAGGACATCAAAGAGAAGCTTATCCCACGCGCAATCGATTGGTTTACCGGCGAGGCTCTTCAATTCGAGGAGTTGGGTGACGACATGGATGCGGACGAGTTTGACGATGAAGACGATGAAGACGACGAGGAGGACGAGGACGACGATGATGATGACCGGAGATCCGATCGCGATGTTGACGATGAATCCGAGGAAGAGGTAAGGTTTTTGTCTCTCTCTATACCTCCAAATCTACTCTGCCTTTACACGTTTCTTCACAACGATGACAGGGTCGCCTCAGTCTTAATTTGTCATTTCATTGAATATAATCTTTCTGGAGTGGTCACTGACATGCGAATAGGATGGCACCTCTAAGCCTAAGAAGGAAGCAGCAGAGTGTAAACAAAGCTGAGTATTGCCGAAGTCATTTAGGGGATTAAATATATGGGCCATGTTGCAACCTATACTCTTGGTCCTAGCATTCACTTCTCACTTCGCACCGCTGTGAATGGGATCCTGGCTTCGAAATTGCACCTACGTCTTGTCTTTCTATCTGACCGTATTCGTCGTCAAAGTCCAGGTTTCTGATACGTGTGTTATTCATACGGCAAGGGCTTTATACTCCCCGTATCTAATGTTCTCCTTTTTACTTTTGTTCCTACATCCGACTTTTCGATGCTGTTCCCCTTCCTTTCTTTCCCTGTTTATCCTCTAAAATATTTGCGGCGTGAGGAGTACGATATTGTCAACCATGTTTAATGATTATCGAGCAATTGTCAGTTGCGAGGGCAGACGTTCATAGCAAATGGTAGATTCAAAATTCGGACAGGAAGCAGTATGGGGATCTTTGCGAATAGTACCGACGGTTCAATACTGACTTGTTGGTTGAAGTCAAATCCAGAGACCTTGAAGACCACTCTTTGACTGATTTCTGTTCTTTTAGACGTCAAATCCTTCGTTATAATGACAGTTGGATTTGACTACAGATTTTGGTAGATGTGTGAAGAGTAAGTTTTGAAAGACGGATTTATTTGTACCTAGTAGTTATAACGTTATTCCTACCTTTGCGAGGATGATCTATTAGTACATGTTGGCGTTTAAAATGTGGAATGGAAAATGGTCCTGACTCCTGACAAGTGGCGCAGCTTTCCAAGCTCCTCAGGGCTCAGGGGTTGTGGCTCAACAATAACAGCCAGCTGTTCCACCACATCACCTCAGTAGGCTTTCTTTTTGGATGAATACGTTTTCTTTCCTTTTTCTTTCTTTCTTTTTTCTGTGAGCAAAGCAACAAGGCTGTGGTAGCTGTTTGCAAGCTATAATCCTTCATTTGGCGATCTCATTCCCAGACAGCTCGTTTCTCACTAGATGCTTCTACCAGAGCTTTGTATAATCGCCGCCTCATAGCCCACCTATCTAACTCCATACTATACCTTTCATTCCCAGAGCACCAATCCAAGAGGGGATACGACTTCTGATACGACTTCAATGGCACACAACTACGAGGTTGGGACGCGGGCCTGGCAGCCCGACCCGACAGAGGGATGGATTGCATCCGAGGTCAAGGAGAAAGTGGTCGATGGAGACAAAGTGCAACTGGTCTTTCTGTTGGAAAATGGAGAGGTATTTCGCGGACTGTGTACCATTTGCGTCGCATTTTGATATCAACGTGGCTAACAATTTCGTCGCGGGAGAAGACGAAAACGCTCGAGACTACACAGGCCGAGTTGCAAATGGACAATAACCCGAAATTACCGCCTTTAATGAATCCTGCGATGCTGGAAGCCAGCGAAGATCTCACTAATCTTTCCCATTTGAACGAACCTGCTGGTGCGCTTTTTCGTCTGTAGCCTAGTCAACTTTGTTGCTGATTGCTCCGAAGTTCTGCAGGCTATAAAACTTCGTTACGCGCAGAAAGAGATATATACATACAGCGGCATAGTTCTTATTGCAACGAACCCCTTCGCTAGGGTTGACTCGCTCTATGTACCACAAATGGTACAGGTGTACGCCGGAAAGCACCGTGCTTCACAAGCACCCCATTTGTTCGCCATCGCGGAGGAGGCGTTTGCGTAAGCCACCACTATTGCCATTGTTCGACTTCTACTTACATGCGTTACTTAGTGACATGCTACGAGATGGAAAAAACCAAACGATTGTGGTGTCTGGCGAATCCGGTGCTGGAAAGACGGTGAGCGCAAAATACATCATGCGGTATTTTGCGACTCGTGAATCCTCAGACCAACCCGGAAAGTATACAACAAGTCGGGCGGATGCAATCAGTGAAACCGAAGAGCAGATTTTGGCCACAAATCCGGTCATGGAAGCTTTCGGTAATGCTAAAACCACAAGAAATGACAATTCATCACGATTCGGGAAGTATATCGAGATCATGTTTGACGATAGGAACAACATCATTGGGGCTAAGATTAGGACATATCTGTTAGAGCGTTCTCGGCTGGTGTTCCAGCCCCTCAAGGAACGCAACTATCACATCTTCTATCAACTCGTGGCTGGAGCAACCGACCAGGAAAAAGAAGATCTCGGTCTCACCTCGGTTGAAGATTTCGATTATCTCAATCAAGGTGGGACTCCTACCATAGAAGGTGTTGACGATAAGTCCGAATTCAATGCGACGAGGAAGTCCTTGAGCACGATTGGGGTGCCGGAGAGAACGCAAGCAGAGATATTCGGCATTCTGGCTGCTCTGTTACATCTTGGCAATGTCAAAATCACTGCCACGCGGACTGATTCTACTTTGTCCCCATCGGAGCCTTCCCTGGTTCGGGCATGCGACATGCTTGGTATCGATGTCAATGAGTTTGCCAAGTGGATAGTGAAGAAGCAGCTAATCACCAGGGGAGAGAAGATCACCTCCAATCTCACACAACAACAAGCAACAGTCGTGAAAGACTCAGTCGCGAAATTCATCTATTCCAGTTTGTTCGATTGGCTGGTTGATAAGATAAATCGCCGCTTAGCTAGTGACGAGGTCTTAAGCAGCTACCAATCATTCATCGGCGTCTTGGATATCTATGGTTTTGAACACTTCGCAAAGAACTCGTTTGAACAATTTTGCATCAATTACGCCAATGAGAAATTGCAGCAAGAATTTAACCAGCACGTTTTCAAGCTTGAGCAAGAGGAATATGTGCGCGAAAAGATTGATTGGACATTCATTGAATTCTCCGACAACCAGCCGTGCATTGATCTTATCGAGGCCAAGCTTGGCATATTGTCTCTTTTGGACGAAGAATCGCGGTTGCCGATGGGCTCAGATGAGCAATTCGTGACCAAGCTGCATCATAACTTCGCGGCCGATAAGCAGAAGTTCTACAAAAAGCCCCGATTCGGCAAATCAGCGTTCACCATTTGTCACTATGCGGTTGACGTGACTTATGAGTCTGATGGCTTCATAGAGAAGAATAGGGATACTGTGCCAGACGAGCATATGGACGTCCTTCGCAATTCTTCAAATGAGTTCGTGAAAGAAATATTAGACACTGCTGCTGCTGTTCGGGAGAAAGATTCGGCATCGATTTCCTCCAAACCAGTTGCAGCTCCAGGACGCAGAATCGGAGTCGCTGTCAACAGAAAGCCTACGCTTGGGGGAATTTTCAAGTCATCGCTCATTGAGCTCATGAATACCATCAATTCTACCGATGTGCACTACATACGGTGCATAAAGCCTAACGAGGCAAAAGAGCCTTGGAAATTCGAAGGGCCAATGGTCTTAAGTCAACTCAGAGCCTGTGGTGTCCTTGAGACCGTCCGCATCAGTACTGCTGGGTATCCCACTCGTTGGACGTATGAGGAATTTGCCATCCGTTATTACATGCTTTGTCATTCGTCTCAATGGACTTCAGAAATCAAGGAAATGTGCCATGCGATTTTACAGAAAGCGCTTGGGGACGCGAGCCATCAGAAACAAGATAAATACCAACTGGGCTTAACCAAGATATTTTTCCGAGCAGGTATGCTTGCGTTCCTGGAGAATCTCCGTACATCCAGATTGAACGAATGCGCAATCATGATACAAAAAAATCTGCGGTGCAAATATTATAGGCGTCGATACCTCGAAGCCCGCTCCTCTATCCTTACCACGCAAGCTCTGATCAGAGGTTTCTTGGCAAGACAGCGTGCGGCAGAAGTGCGTCAAATCAAAGCTGCCACCACTATCCAGAGAATTTGGCGTGGTCAAAAGGAAAGAAAATTCTACAATSAAGTTCGCGGCAATTTCATTCTGTTCCAATCAGTGGCTAAGGGCTTCCTCTGCCGACGCAATATCATGGACACTATACATGGCAACGCGGCAAAGATCATACAGCGCGCATTTCGATCCTGGCGACAAAGACGTGCATGGCAGCAATATCGTCATAAGGTAATCATTGTCCAAAACTTATGGAGAGGAAAGCAGGCCAGGACGCAGTATAAAAAACTTCGAGAGGAAGCGAGAGACCTGAAGCAAATCTCTTACAAACTCGAAAATAAGGTGGTGGAGCTGACTCAGTATCTCGAGTCACTGAAGCGCGAAAACAAATCGTTGAACTCGCAGTTGGAGAATTATGAGACGCAGTTGAAATCATGGAGAAGTCGTCACAACGCTTTAGAAAATCGCACCAGGGAGCTTCAGGCCGAGGCTAACCAAGCTGGGATTACTGCTGCCCGATTGGCCGCCATGGAGGATGAAATGAGCAAATTGCAGCAGAGTTACGCTGAGGCACAAACGATCATCAAGCGCCTGCAAGAAGAAGAGAAGGTCTCGCGGGAGTCAATTCGGTCCGCTAATCTGGAGTTGGATCGGCTCAGACAACTGAACAGTGAAGCGGAGAATGACCGGGCTTCTCTTCGCCAACAAGTTGCGGAGCTTGAAGAGCAGCTAGAGCTCGCTAAACGAAACATTCCTTTGAACGGGCTTAACGGAGATGCGCAGAACAGCGGTTCTACGCAGCCACCTGCCGGCGGCTTGATAAACTTGGTTTCTTCAAAGAAGTCAAAGCCTAAGCGACGGAGTGCCGGGGCCGAGAAAATAGACACTGATCGCTTCAGCGGTGCGTACAATCCCCGGCCTGTGACTATGGCAATCCCGAGTTCGACGTTTGGTCGTCAGAACTTTTCTGGGCATACTTTTTCACCTGGACTTGACACTGTTGAGGTAGAGCTCGAGAATTTACTGTCTGAGGAAGATGAGCTCAATGAGGAAGTCACAATGGGATTGATTCGCAACTTGAAAATCCCACTGCCCAGCTCGACACCCCCGCCAACCGAGAAGGAAGTCCTATTTCCTGCATATTTGATCAATCTTGTCACGTCAGAGATGTGGAACAATGGTTTTGTGAAGGAGTCCGAGCGTTTCTTAGCCAACGTGATGCAGTCAATTCAGCAAGAAGTCATGCAGCATGATGGTGATGACGCCATTAATCCGGGTGCTTTCTGGCTCTCTAACGTGCACGAAATGCTTTCATTTGTCTTTCTGGCAGAGGACTGGTACGAGGCTCAAAAGACGGATAATTACGAATACGACCGCCTCCTGGAGATCGTGAAGCATGATTTAGAAAGCTTGGAGTTCAATATCTATCACACGTGGATGAAGGTGTTGAAGAAGAAACTGTATAAGATGATTGTCCCCGCGATCATCGAATCTCAGTCCCTTCCTGGGTTCGTCACCAGTGAGACCAATCGGTTCCTGGGGAAACTTCTTCCGTCAAACAACAATCCAGCGTACAGCATGGATAATCTCCTCAGCCTTCTGAACAATGTCTACAAGGCAATGAAAGCTTTCTACTTGGAAGATTCTATCATTATTCAAACCGTAACAGAGCTGCTTCGCCTTGTCGGTGTCACCGCTTTCAACGATCTCCTGATGCGGAGGAATTTTTTGTCTTGGAAGCGTGGCCTTCAAATCAATTACAACATAACTCGGATTGAGGAGTGGTGCAAGAGTCATGATATGCCTGAAGGAACATTGCAGCTAGAGCATTTGATGGTAAGCTGGTTTCCAAGAGACGGTAATGATTTTCACTGATATATCTTTTCGTTTCTCAGCAAGCAACGAAGCTCCTTCAGCTCAAGAAAGCTACTCTCAACGACATCGAGATAATCCAAGATATCTGTTGGATGTAAGGCGGACGTTCGCAGCACTTTTAAAATGAAGGCTAATTGGTCGATTCTCTAGGCTGTCTCCAAACCAGATCCAGAAGCTTCTGAATCAATATCTTGTCGCTGACTACGAACAGCCCATCAATGGCGAGATCATGAAAGCCGTAGCCTCCCGTGTCACAGAAAAGAGCGACGTACTCCTCCTTACCCCCGTTGACATGGAAGACAGTGGCCCGTATGAAATCGCCGAGCCCCGTGTCATCACAGCCTTAGAGACATACACACCATCATGTGAGTGATTCAAAGAAATGGCGCCCAGAATACTAATAATATCCAGGGCTCCAAACACCGCGTTTGAAACGTCTCGCAGAAATAGTATCGGCACAGGCAATGGCTCAGCAAGAGAGGCTCGAAATATCTGACACTGCCGAGATGCCAAGCGATTAAAGTCGTCTACCAGTGCCATTGTCAATATTCGTGGCCATTGTCACAAGCTCAACTCACAAACTTACAGCGCGGTCCTACCATAGATTTTGCAACCGCAACTATTAGAAAAACTTGGGAATGCTCTTGGCTTCGCTTCACTCTTCGACTTAACCTTATTTTCTGAATCTTGTATGTAAACTAGCATGTTTCGACGCATAAAGTTCGGACACTTGGTACAAATCCTGGGAACAACAACGGCCAAACAGCCTGGCATTACGGAAAAAAGATAAGAATGGACTCATGCGCCTCTGCGACAAGATACTCACGTGGACGATGAATTCCTTTCCTGTGAGAGTGTGATTCTGCTTCTACTTCGGTGTCTGTTGCTACGTGCTACTATTTGATCGGGGTTGTTCTTGGAGACAATAAGCTCTTATCAGCAAGACATCAAGAGCCATGTCTATTATTGCGTCTTTGAGACATACGGTTTAGATTGTTATACTTATTCGCTCATGTCGAGTCTGTATACGGCCCAGTTTCATGTTTGATAATGCCTGAGTGATATCGTCCTTTATGGAGGCAGTCATTGCCCAATAGTGAATCACCAATCCCATTAGTAACTGAGGTATTTACTGTAAGGTACAGGCGGTACCCTATTCATCCCTTCCTTCTCGCGAGCTAAGTGGCAACAAACCTTCACTCACCTTTGTCTCAATGGACTTTGCCCCTGCAGCACCAGAGCCATGATTACCACGGCGAAGCTAAACTTCATTACTGGTAACAAAAACAAATTGGCTGAAGTGAGAGCGATACTGGGAAATGTGGTTGAGATTGACAGCCAAGCAATCGAGGTACCCGAGATACAGGGATCCATTGAAGAAATCGCGAAAGAAAAGGCTAGGCGTGCAGCAGAACAGGTAGGGACTGGATTGCAGTAATGTGATTTCGTATGATGGTCTCTGAATTTTCATTTTGACGCTTTATGGAAGATAGGCGGCCCTGTCTTGACGGAGGATACAGCGCTTGGATTCCGCGCTCTGAAAGGACTTCCAGGCGCGTATATGTAAAGATGCCTTCGAGTCGCATTGTAACTTTGGAACTGCGGAACTGATCAGGCAATATAGCAAACATTTTTTGAGCGCACTGGGACACGACGGTCTCAACAAGATGCTTGACTCTTTCGAGGACCGAAGTGCAGAAGCCGTTTGCACATTTGCTTTTTGTCGTGGTCCTGGAGAAGAACCAATACTTTTCCAGGGAAGGACAGAGGTAAACGGGCACTCGCGTCTATATGGTGTTCTATAAATCTAATTCGGACATCAGGGTATTATTGTCAGGCCGAGAGGCCCATTGAACTTCGGTGAGTAGATTCAGTCATGATCTTTATTCTCTGCATTAATTATTCCAGGCTGGGATCCGATATTTGAACATAATGGGATGACATATGCTGAGATGGACAAGGAGGAAAAGGTACGACATCTAAATGTCTCACAATTGCTCGCTCAACCTTTGCGGAGGAAGACAGGAACGGAAATACCGTTTCCCCTTTCTCCCTGTCAGGCCTGATTATTTTTATTTGTCTTCGCGGACTGTTCAAGCATCTTGCGCTGATTTGTTGGGATAGAATCGAGTTTCTCACAGGTACAAGGCTCTCGTCAAGCTAAAGCAGTGGCTCGAAGAAGGGCACCTCTACCTTGATAGTGCAGGTACGAGGACCTGAAAGGTTTGGAGGAAAAGCCATTAGGTTTGCCCAGGTCCGGCTTCACTCTGTGTTTTCCACTCGGCTTTCTTTCCAGGATGCTATCCAGGCTGAAATCCTCGCACAGTTGCTCTCTACATCATCGTCCTCCTCACTATTGAGCTCCACAACTATCTGTTCGTCAAAAGCTTCGCGCGCTTCCTCTGACAAGACGCCGAATATTTCAGAATCTAAGTTTTCCTGCAATTTGGCCTCTTTGTATTTTCTAGAAGAAGAGCGATCGTGTTAGGGCGGGTTTAGGGAAAGGATAAAGAGCAGTTATGGAAGAAGCAGCATGCACGTACCTCGCAGAAAGACGGTCATATAAAATGGAAGTCGACGGGCATCGCAAGACCACGACGAGATCTATCCATGATTTGGGAAACAATTCGCATGCATGCCAATCAATCAAGTAGCCGCCCTGAAGCACCTCATCTTCAATCGCGTCCAGTAACTATACTGTCACATCAGTCTACGTGCGTGAGTTCGGGATGAGCCTGAAACGTAGGCAAGATCCTCGTAGGTGTTGTGCCTTCAATACGGATATCGAAAAGTTAACGACGTACTTTGTCCTCGTCAACGATCCAGGTCTCCAAATCCTGGTCATAGCTTTCGAAGCAACCTCGATCTTTGGCGACCTGGTTTATGGATAGGTGTCGCAAGCCGACCTCCTGCGCTAATTTCTCGCAATGAACAGTTTTCCCTACACCAGGGGTGCCTGTAATGATCACATTCGGGGATCTTCGCATAGTGGCCCCAGCAAAAGTGCCAACCGCTCGAGAGTGATGAATGAGTCGTGTCTGATACCATGCAATGGAATCGAGGGGTTCGGGGAATTTTTCAGCGGGGCGGGCCGTGCTTTGGGCCTCAGGCATGAATTCGCAACCAGTAAAAGCAAATTCCAATCACGGGTACAGTAAGGTAATGCGTAAAAATGCAGAAGCTTCATTAGACTCTCTAAACTCCTGATAGCAAATTCTACGAAATAGTCAATATTGATGATTAATATTGTTTGTATGCCATAAGAACTCTGTTGGAAAGGGTCACTTGGCATATGATGAAATAGTCGTGTGGAAAATACTCGCCCTGCTTTTCTATCTGTCCATTAAAAGGTGGTACAATGAGAAAGACCTGCTAATGTGAAAACGGGCCCTCTTACTCCGTATATGCTGAAATAGCATCATTCGAGCCCGTACCATAGGATGCACTTTGGAATTTAGTTATGATAATCCCTCCTTCGCACCACACCGAGTGAAGAAAACGCCAATGAGACGGGTGTGTTCAAATTGAAGGCAACGACTAAGAAACGCGCAGTCTGGCGAAGTCAGAGTAGTCAACAACAAGACAAGCTTACCGAACTTACTTGAGAAGCTCAAACACCTTGTATTTCTGCAAATAGGTAGTACCGCGCCGATATGCTTTTAGGACCTTCGTTGGATCGAGAGATGCGATTGTTCTTGGTCCGCTGAGACGTCTCACTGCAAGAGGGATTTTGAACATTGGGTCGAAGACGAGCAGATTCGCACCTCCGTCTCCTCGGACTTCGAAGCCAACGATGGTCAAAGAGTGACCTGTGATGTGTCAGTCGCCAATATTGATTTTCAACATTGATAACACAGTACCATGGTGTTGTAGATATATCGGGGGTAAGTTGGTCAAAAAGACTTTGTCATCTCCATCCAAGGAGCATGCGCACCGAAAATAGGCGGCGACAGCCGCGTACAAGGCGTCGTGGGCACGCATTTCTCTGGTTTCTCCGATGCTACTTGCTTCGCAGCTGCTAAAGGTCAGCATTTTGTGGCTCCGTAGCGTCTGAGGGGAGCCTGGTCTTACTCAATCCCCAGACTCAGAAATAAAGCCTGTGCCTGTAGGAATGAGCATTCTGTCAATTATCACATTTTAGCATTCTGACTTTACCTCTGGTGTGCCAATGTACTTCCTGGTGCCGCGAATTCCCCCAGTCTCAGCTCTTCCTACGCTGTTGAATCCCATATCCCATGCACGTTCGATCATATCTTGTAGCTGCAGAATAGTCGGTAGTGTCTCAGTGAAATGCTCATGACCGGAGATATGAGATTCTTGAATGTACGAGATGAGCATCTGGATATTCCTGTAACCGCAGAAACCGCCTTCCCTTGGCATCTTGGAAATTTGACGGACCTTCGGACTGCAGAAAAAAGCTCGCTGAACAGACTTATCCTGTTCGCATAGCTGGGAGAGCAGTGAGATCACATTGCTGGCCTCATTATCACTTGTCTCTAGTTTTGAGAGCTTGCCATTTGGGCCGATGATGTTGGACTGAGTTTTCTTTGCGCCCTGTTCTAGTAGTCTCCGAAGCCATGCCGGCATTCGTTTCTCATGGGCGTATGGTCCCAGTTCTGCACGCTGTGCCCCAGTTAGCGCGGTATCAAAAGCACTTCCAACCCGGGTATAGTACTCCAAGTCTTTTCACACTTCCAGGAAGTGACACATTGGCTAGCAGAGGGCTTGTCACCTCGTTTTCCGTTGAGGATGGACCAGGCCCCTGCCTTCGACCCCGGGGTTGGAGTGAAACGTTGCAAGTATCTCCGAGGGCCTCGCCATCGCCCGTTCGACCTTTTGAGCGTGTAAGACCGGGGTCCTGGACCTTGCTCACCGTCACGGGGCGTTTTGGATAGATTGACGGCGCATCGTCAACTGCCATCCCTTCTGCGGCATGCATATCAAGATGATACGGGATTTCAGCAGATAGTAGGATCTCACCACAGCCGTGTTGACATCTGATGTACACCTTTTCATCCCCTGGGATTCGTGGTTGTAGGTATCTGGGAGATGGTTGATCTTCATCCCCGTTTTCTCCAGAGGGGGGCTCAGTTTGTCCGCCACCTTCAGGATGACAGTATTCAACATGCTGCGCAACAAAAGTATCATCAGGATCAGAGAAAGGACAGAATGGACAGGTTGGGTGATGAACGTCGTCGTGACCCATTATTGTAGGCACGGGAGTCAGGCTACTTGCTATGAAAAGCAGCGGCGGGATCGTATCCTTTTGTATACTTTCTCGGAGCGGTTAGTCTGCTCTCTGTCTGGGGAGGGACAATGGAAAGGGACAATGTTTTCCTGGGGATGGAGCACTTCGGCAGTGGAAGCGATATATATTATTCCATCCTACTGGTGAGCACGGGTGCCTGATCGAGTTCTTAGGTACCTACACTGTCGGAAAGCTACTAATTAAAAGAGGCAAGTAAGACAAACCTGGCTATGCTCTCATATTAGTAGCAGGAAACGCTATATCTCCGTTCCTGGGACATAGAGATCTGGACAGATACTTAGACCACCTCAAGGTCTAATTTAGGCGATGACCGAGTTACAGATAATAAAAATAATAACGATCTCACGAGTAATAATTGGGATCGATAGTAAAATTAGACAATGATAATGGATATACTACATTATGCTCCGTTTATTATTATTCTTATTCCATTCCTCTTCTTATTTTCTTCTATATAGGTAAAAATCTTTCTTTCTTTTTTCATTTTCATTTCGTTTATTATTTTATTTTTTCATTATTTTCTTTCCTCTCGGGGGATGAATCATCAGCAAAAAAAAAAAGAAAAAGAAAGAAAAAGCTCCGGAGTAAATCACTACTCCGTATGTGCTCCGCTTTCGCAACCCCGCCAGTCCATATAAAAAGGTGTCCCTGCTCCCCGCGCCGATTACAGGACCACTATCATACACGTTGAATTCTTGCATTTGCAAGACAGCTAGTCTTGTCATACTTGATCTAGCAGTATGGGAGACCAAGTACAATCCGACTCGAGTCCCTATACTCTGTCAATTACCAATGACAGTTCAAACTGGGTAGTACAAAAATTTGGGGGCACCAGTGTCGGAAAGTTTGCACTGAATATCATTGATCATGTTGTGCTGTAAGTCCTCATATATCAGTCCTAAAATATGAGCAAGTTTTCTAATTGTATTCCTGCTGTTATTTTCACCAAGGCCAAGTCTCAGAGAAAACAAAGTCGCCGTGGTATGTTCCGCAAGAAGCAGCTCAACTAAAGCTGAAGGTACCACGAACCGGTGAGTCATACCAGTTGATCTGAAATTCTTTCTGCGCGAAAATTCGATCGCCATGTCCTTCACTCTTTCACTGTCCTTCATCTATCACTCATTTACTCATTGGCAACCGTTAAATAGTCTCCTGCGAGCAGCCCGTGATGCCGAAAACGCCCAGTCGCACGAGTACGTTTCCTTGGTGGAGGCAGTTCGGCTCGAACACGTCCAGGTCGTCGAGGTTCAGATACAATCTGAAACCCTCAGGACTCAGTTAATTTCAGAGATTAATGGCGAGTGCGAAAGAGTCCTGAAGGTTCTAGAGGCGGCTCAAACGCTCGGGGAGATAAGTGCGCGTTGTGTGGACAAAGTCATCAGTACAGGAGAGAAACTTAGCTGCCGACTGATGGCTGCCTTCCTACAAGACCGTGGCGTAGATTCGCAGTATGTGGATCTAGCGGAAGTGATTGATTTCCCTATCGGGAGTCAAGGTCTCGACCAGGACTTTTATAACAATCTTGCTACTGTTCTCGGCAGAAAGCTCAGGGATTGCGAAGGAAGAGTGCCGGTGGTCACTGGCTTCTTCGGGACTGTGCCGGGGGGTCTTCTTGATCAAATTGGCCGTGGTTATACGGATCTCTGCGCTGCACTCGTTGCAGTCGGAGTCCGTGCCAAAGAACTACAGGTGTGGAAGGAGGTTGACGGGATATTCACCGCTGATCCTCGCAAAGTCCCGACCGCGCGTCTGCTGCCAGCCATCACACCCGCTGAGGCAGCTGAGTTGACGTTTTATGGCTCCGAAGTAATCCATCCTTTCACCATGGAGCAAGTCATCCGCGCTAGGATTCCCATTCGTATAAAGAACGTTATGAATCCAAAGGGTGATGGGACCGTGATATTCCCCGACTCGACATACGAACTTGAAAGAACAACCCCAGGCCATGATCCAAGGCTTTTCCGTACACGAAGCCCCAGTCTCATGCAGCGGCCGAAGCGACCGACAGCTGTCACAATCAAACATAAAATACTCGTCATCAACGTGCATTCAAACAAACGTTCGCTTTCCCATGGCTTTTTTGCTGGGATATTCTCTGTTCTTGACCGCTGGAGACTCTCGATTGATTTGATATCTACAAGTGAGGTCCATGTGTCAATGGCCCTTCACTCAGAGATGCCTCTCCTCAATGGAGTTGGTAGAGATGAGTATCAGATCATCGACGAAGATCTGAAAGGCGCCTTGAATGACTTGCAGAAGTATGGTACAGTCGATATTATCCCAGAGATGGCTATTCTCAGCCTGGTTGGGAAGCAAATGAAGAACATGATTGGAGTTGCGGGGCGCATGTTTACCACACTCGGTGAGAATAATGTTAATATCGAAATGATATCACAGGGTAAGTGCCCTTATTTGGTACTACGGGATTAGTCTTCATTTGAAGCCTAAGACTAATTGCATGCATCATACTTCAGGTGCGAGCGAAATAAACATCTCATGTGTCATCGAAGAAAGGGACGCAGACCGTGCTCTCAATATCATTCATACCAGCATGTTTACTTTCCTGGACTGACGACATATTTTCTTCGCCTAGCCCTCCTTTCCCAGAGTCAGTGTTGCAGGATCTTCTAGTACTCCGAGAGAGCGACTCTCAGCTCTCTGAGAGGCTGAAAAGTCAAACTAATGGTTTCATGATAATACGGAAAAAGCAACCCGAACATGTCTATATTTATTTACGCGTTCGGATTGGTATTCCATGCTTTGTTACTGGAGTTGGTGTTAATATGCCTCGGTCGCCAATGTTGCCTTATCATTCTCCTGCTTGGGGATACTCCATGTTTCAGTGTAGCTCTTCCCTCTTCACACTGCCTTGTCCTTGCATGCAGCGTTTATTGCTCTTCAATTTCCTTTGTTCCTTTTCCTGTTAAGATCACTGTATTTGCTTTTTGCAGATAGATGGGTTTGTGCTCTTTTATGACTGTTTAAAAATGAGTATTCATGACTGTATATAGATTAAGAGAGGAGCATCAATAGATCTGATCTCTGGGTGCTTTCTTCAGTAACCAGAGTCTTATGGGCCGAACTGGACCACATATCTATACAGACTTGCACTTTGTACTGTCTGTATACATTGTTGGTTCACATGCACCAGTTCAATTGACAGCTTCTTGTTCGCTATAATTGGGCGGTGATAGTAGCTAGAGCGCAAGCGCACTGTAAGGTTCGAGTCGCGGGGAGGGTCTCTGAATACCTAGGTAATATGATTTATACATTTACTTCGAACTTCGTAGAGTACTTATGCAACAATGCGATCTCGCCTGGGTTGGGTGACAGAGCCTAGTGGGGTAGTAGTGGTCAAAAAGAGGCTTGCTCTTTGGTGGTGAGTCAACCTTCTCCAATTCTTTCGAACAAACCCCAGCTAACTCAATGTGAGTATGGCCAGCCTTCGATAATCACTAGGTAGTTTTGACTTATTAATGCTGGCAACCCTCTGAACCACTATACGTATCAAGCACACCTTTTCTCTCTCTTACACACACACACACACACACACACACACACACACACACACACATATACACACACACACATATACACACACACACACACACACACACATATATATACACACACACATATATATATGTATATTTAAGGCTGGCCTAAAGGCACATTACCATACATATATGGATAATGTTATATCAGTCAGTGCATGGCATCACATCATATAGTTAATAGTCTATAAAGTTTAATAAAATAGTACCTTTGTGTGATCTATATGTTGGTACCCCATCCTTACTTTCAGGATATCAGTTTACCTACAAGTGGCACATCTTATAATGCTATATAATAGTACCGTGTACCTCTAGCATGCCTATTATTAACGTATCCATTGCTTGTATATTATTCCTATCGCGCACCACAGTGAAGTTTGCAGAAGGTCATTTCAAGGATAGATATGATTAATTTATACACTAAATGACCCGATATGCAAGTTCCCATGGAAAAGGGGCAGTCTGTTTTACTTGATTATAGAAGATGGAGCTGACATTATTCAAAATGAAAATGCAATTAGTATTACAATGAATTACTTTATACTGAGCTACATAATACACCTCGAGACCACTCTAGAATCCAGGTAGAACAATTTGCCTGCACCCAACCCCGTACCCTCGGGCCCCAGCCCTTTCCGCCCCTTTCCCTTAGTTAATATTGATGGAGCCCATGCTCTACTATTGGCTAATCAACAATGTCATGCCTAGTCCCTAGGTAGTATCTAGCATCTAGCTACAATCTACTTCACAATACCGTAGGTCCACAATGGCTGGAACGGTGGAGGCGGATTCTTCATGTAGATATTAAGGTTACAAGGTAGAGTTCACTAGACTACTGCGCGGATACGGAGTAGTTCTAGGTACCTAAAGCAGTCGAGAAGTAGGTAGGGTCTGGATATAGAATGTTACCAATTGGAGTCTTACCTCCGAACCCTGGAAACTGTACGGAGTACGTTGTTGCGTACTCTGTGGACAGGAGGAGCGAGGTAGGAATTTGAACGGCTTTTACTGATGAGGAGGGAACAAAGGAGTCACAACCGAAAGGGAGGGAAAGGAGGGTAGAGGCAGGATTTCGGGCGCAAGGGGGCGGCGAGTGTGAAGTTGGATTCAGATTCTAAAGGCAAGGTACAAGTAGGTAGGTTGTAAACTCCATAGCATAACGAAGTGTAGATACTAGTAGTACCAGTGCCGGTACCAGGAGCAGCAATTAAGGTCATAAGTAGAATGTATATCCCAAAGTGACCTGGAAAGTCACAGAAGTGAAACCCCCCGTGCCTTGTTGTACCTACCTAGAACATATTTTAAACTACTTAGCTAGGCACATATATGTATCTACATGAGGGGTGCACATCATCATCTTACAGTAAAATGATAATAAATTGTGCCATCATATGATACAAAGTATTGGGCACTTAAGTAGGTAGCAAGATACCAAGCTGCTGTCCTACCTAGTATTCTGTAACTGTTGCTCTGTTCAAGAGTCAAGGATATAAGAGAACGCCTGCTCTGGCTTCTGTTTCTGCCATCCATTTAGGGAGGCCTGACGCGTGACGCGGACGCGTCATACCATACCATACCACCCCGCGGGTTCCGCGACAGTCAACATCCCAGAGGTGATGCACATATCCTTCTTCCATTCCACAGTCGACTAATTATAACAAGGGAATAGTCAACCATCTTCATTCACGCCCCACCTTTCCTGGGCTGGACACAGTCCTGCCAGTTAACCACCAGACAGGGATCTGATATAGAGTCGAGCCCCGTCTTCCCGAAGGTCTCTCCTCCCCCTGCCAACCTGTATCTGTTTCTCTTCCCTCGCTTGAATTGTCTTCAGGTCCCAAGAAACGCCTTAAACCACCTCTTACTTGATTAGACGTGCTCAAGAGATTTCCCTACTCGCTACAACACCTCACGAAGCCTTCTTTCAAACCCTTGTGGTTCGATGCCAATTTGTCTTGGGCCGCGCTCTCAATGAGTCCTTGTTAGCGCCTTGGAGCCCAACTCACCGATTCTCCTCTTTCACGACCTGATTCTACCAGTTGAACTTCTCTTCTGCTATCATCATTCTATTTACCCTAGGCGTTGATACCTGATTCTGGTTGATTACATGCGCCAGCCACTGTCTTTGAAATTCTAGTTTGACGAGGTGCTTCGCGTCCTCATCTCAGAAACACTTGTCTGCTATCAGACCTTTGAGAGTGCGCGCATTGCAACTGGCGATAGTCTTCTTCTCATTGTGATCAGAATTTTCTACTCCACGAACGCGGGTGCAGTTCCCTATTGCCAGTCAATCACTGGAGATGGATCCCACGCGTTCCGGGCCCTTTGTGCCGCCACTTTCAGAACTGGCTGCGGAGCACGACACAAAGGCTTTCCAATCCCACTCTCAGAATCTTAGTCCATCATGTTCATCGTCGCTACCCTTACAGCCTCCCGAGAATGTTCCCGCCGGTCAAGAATGCATACTTGATCCGCCACTATCCAGCGCTCATAGACCGTCTCCTAGGAAGACGCCTCGTGGGCTGAAGACGTCGCTTTCCGGCCGTCGCGAACTGGGCTTCATTCCCATAACAGCTCCCGCTCCGCCGAAGTTCACGACAGACTCGCCAGCTAAGAGGACTCCAAGTATTACATATCCATACACTACCTCTTCGTCTTCGGCAATGCCACAATCTGCCCTATTCACGACCTTTCCCAGCGTCAATCATGGAAAACAGTCCTCCAAGGAGAAGCGACAACTGGCTGAATCTTGTAATGACAACTTCGCCGATTTCCCTGAACCGTCTTTTGCATCGAAGCCTCCGAAGAGGACCCTCATGGATGCTGCCCCATTGAAGGAACGAACGGTCAAGAAGCAGAAGCGCGAAGATGTCGATGTTACGCGACTTCCGAGTCCGCAAGAGATGACCCCCATTGAAGACGATGGCACAAAGCCTCCTTACAGCTATGCGACCTTGATAGGAATGTCTATTTTACGCGCGCCTAACCGACGTTTGACTTTGGCTCAAATATACAAATGGATCTCAGATACGTTTTCTTATTACAAACACAGTGATCCCGGGTGGCAGAATAGCATTCGTCATAACCTCAGTCTGAACAAAGCTTTTATTAAGCAGGAACGGCCGAAGGATGACCCGGGCAAGGGAAATTACTGGGCCATTGAACCCGGAATGGAAGCCCAATTTCTTAAGGATAAGCCTTTGCGTCGCGCAACCATGTCAAGTCTTCCTCTTCCTGTTACCTCCCAGAGAGAGCCTGCTCACACGCAAAGCTCCGGTACGACAACATGGGCCATTCCCCCACCTAACCACACCTTAGTACCGAAGAGCTCCAAGAATGTGGATCTTTCTTCTGATGCCACGATACCCGCCTCAGACCCTGCTCTTCAGGACGACATGAGTGACGAGGGTGTTAATGCTGCTACGTCCCAAGCGCCTCTGCGCTCTTCTCCACCCCAACCAATACGTTCGTCACCTCCTATCCCCCCCCCTGGGTTTATTCGCCAGGGAACACCTCCAACGCCTTCTCATCCCACATCTTCCGCCGTTGTTCCTCACTCTCGCAAACGAGAATCGACCACGATGAATGACAGCGGATACTTCTCTTCCCTGGAGTCTTCAGCAATGCGTCCAAAGAAGACAGGGCATATTTTAACGTCGGACCTGGATATTGACCCTCCTCGTATTAAACGTGGCCGAGCAGAAGAGGAGATTGCTCGAATTCGAAGCTCTTCCCATGATATCAGCCCAAGACGTCCCGGAATGCTCAAAGATACTGGTGTAGCGATCGGCTCTTCGCCGGTTCGCGGTGAGTATGTCAGCATGCTGCCGCCTCCTCTAACGCCGGTGATAAAGTTCAAGAAGCCAGCTAAGCCCCCGCCGTCTGTGTCTCCCAACACAAACCTTCGGAATCACCGCAAGAAAATCCAACAAATGGTCAATTCTCCCTTGAAACATCTGGGGCTGACAGATGAAGACCTCCCGTGGAGTCCTGCTTTCAGAATCCAAGACGAAACATACACCCCAAGCGACCATCTTCATGCGACTTTCGATGTCTTTGCGGAATCTGCAGAGGAAGGAATCTCGACACTAGCATATGGCTCGCCAGAGAAACGGTCCGCGAAACGTGCTCGAATAGATACCGAAAACCAGACTGGTACTGTCCTTGCTGATATCACTTCTGTGAGTGTCAATAGCAAAACAGGCATGCAGGCTTTGCCGTCTGCCAAGTCTAAGGGTCCTTTGTTCCCCGAATCACCGTCGAAAATGCCTGAACATGGGCGTTTTGGCGATGCCACCCACGACGACTTTTTCTCATTTCATCTCTTCGACGAAAGCCCCGTGGAAGTAGACGGAGTCGACCTTCTGCAAGGCTTTCAGAAGATTGGAAGTTCGAGCAAGGACGAATCTGCGAGATCCAAATCGCACACTTCAAGACCTCAGCTGAACATCAGAAGTAATACTGCTTTGTTCTGAGGCACTTCGAAAACCCCTCGATTGAGAGGACAGACGAAGGATTATGAATTCTGTTTCACGATACCCAATTTACGAGCTGTTGTTGTAAATTCACGAGCGACTTAGTCGGCACACTTCATGATCGTTGAAGGGGAATTACGAAGGTCAATACTTTGGAGTTCTCATTCAGTTATTTAGGTCTGGGTCGTTCTCTTTTTGTCTGGTTACTTACTGAACTTTCCTGGAGTTTTGGGTTAAGGCGTGGTCTGGTGTCGATCTGAATTCCCACTGAACTGTGACGACCCTTTGATGACCTTTATGACTATATTTGTTAGATGTACATGAAACAATTGTTGATGATTTTAGCTTTTCCTTCTATTTTCAATTTTTCTTACTGGCGCTTAGTTTTGGAGTCATTAAGGATTATTTGATATTCACGTCTGCAATTGAAGGGTTTTATAATGGAATCTCTCTTAGAATAAAGAAATCAAAAGGGTTCGGGGAATTCTTGCCTGAATTCGTGAAATCATGAGAGTTATCATATGAGGGGGTATCATGTCATGTGCTTAGGAAAGAAAGGCTTGTGGGAAGAGTAGTCTGAAGACTAGAGCTAGACAAAACACCCGAGGTCTAGCAGAGGCAAAAAAAGGGGTGTCCACAAGTAAGAAGGGAGAGATCAATCAGCCGAAGGAGATATCAACCAACGCAGTAACCACAGAACCAGCCTTGGTGATGCTGGATGCCCTCATGTCTTGAGTCCTCCACGCGAATGGCAGCGGAAATAAGTATCAGTCACTGCTTGCGCAGCCTCGACAACCACAACTGACGCACTGAATCATCTGATCCTCCTTCAACTGGGCTTTCGGCACCCGGCAGATACACGTCGCATTAAAATTTGTCTCTTTCGTCTGAATGCAGCGGAGACAACAAAGCTATACAATCAACATGTCGACAGTTAGCATATCACTTGTCTTCCACTGTTATTCTGGAAGGCCGATAGATATGGCTCCAGACGGGAACATATGAGAAGCTCTGATTAGGAGCTCTGACAATACCTTTTCGTAGCCTTGTTTCTTCCATTTGGCGATGAGGTTGGCGTCCGCATAATTGTTCTTGAGAAGCCATTCATACAACTGCTTTGATATCGCCTCTTTCTCATAATAAAGGTCGTATATGTATCTTGAGCCTACGAAGCAGTCAGCTGATAGCCATCGGTAGCGCTACATCAAGAAAGCTCACGCTGATGACTTATTTGGAAAATCGGCCATAACATCTCATGTTTCTTCTTTCCATCGTGTGGCGCGTTTTCCGCATCTTTCATTTTATTGCTGAACTCCAGCAAAGTGTCCTCTATATCATCGAAGCCTGCAGGTGGTGGTTTACGATTGCGCGAGGTTCGTATCGGAGGCATACTTTTGACGACGATCTTCTAGCGAGATCCAGAGAGGTAGTGCCCAGAAAAATGAGGATGGGATTTCCAAAAGTCTATGATTTTATGAGCAGTCTGGCTTTATTTGCCTTAGCTTTCCAGAAGACCCGGGGGGCTATTGTTCCTGAAGGTAGATAAAGCAAGAAATGGTACCTCTCTAGGCAATGGAAAAATGATATGCTGTTATTTCTGCCGCCACACACCGCTCACAATTTACATCTTCAAATTGCAAATGAGTAGGTACTGCTGTTTGCTTGTAGTATTAATACTCCATACACATTTCCATCTGCGTCTCAACTCCGTGATCGTTGTCGTCTGAGACATCATCTGCAACCAGCCCAAAAGTTTCATATACAATAATCTTTCTTCCCCACTATCTCTTGTAGAGAAAATGGATCCTCAGACTCAAAATGATATCGCCAAGCTCAGCGATGCCGACAGAAAAGAACTGACACAATTTCTCGAAAACGAGGCTCAGCGATCCAATATTCAGCAGAGTAAGTGATCTCTTGAGCTACATTCGTCATGATAATCTTTCTCGCTCGCATTGGGGGGGGCTCAATTTTACCGTCATACCTCCGGAGTAATATTTGGCTCTCTGAATATCTTTACTGACTCGGTGTCTGGGCAGCGGTTCACCATCTCGCCGATGTCTGCTGGAAGAAATGCATCACTGGAAAGATTTCTTCAGGCCGTCTGGGTCAGGGAGAGGAGAGCTGCGCACAAAACTGTGTCGAACGATGGATGGACACGAACTTCGCCGTCCTCAAGCACCTGGAAACTCTTCGAGGGCAATGATTTAATCAGGATTATAATGAGGAAGTGCATTCCACACAAGTCATGGCAACATGTGTTTATCGCTATGTAACGATGCGAGGCAAACCCGGATCGCCTGCGCGAAATGGAAACTTGAATCATGTATTATAAGTCAGGAAATATGAACTCTCAGTCTTGTTTCGAATCGTCTACTCATGCTGCTTGCGCAGCCTTAGATCTACCTCGTAACGAGTCCAGGCTTGTAAGCTCAATCCGACAGTCTCGAGGACGACTGCTCGACCTACTTAACCTTGTAAGATCAGATCTACGCAAAATAAAGGTCTGGTGAAATCATGCATTCAAGTAATTCTTTTTTCAATTGATCATTCAGCCCTCATTGCAGCACTCGCGGCAAGCTTTTATGACTGGTATTTATGAACCACCACGCAAAACAACAAAATTCGCCCAGACCCAAAGGAAACCGTTATCTAGACAATGGCAAGCTTGGTGGCAGCAATGTCCAGAGCATCCACATCAGGGGTTAGCCGAGCGAAGGCCTTCTTCGATCCATCGGGTCTATGGAAAAATTAGAATAGCGGCCTCCAGCAGAATCATTGAAACCACGAAAACCAGTGTCCATACCTGACGAGGGTGTTGACCTTGACAGTGTCGACATCGTACAGCTTCTTGAGGGCCAGCTTGATCTGTCTCTTGTTCGCCTTGACGTCCACAATGAAAACCAGGGTGTTGTGCTCCTCAATCTTCTTCATGGCACTCTCAGTGTTGAGAGGGTAAAGGACAACCTTATGGGCATCGAGACGGGGCTCATGAGGGATCGACTTGCGAGGGTACTTGGGCGACCGAGAGAGCTGAAGGGTCTTGGGACGGTGGAAGGTGGTGGAAGTGCGGATCTTGCGAGACTTGTGCGCCTGATTGAATCAAAAGAACCTTTAGTACAGAAAATGAAACATAGGCTTCGCGGACGGATCATTTCAACATACGCCTGCACCCTTCAAGACTGCCTTGGCAGCAGCGCCAGCCCTGTCGCTGGGCTTGGTCTTGCCTGTTCAATTCAAGAAGCTGTCAGTTTCACTGGTGATAGACCCGGAACCAAATATCTTGACACGATTGAAGATTTTGCCAACACAGTCCAAATCGCTGAGAGCGAACGACAAGAAATCAGAGCAAAATCGTTGCGCGGTCGTGACATGTTGCTCTCGCTGATTCGAGAATGTATAAATTGACTGGACATTGGTGCGGTGATTTGGCGATTCTCATTCTTATTCATGTCCACAAACTCGGGCTCAAACCATCGACACGTCTGCAATTTCAAGGAAACTATGAACTCGCTCAGATTCAACCTACCTTGCTTGTTTTCCACCTTAGGGGCCATGGCTGTCGTCCGGCGCTGTCGTGTTGATTGTCGCAGTGTCGAGAGTCAAAATGTTTCGAGAGTATTCGCTTAGCGAAAACCCTACGAGTGACTGTGTGCGTCACCTGACCTTCCCCCTCGCTGAGAGCATTCGATCTCTTGGCGCTGACTGAACCCGATCCGCTTTCTCCGTCTAAATTCGGCTAGGCCAAAAAGTAGTGTTAAGATTTAGGACATAATAATAATTAGTGTATTATTTTGTTATCTAAGTAAGACTTGGACCATCAAGCAGAAATTCAGAACATCTCAGGCCCAGAATGTGGACATCACGTACATCCGGAAAGTGACAATATTCTTTCTTCCTTTCTTCGATCCTACTTTTCAAGAGATTCGCTCAGGTCGCCTCAGCCTCGGGCGACCGCAATTGTTTCCGTAGCTTCAAAATACAATGGCTGCAGTCAAAAAGCGTTTAAGGAAGCCAAGACTGCTCTCTCACACGCGCCCGCCAACAGTTAGAACGAAAAATCCAAAACTCTCAGCAAAAGCGACCCGGAATCTCATTCGATCCCATCATCGTCTTTTGAAATCTCGAGCCCAGGCATTAAAAGCAGGCGACGAGGACCTAGTCCGGGAGATCGATGGGCGGATCCAAGCAAATGGTGGCCTGGAGAGCTATCAACTTGCCAGCAAATTGGGACAATCGTTGGAACGTGGCGGCGACTCGAGTAAAGTCCTCGTGGATTGGATCGCTCCGAGCTTAGCTCAGTTGAAGGATTCGCCTTATAAGCTACGAATGCTTGAAGTTGGGGCTCTAAGTACGGAAAATGCATGTTCTAAAAACCAGTACCTTGATGTCACGAGGATTGATCTGAATGCTCAGGAGCCAGGCATCTTGAAACAGGATTTCATGGAGAGGCCTCTTCCCCGCGCTGATGATGATCGGTTCCACATCATCAGTCTGTCTTTGGTGCTTAACTACGTTCCGAATGCAACAGGGAGAGGAGATATGTTGAAGCGTTGTGTAGAGTTTCTAACAGAGACACCCCTGGCTGGCTCCTCCATCACCATTCGACCTAGCCTGTTTCTGGTCTTGCCGTTGGCTTGCGTCAAAAACTCGCGGTACCTGACACCGAGTAGGTTGCAAGAAATATTGTCGAGTATGGGATTCACATTGGCAAAGAATAAAGAGACGTCGAAATTGATATTCCAGCTCTGGGAGCATGACGGACGTGGCAAGCCTCGGCAGTTCAAAAAGGAGATTTTAAATCCTGGGAAGACGCGAAACAATTTTGCTATCAATGTTCAATAAGAAAAGATGCCACGGCAAGGGAAACGAAGGCTATTAGAACGGGCTCAATTCGCAAAAATCATGCCTTCTGGCAAGAAAGCCCAGGCAGTTCCAATGATCGCCATGACGGATGACGTGATAAGGAGAAACCAGTCCAGTATGCGTTCACCCATCCCGATCTCCTTACCAAAAATTTTCAGGTAGAATGCGAGAGGCAGTATGATGCAAATTGTGAAACATAACGCGGATCCCATCAAGGCCATGATTTTGTCGAAGGATGGGAATACGATAGCCATCACAACAATTACAACCACCACAAAGATGCGTATGGTGACTTGGAGTGATCGGCGAAGTGTTTCTGTCAGCCCTTCATGACGATCAGACATCGTGTTGTGGCGCGGTTCGAGTCCACAAAGAACTTCAACAGTGGCGACTAGAGGCCGGCAGCTAAATTTCATCAGTTCCTTGTCTTGGGGCGCCGAGAAGCTAGCCATGAGGTTCACTCACTTCAAGGGCACTTTGGTGATAGGAATGATTGCAATCAGTACTATCACACAGATGGACAGGGCCTGGGGATATTCAGTCGTCAACAGCACGTTGGCTGTGATTTCATCTAAGACACCATCGCCGAACATCAACCATCCCACGATAGCCATTGCGCAATCCAATGAATACTGATGATTATGTTAGCGCTCGACACGCCGGCGGCGTGCGGCAATACATACTGTGAATATATATGTCGCCCAAAGGCTCTTGCCGTACTTATGGGGATGCCTCATGTCACGATAGATACACGGGAAGCACGAGTGTGCTCCCCAAGGGGCTGAATTGAGAATAAGTCAAGTCAGCGTACGAGATTCGGACAAAGGAACTGGTAGACTCACACATAATAAGACCAAAACTGAGCGGAAGAGTAGCCCAGTTGTCAGGGAACATTGTGGTTCTGGCCGGTTGACGAAGGGAGCCCGGGCTATCTGGTTTGACCAAGCCGTCAATGAATATGATGCTGACAACTGTAGATATTTAGTCCATCGTGCGAGCACCATTCAGAGGCAGGAATAACACACTGGAAGTACAAGACAGGATGCCTAGTATACTCGTGACACTTAGTAGCCGCAAGGGAACGAAGTTGAGCGGCATAAGCATAAACCCGCAAATTATTTTCCATTCAAGGATGCTCAGACCGGGTATCAGAGCATTAAGACTGTCGGCGAAAAGCACAACTAGGGCGACGCAAGCCCCTACCAGCTCCAGACAGAACAAAAGACTCGTCACAATCCGTGCATGGTGCCCAAAGCTGATGTAGGCTACATCTGCATATGTCACAAGGCTTCGGTCAACGTCTAAGCATTTAGCCAGGATCTTGGCAGTGTATGAAGTCGTCACAGCAGCGAAGAGGAGGAACGATAACCCCAGGAGCCACCCAGCGTATTTCATTGCCAGGGGCAACGACAACAGACCGACTCCAATCAAGACATTGACGGAATTGAAAACCGTCTGCGGCACAGTAGATTGGCCAACAATGACACTCTCTCGTGTTCCATCATCGTGCTGAATTTGTTTGATAAGGAGAGGCTCACCATCGGGAACTACAGTTGCGTTGCGATGTGCCACTTGTTCCCTGTGAAATTGTATTGCGTTTCTTCGAGTCGCTTCACTGACCCTGGATGAGATCGTACCGTAAGATGTCCCCAGGCTCCTGTCCAATGATGAGCTAAGGATGGCGGTATTTGGAAACCCCATTTTTGAGTGATCAGTATTACCTCCGTCTCCTTCCTCGTCACCATGCAGCAACGGCCGTGTATAATCAGCCTCCTGCCTGGCTGATAAAGAGCTTCGCGATGCAAGATCCTCATTCCATCCCGAAGTCCATTCTTCATCCGGTCTAGCTGCCGCGAACGAGGAACGTCGAGGGAGAACTTCGGGGAAACAAGCGGCTCGTTGCCATGAGCGAGCAAAATGATCAATGCTGTTGGGGCCGCCCGCAAATCTGAAGCGCGCAGAGAACGAAGACGACCTAGACAAAGACGTTAATTGGGAAACGTTCTATGAGCGAAATTGATCATGATATGGGTCACCTTTGTCTCTGCAAATTGTAGTCATTGATCGGACGGCCATCGTAGCTCGTTGAGCTGGCTTGGCTGTAGACATCGGAATCAAAAATCCTCCCTTCATATGACTGCTGGTCATTGCCGCACAAGTCTCCGTGGTTCTCCGCGGTCGACAATGGTTGCTCCTGCATTGCTCCTTTTTGCTTTCTCTTTTCTACTGTATCCCGTCGGGCAGAGTTTCTCCCACAAAATATTGGTGGTGGACCGTCGAGGAAGTTGTAGATACGGATAGAACCGAATCAACAAGGTATTAGCCGTCTTGGTCGTCCTGACTATAGATGTGCAAATCGTGGATTGCTGACAGCTTGAAGATTGTATCGAATGTACCGACAAGGGCATATATATAACGAGGAGACAGCAACATTAGACGAATATGCATTGTAGTGGTCTAGATAAAAGCTACTCCGTAGAGCAGGCTTGGTGAAGTGGGGTCTACTATCAGTAAGTACCTTACTTATGCTGGCAGATAAGGAGCCACCGCATAGCATGACCTAAAAATTAATCATCATAGAATCAGATAATACAATGGACAGGGACTGGAATTGAATATTGATAAAAGACAGCAAAGCATGAAAACGAGGGTGAAAACCAGAAGATCACAGGGATTGATCATGGAGAATCCTTAACAGAGCGAATCTTGAGCTCTGGTATTATGGAATTCAAAGAGCAACAAAGAATTATCAGAGCCACAAGAACAATTACTCGAGGAAAATCCAGTCCCCTAAACCACCCGTCCTCAAAAGGCCTTTTGTGCATACCTACATATTTTTGCTTTCATGAAGTGCTCCGTACATCAACATAGATAATATCATTAATGCACATTATTGGTACAACGCGCTCGCAGTGCCTCAAAGGTTTGGCTTATGTCATCCAGGAAAAACAGGCGACCGACCCATTCGTCGTATTATTATTGTCGGTTCCCTGCCACCCCACGGTGCCTGATGAAATTTGCTCCAACACCCCGCTGGACCTGGACGGCAAATTGACCAGCTTTAAGGTATGTGACTTGATTGCTCCTCTCAGTCTCTTTTTACTTTTTTTTTTTTCTTGTCTCGTCTGATTACGAATTCGTCCTTAAAAAAATTAAGAGGCGAATTCCTTCCTGCTTCTCTACTTTCTAACGCTAATAATAATCTTTGCCAGCATCAGACTGTCAAATTGTGAACCCTAGTTCTGCCTCTGGTCGCCAATTACCGTCGCCTCGCCCAACATGAGCGCGGCTCAGCCGAACGAAGCTGAGAAGAACATCGAAATATGGAAGGTGAAGAAGCTTATCAAGCGCCTTGAGGCCGCTAGGGGAAATGGAACCTCGATGATTTCTCTTATCATTCGTGAGGCTCTTCACATCCGCCCTTTTGCTCGATGCGTCGCTAACGTGAATCCTCAGCCCCCAAAGATCAAGTCTCACGAGCGGCAAAGATGTTAGCTGAAGAATTTGTATGTCGAATTCCATGGGGTCCATATTTATGTCTAACTGCCCGCTGACGGATGTGGTAGGGTACCGCTTCCAACATTAAATCTCGCGTCAACCGCCTCTCCGTCCTTTCAGCCATCACTTCTACGCAGCAACGTCTTAAGCTGTACAACAAGGTTCCTCCAAATGGCCTGGTGATCTACTGTGGTGAAATCATCACGTCAGAAGGGAAAGAACGAAAGATCAACATTGACTTCGAGCCATTCAAGCCTATCAATACCTCGCTCTATCTTTGTGACAACAAGTTCCATACAGAAGCTTTGAGTGAGCTCCTTGAGTCGGATCAGAAGTTTGGCTTCATTGTCATGGATGGAAACGGCGCCCTCTTCGGCACACTGAGCGGAAATACCCGAGAAGTCATTCAGAAGCTAAGCGTTGATTTGCCCAAGAAACACGGTCGTGGTGGTCAGTCCGCGTTGCGTTTCGCCCGTCTACGTGAGGAAAAACGTCATAACTATGTGCGCAAGATTGCCGAACTGGCTGTCCAAAACTTCATCACGAACGACAAAGTGAACGTTGCGGGCCTGATTTTAGCAGGTTCTGCTGATTTCAAGAATGACCTCAACCAGTCAGATATGTTCGATCAGCGTTTGCAAGCGAAGGTCATCAAAGTCGTGGATGTCTCTTACGGCGGAGAAAATGGTTTCAACCAAGCCATTGAACTCTCCTCGGAGACTTTGAGCAATGTCAAGTTTGTCCAGGAGAAGAAGCTGATTGGCCAGTACTTCCAGGAAATCAGTCAAGATACTGGAAAGGTCTGCTATGGTATTGATGACACTTTGAAGGCGTTGGAACTCGGTGCCGCGGAAACTCTCATCGTTTACGAGAACCTCGACGTGACTCGATATGTTCTCAAGACGTCAACTGGCTCCGAAGTCATCGTCCATGCCACCAAAGCTCAAGAAGAGAACCGAGCGTTGTTCACCGATAAAGAGACTGGCACTGAGATGGAAGTTGTTGAGCAAACTTCCTTCCTCGAGTGGCTTGCGGAGAATTACAAAGATTTTGGTGCTACGCTGGAGTTTGTTTCAGATAAATCCAGTGAAGGAAACCAGTTTGTGAAGGGGTTTGGTGGGATTGGAGCACTCTTGCGGTACAAGGTCAACTTCGAACAGCTTGCCGATCTTGATGACGAAGATGAATTTTACGACGGTACGTCTTGAACCCTGAAGAAAACTATCACGCATGCTAACACAGGGCATCTGTGCAGATTGACGGTTCAGCGGCCTCGCAGAGAGCGAGGATGAACGGCCAGAAGTTCCCAATATGGATCTTTTGACGGCTCGCCCTGTTGTTCGTGAAGGCGGCTTTCATGGTGAACCCGTGGGTACCTTGGCATGTACCGCCCTGTGGTCTGGACAAAACTCTATAAAGCTGCTCAGAGGTTTGTCTATAATCCATTTCCGACATACACTTTGGTCCAGGAATCGGGTCTGACAACCGCGCATCAGGGCCATCCAAGCTCCGTAAAATGGTCACTGAGGCTACCTAGTTTTCTCTAGGTCGGCTGGAAGTGTACTTTGTTGAAGAATGGTGGATCTGTTGTGCAGAACCCAGCCGTTCACAAAACATGGTCGAGCTTAAGAACTAAGCTGGCGAGATTGAGATTGTTCTTTTCTGGCACAGTTTACTGGGTCGAAATTCCTTCCATTTACGCTCGTTATTTCTGCGTTCTCTATGTGACCAACGGCAACTAGCAAGCACCTCGGTATTTGCCAGACTGGCTCTGTTCGCGATGAAACACGAATGTCTTCCTCTTAAGAAAGTTGCTGTTCCGTATATAGAAAATCATATCTGTGCTTTCCAGGGATGTCAGATGAGATAGCATGTACCATGTATCAAACGCTGCTAGTTGAAAGCTGGTCTTTCCAAGTGCCAAGATGCCTGCAGCCCTCAGTAACCTGCCGCATCTTATCCAGAATCGTAGTAACCCTCTGGCTATTCTGGTCCGTCGGAAATTGTTGGCATTCGACAAAGAACACATATTGCCAAGCCCTTCTCTGACTCGGTCGCGTGTTGATGCTGGTAAGATTCATACCAAAGTCCTTGAATATCAACAGAGCGTCTGCCAACGCCCCTGGAAAATCCTGACGGATTCTGAACGAGATCAGAGTCTTTTCCGCAGACGGTGTGAGCTGGGGTTTCAATTCGACCGAGGGTGCCTTCACAGCGTCAAATGGAAGCCGGGCTGTACGCTCTGACTTTGTGTTCCTCAGAACGAGGAATCGCGTTGTATTGTCGGCCTTGTCCTCGATATTTTCCGAGAGTACGTCTAGGCTGTGGTAGTCAGCAGCGAATCGGCTAGCTATGGCACCACTGTGTTCTTCTGTCTCAAGTGAGACCATCTCAGCAGCTTTTGAGGTTGAAGAAACGTCCTGCCTTTCGATGCCTTTTAAGAATTTCGCCAGGAAATTCTCACATTGACCCCATGCCTGGGGATGTGTATAGAGCTTTGTTATTGACCTTATATCCGGTTGCGACAGGCCCTTTCGAACCAGCAGGCAGTGGTGAACTGTCAAATAATGCTCTCCGCATACATTCACATCTTTGTAGAGCCCATATTGATCTGCTAAAAGATCAAGATTCTGGACAACTGATCCGTTGGTCGAATTCTCGACAGGGATGATGGCATAGTCTGCTTCGCCCTGCTGAACTGCGGCGAAAGCATCCGCAAACGATAGGCGGGGTGACAACTCAGCCAAAGGTCCAAAGCACTCAACGGCAGCCTGTATCTCCACATTAATGGTGTTCAAAGTTTATGATGAGCTCACCGTTCCTGACCTGATGGGAAAAGGATGCTGCAGGGCCAAGAAAAGCCACTCTGATCGGCTCCATGAAACCCTGAGACTAGGTGGTCTCCTCCTTAGACTCTCTGGAACAGTTAAGGAGGGGTTTTCCAACTTTGTCAGTCAAGCCCCCGCACTGCGGGAACTGTTTTTGAGCTCCGGCATTTCTGACGTGGGAGTTAACTCCTAGCTGTGGACGAGTCCGTCAGAACAAACAAAACAAACAGAAGCTGCACGGTCGCTGCAAAGGGCTCCAGTCATCTATGCTTACTGTTGGACTGCTCACATGAATCTGGCATGACTAGATGAAAGCAAATACAACCGGCCTCCCATTCCCATTGGGACGGCTATACACAAGCACCAAAATGCAAACTTACTCCACATTCTCTGGAAGCTTGCGCCAGGGATTGATAGCACGACGACTTCCCTTTATATATGACTATCTTCATCCCCAACCGTCTCATCTCTTGAACCTGACTTTGATGGATATCATTCCACACCTGCAGCACACAGGTTACAAGCATACGACCCTCCCCTCAATTAAGCGACCGCCACCCCTGATGCCAGGGCATCATTTAGTCTACTTTCCTCCTCAAGTCACTCTATCTCAAATACTCCCTGACGGTACTGATACTTTGCATTTCCCGGGACAGCCATTTATCAGGCGTCTTTGGGCTGGTGGAAGGGTCAGATTCCCATTGATGTACAGTCCTTCCCTTGATGGCAGTCGGGCTGTCTGCATTGAAACAATTCGGGACGTAATAGTCAAAGGCCAACAAGGGGAGGAAAAGCTTTTGGTCGATATAGAGAGACGTATTGGTACGGTCAAGGAAGACGAGGCGGAGGAGAGTATCAGAGGACGTTTATGGAGTGACGACGCAAATGAAGACAGGGAGTCATCAGTTATCGAAAATAGAAGTCTAGTTTTTATGCGCCAAAAGACCACACAGCAAATCGAAACAGATAAAAGGGACTTTGAAAAGGTTCGCAGGAAAATTCTGGGTAACTGAGACCAAACCAAGTTTCGCTTTCGAGGACGTACTGACTGTCATTTCTTTGACTAAAGCTCCGTCAGACGCCGAATTTCGCCATAAGATCAAACCGACCAAGGATTTATTATTTCGATTTTCAGCACTCACATTCAATGCACACTCCATTCACCTTGACACATCTTATACCCGGAACGTTGAAGGCTACCCAACCCTCCTTGTTCACGGCCCACTGACTCTCACATTGCTCCTCACGGTTTTGCAGAGCTACTTAGGGGAGTCTAACCGCGCAATCAGTGAGATAGAATATAGAAATCTGTGTCCTTTATACGTTGACGAGGACTTAACCATCTGCGGTAAGCCCAGGTTCGACAAGGGAAGCGGAGCTTGGGATGTTTGGATCGAAGGAAACAATGGTGGTCTGGCTGTCAGAGGCACTGTGAAGACAAACAAGTGTGAAATTTCGCGGTGATAGAATTGACAATTAACAATGACCACATTGTGCTTGTATCCCTAATGGCAATGAAAGTGAAGCTTGTAAACTTCCGGTGCAATAACGGAACTAAGTACCATGCGAGCTACCAATGGACCGCTCTTCGACGAGAGCTTCTATCATTTGATCCAAAACTTGAAACTTACCGAATGTCCTCGCCCCCATTCACTAGCACGGTTCGTGATGAGCATTCGATGCGAAGTCATTAGCCTCGAAATATTGGGTTTGTATACTGACCTTGTCGCTCGTGCGTTAGTGCTTAGAGAGAAAAACAAAGAGAAAGAAAGACTATGTTCGTGTCAAGAATATAGACGAAGAAAGGGTTGGTCCCTACCAGGCCATATTGACTTAAATTCACTCACAGGCGTCTTAGACAAACTACAGTTTGGGATTAAATAGCTGGGGCACTGCTCATCAAGCACAGCTCTTTATTCCGTCTGACGAAGCCCTGCTGAAAGCATCAACCACGACGTTTAGGGTACTAGTCCTATGTAAAGAGAGACAGAAGGTAGAAAAGCTAATATTTTGTCTGATGATCATGGAGTTCTGCTCTGTACGTGAGGTCATGGTAAGGGTGCTGTAAGTCATGGATTTGCACGTGACCATACGAGGTACAGCCGCTGTTGTTGGAGGCTTGGAGCTGATTTTTACTCGCTCTCAAGGTACTAATAAAGTGGGTCAGTTTGTCTAACGGAACGGAAAAACATTATCAAGCAGGAGCTAGTTGCACACATTTTATTCCTCGGGAGAAAAATCTCCTCCTCTTACCTTTTGATACACCTTCTCAATGACATTAAGTTGCAATTTTTTGCCGCCATTGTGTGATATGTAAACTGTGATTCTTCTAACAACGCAGTCAGGCAGTGGGAGCCAATTTACAGCCCTACTCACTAGCATGGATCGTTTCTGGTCTGCTCCTCCTGTCACGAGGTACACCTCTGCCGCCTTGAAGTCATTATGTTGAGGGATCTTGTCTAACTTTGGATGACAGGACGCTTACTGCTTTGACATTTGCTCAATCAGCTCTGGTTTATGGTGGCCTGCTGAGCGGCTATTATGTTGTGTTTATTCCGCGGCTGATTTTCAGGCTTCCGCCTCAGTTATGGAGATTGTTTTCACCTTTCCTTCTGACAGGATCGGGTCTTTCCTTCATATTCGATCTTTACTTTAGTACGACTTCATGTCGGACTGGTCCTTAGCCCACGCTAACCTGCCATTAGTGTATACCTATGGCAGCGCACTTGAGACAAGCTCACCCCGTTTCAGTTCACCTGGTGACTTCTTCACCTACGTTTTATTCGTAGCCTTTGTTATCATGGTAAGTCTAGAGGACAAGCATCGGATGGGTCATCATCCAATGAAAAGACCACACTTTCTCAACTTTTCCTCGTCTCTGCAAACCTTCTCTTTGAACCTAGCATAGTCACCTCGCGTTATCTGCCCGCCCAGTCTCAACTAGCTGAAGCGGTTCCTGGAAGCGAGGAAGATCACCCCTACATCCCATACAGCGCCTCTCTCATTGATCCTATAGGGCTGTATGCGTTGTGGGTATGGTGGGAAGACCACTGAGATAGCCAGCGTGATTAAATAGTATCACGTTGGTGGTTATGGTGCCCTACATTCCATATACTCTTCTATTTGTAATGTCAATCATGAATTGTTATACTTTCCTGAACCTGTTCCAATTTCTACCTTTGAAGTAGCCTTGATCGAGTGCACAATGCTGATGAATCGAAGGTCACCGCAGGTTACTTCTTAAGTGGCGTAATCTTCACCTCGGGTGAGCCTAACCTGGCGAATCGTGTTTCACCCATGCTAACTCGTGACAGCTCTGATCCTAGCATTCGTGTATACCTTTGCACAGGACAATCGGGGGAAAAGAGCAACCTTTATTATCATCCAGATACCCATCGAATACTTACCCTGGGCGATGCTCGTGCTCACTCTGGTCATGGCCGGGTGGCCCGCTGCATTGAGCGAGGGCATGGGAATCATCGCTGCCCACTTGTATGATTTCCTCACACGTCTTTACCCGACCTTTGGTGGAGGAAGAAACTACCTCACCACACCGGCTTTTGTAAGGAGATTTTTCGCCGCCTACGCCCCTAGAGGCGAATACCGGACCTATGGAACAGCCTATCGGCCAGCGAGCCAAAACCCCCCTTCCTCATCAAGTGGCTGGGCTTCATCCTTTCAGGGCTCATGGGGTGGAAGAGGGCCGGGGCGGAGACTTGGCGGTAGCTAATTTGCCAGGAAACAGATCTTAGAGTCCGAGGCTCTACTGTTTTCTTTCTTCTTTTTCTTTGGCGATGCTGTCGATACTGCATAATACTGTGGCAGGCAGCTTCCTTATTTTAACAAGTATCACCTCCGCTTCATCCTTGAGATCGAGAAGTGTCGTTTCATTCATAAGCCAGTACATCATGACGTTCACAACACAGAAAAGTTATAAAATGTAGACGCAGGACCCCGGCAGTCTCTTGTATAAGCGAGAGTAGTCTTTGACGGTGTTAGCTATCCGTGCACCGCACTGCACCGCACCGCAGAGACTTACGCAAAAGATAGGTACAAAATATGATGAATATGGATTACTTTCACAGAAAGTCACGGGACTATCAGCCAGATTCTGAGCTTCCCGACGCTAACCTCTTTGGTAGTTAAATCTTTTGCCGCACTTCAAAATTTCCCAAAGTTTCTTTTCTCACTAGCGCCAGAGCAAAACCTTGGTGGAGTCAGTGCAATTTTTCCTGCGCTTCTCACCAAAACGCGCCCTCACCTGGTGACATTGAACTCTTGAAGCCAAGTTTCAAGATGGCAGTTTCAGTGGCTAAGGAAGAGATGGACTACACCATCAAGCCTGAGGCTGGTGCCTCCAACATCTCCACGGAAGAGTGGCCCTTGCTGCTAAAGAATTATGACAAGCGTACGTGAATACTTGATCAAATTCATGACCCTTCGCTGCAGGCTGGTAGGGTTATGTTGTGTAAAGTAACTTGAACTGATTTTATCCTAGTCATGGTGAGAACCGGCCATTTCACACCAATTCCCGCTGGTTGCTCGCCTCTCAAGCGTGACCTGAAGTCCTACATCAGTTCAGGTGTGATCAACCTCGACAAGCCTTCCAATCCATCTAGTCACGAGGTTGTCGCTTGGATGAAGAGAATCTTGAGGTAAATTGTAACCTTTCTGCGCTGATATTCGAAACCAGATGCTAAGACCATGGCGTGTTTTGCAGGGCGGAGAAGACTGGTCACAGTGGAACTCTTGACCCTAAGGTCACTGGTTGCTTGATCGTCTGTATTGACCGTGCCACCCGCTTGGTAAAGTCCCAACAAGGTGCCGGAAAAGAGTACGTCTGCGTCATTCGTCTCCATGACAAGATTCCCGGTGGTGAGGCGCAGTTCAAGAGAGCCCTTGAGACCTTGACTGGCGCTCTCTTCCAGCGTCCTCCTCTGATCTCTGCTGTCAAGCGTCAGCTTCGTATCAGAACCATCCACGAAAGCAAACTCTACGAGTTCGACAACGATAGACACCTTGGCGTGTTCTGGGTCAGCTGCGAGGCTGGAACTTATATTCGAACTCTTTGCGTTCACTTGGGTCTTTTGCTTGGTGTCGGTGCTCACATGCAGGAACTTCGGCGTGTACGAAGTGGAGCTATGGACGAGAACAATGGCCTCGTGACTCTTCATGACGTCCTAGATGCGCAGTGGATGTACGATAACCAGCGGGACGAGTCTTACCTGCGCAGGGTCATCCGACCTCTCGAGTCTCTTCTCACAACCTACAAGCGTATTGTCGTTAAAGACAGCGCCGTCAATGCTGTGTGCTATGGCGCAAAGCTCATGATTCCTGGTCTCCTGCGCTTTGGTAAGTTCTGTTTACTCTTGGCGATGCCAATTTCCACCTGGTTGCTGACCGAGGTCCAGAGGCTGGCATTGATGTCAACGAAGAAGTTGTTCTCATGACTACAAAGGGTGAAGCCATCGCCATCGGTATCGCTCAAATGTCTACTGTTGAACTTTCGACCTGCGACCATGGAGTCGTAGCTAAGGTCAAACGTTGCATCATGGAGCGTGATCTCTACCCTCGCAGATGGGGTCTGGGCCCTGTAGCTCTGGAGAAGAAAAAGCTCAAGTCAGCTGGAAAACTGGACGTAAGTTGCTGGATTTTGCCTTCCAACATAGGTTCTTGTGGTTTTTGTACGCTGACGAGTCCTCAAGAAATATGGCCGAGCAAATGAGGAAACCCCCGCCAAATGGAAGACCGAATACAAGGATTACAGCGCCCCCGAAGAAGCTTCCGCTCAGGCAGCACCTGAATCGACAGCCAAAGAAGACGTGGCTGCTGCTCCGACTACCGAACAGAACGAGGCGCCATCTTCACCCCAGTCCAAGATGGATGTCGATGAAACCAAGGAAGAGAAGAAACGCAAGAGGCATGAGGGCGAAACACCAGAGGAACGTGCCGAGCGCAAGCGCAAGAAGAAGGAGAAGAAGGAAAAGAAGGAGCGGAGGAAATCCAAGCAGGAGAAGGAGGACAGTGATGACAGCGACTAGACAATATTACTGGGACCTTATTACCTTGCTCGGATACCGGGCTTCCATGGTTGGAAGACTTCGTTGCTGCTGTGTATTTGCTTCCCGAACTGTCATACGGGCACGCTGTCTGTACCTTATTTTGTTTCTTATTTATCGGAGTCTTGGGTTGAAAAGGGAACCAATGTTAATCTTTCTTGTCTCATTTACAACGACTGCTCTCATGTCAGCAACATAGAAAGAGACTTCACTGGATCTCTCGTTCGTATGACTATTCGGAAATTGTAACATGGTTCAACCGACGTGACTATCCAGGCAGCGGCTATGATTGAGGTATTCCTGGATTACCAGTGTACCGCTATCACAAACTTGTATCACTTATCTCCTCTTACTGGCGTTCGACAAATGCGTTTATCTAGGTTGATTGTTGGAAGGGCCTTTCAGTGTCGTGACTCGTGACCTTCTCCGCACCAAATCCGACAAGCCGATTATTTCCCCGCCGCCCGTCCCACCTGCTACATAGATGCCATCCTATATGCTGCGTCGCAACGTCTTTCTCTCTCTCTGTTATCTCACCCCAAATCATCGGCATATTCTCTATCCACACGACCTGCCTCCTTTCGTGAAAGAAGTATCGAATACCACCAGGTGCAGGCCATCCGGACATCTTCATGGCTGCAGAGCTCACGTCAACGAAGCTCAATGCGGAGAATCATCTGCTCCTGGTAATTCCCACCACTGTCCCTGCCTATACCGCTGTACTGATGTCGGCATCTTGTGGTCGTATAGGATCAGCCTCTTCTACGATTACCTCACGAGCTTGCGCGGAGAAACTTCAAATCTGTTCAGCGACTTGTCGAGAGGGAAAGGGAATATGTCATTCCCGCACTCGAAGAGGCCGCCAATGTCTCCCTGTCGAATGGTCACACCCCGGATCAAACTCTCGCGGCTCTCGACTCTATGTTGGCTCGCATGCAAAACCTGAAACGGAAAATGGAAAGTATCCAGCAAGAGGAGAAGAAAATCCAAAACCAGTCACGAAAACGTATACAGCACCTGGAGCATCTGCACCAAATTCCTAGCTTGGCGGATGTCAAATATGACCAGTGGTCCAGGATCAGGCTGGATAGACTGGTGGTTGATCACATGCTGCGTTCAGGTTACACTGAGAGTGCTCAGCAGTTGGCCCAGGAGAAGGGAATTGAAGACCTAGTTGATCTGGATGTCTTTGTTCAGTGCCAAAGGATTGCTCAGAGCTTGCGCCGTGGGGAAACAAAGGACGCTTTGCAGTGGTGTAATGAGAACAAAGCGGCGTTGAAGAAGAGCCAGGTATGTGGAGTACACATGAACATAGCCGTATCTCGAATCCAGTCTCATTCACTAACAAACTAGACACAGTTCAATCTGGAGTTTGAGTTACGCCTGCAGCAGTATATCGAAATGATCAGGACAGGGGATAGAGGGAAGCTCATGGACGCTATGGCACATGCTAAACGATATCTTACTCCGTATACCGAAACGCAATCAAAAGAAATCCATCGAGCAGCAGGACTACTCGCCTTCCCTCAGGACACTAAGGCTGAACCGTACAAGGTACACCCGCCTAATCTTCGTCTTCAAATCAGCCCGTTGTGCCTAAAAAATATCCAGCTAACGGGTTTTTAGTCGATGTACTCATTCGACCGGTGGAATCACCTGTCTGACCTCTTCATCCGCACTCATCATGAACTCCTATCGTTGCCTTCAAACCCATTATTACATATTGCATTGTCTGCTGGCTTATCAGCCCTCAAGACTCCATCCTGCCATTCGGCATATACCTCCTCGAGCTCCAACTCTTTATCTACCGCGACATCCGTATGTCCCATATGCTCGACTGAGCTGAATGAACTTGCGCGTAATATGCCGTACGCCCATCATGCTAAGAGCTATGTTGAAAGTGACCCGATTGTCTTGCCAAATGGTAGAATTTACGGTCAGCAGCGGTTACTAGAAATGAGCAAGAAACTTGGCTGTGTCGAAACAGGCAAGGTGAAAGATCCCACCACCGGCGAGATCTTCGACGAGAGTGAGATGAAAAAGGTTTACATTATGTAGTTGTGGAGGTATCCAGGATGTCGAGGTTGCCGCATGTTTTCATATTCTCTCCTGATTTGTGTATTATTATCAGAAGGCACTGGAGAGGCGAAGAATGAGAACAAAATTCTCAACAGCCTAGTCGCTATCGTCACTATCGGACGAGTCCCTTGACCTTTTCTTATTCTTTCCCTTCTTGTCCAACCTAGCAGCCTGTGGATTCTTCGGCGGGGCAACTTGATCTTCTTGCCTGACCTCAAAGACATACATTCTCGCCTCACGGTCTTCTCCCCTCCACCCCCCTCTTCCCCCATGCTTTCCTTCGATCTCGCCGACGGTTCGAGCGTGGGAGTATCCCTGGTAAGAGCTCCACGGAAATCTAAAACTCGTGACCACCCGCAAACCAGCGTGCCGTGCAAGATCCTTGATATTCCATAGGGTGTAAGGCTCGCCTTCAAACATGGTCACTAAAATTTGTCCTGGGTCGGTCCTGTATCTGACTCGCCGTCCATGGGCGGGAATATCCTGATCATCCTGCTCGCCCGAGTCTGACTCACTGTCTTCACTTGAGCTCCAGGTGCCATCCCCCTCGCCTTCATCATCGCCGTTCAAGTCTTGCGGACGGGCCGACAACAGTGGCACGCATGCCTTGAAAAAGGCGACAAGTAATTCCTGGTTTGAGCGAACCTGTCGATTCACGTCCGTTGATAGGCCACCGACGTGTGGGAAGTTGAAACATATGATGTCCCAAGGACCGCCTGTAGTGGTTGCTGGCTCGATCTTCTGCCTGTTTTCCTGCCAAGCAGGACGTTTGCGCTCGCGACGTGAAAAGCCTCTGCGGACATCCTTCCCACCTCCGGCGGAAGATCCGAGTTTTCGCGCATCAACTGCGAAGAGTACGTTTGGACCGCAAGGCTTGCAGTCTTGCTTTTTTTCAGACTGCTCTTCGCCTTTCTTCTTTTCTTGCGTGCTTTCCTTCTCTGTCTCGGATCCATGAGGATCATTCTGTTTTTCCTTATTAGAGAACGAGCTAAGAAGATCCTCGACATGCTGTTTAGCTTGTGGATATTTGCTGTATAGCACCTCTTCTGAGTCGTAGCATGTGGCCAGGATATTCCTGCAACGGTGGTGCACTGCTAGAGAGCGAGCAAATGAGAAATCTCCTAGTAAACATTTCATCATCAGACTATTTGAAATCCAGAAACTCCGGTACCTGAAGCGCAAGACACCAGGGCTCAGCCGAGCCAGCATTTGTACACGAAAGGAAAAGCAACGAATAACTTCAGGTCGCGTCAATGTCAATACAGATCGCTAGTATGCCATAACTTTAACAAAGCCAACAGGATGAGTGGCCTCGCATATTAACACATGCGGAAACATCGACGCTCGCCTGACTCTGTAGGGACAAGCACATGAGACAGAGGGAAATAGGGAGAACACCACTGACTGAAGGGCTCTGGACGCTCCACGTATTCGAGAAAGAAAATCATCATATGAAGACGTAAATCTTGAAAAGCAGTAGCCAAGTATGAAGAAGAGGAAGCGCTCACCCTCACCGACAAGTAGGATACGATCTCTCCGTCCGAATGGGACAATAGGCCGTCGATGTTGGGCCGGATTCTTTTTCTTCTGCTCCGCTGTACCATAGGTGCTAATGCCACTCTTCTGGGTCTTGGATGTCGAAGATGGCGGCGAGGACGTAGATAATCTCGAAAACATGTGCATTTTCCGGGGTCCTCTGAAGCCAGGCCCATCACCGCGCTGGGGTCCTTTGGCTCGGGCTTTTTTCGATCTGGGCATGTCTCTAAGATATAAACCCGAGTCCTTCAAGTCCTGTCGTCTTCAGGATGGATCTAAACAAAGATAGAATTGAGAACTGGAACGGTTCTCTGACTAACTGGATAACTGGCCCCTCTAGCGACTACTTCCCCATTAAGGTAGGACTTATGCCCGCAAAAAAGGAAAGAAGAAATATTAGTTCCAACCCTGCGCGCGGGCCAATCCATTCCTCGAGACCAACGGATTTCTTGCATTAATTCATCAGGTACGAAACAGAGAATTAACTGACCTGCACATTTCGTAGGTTACAGTTTTGTTATATCCTAGATTGATGTCTATTCGTATTTTTAACTCCCTAGCAATTTCGACAAAGAACGGACCATGCAATCCAAACCCGCTCTATAACCATATTAAAAAGAAGTACAAGGGTTGTTATATACATCACACTGTAAAATAAAAGGAAAATCCACTGTCTTCAACATCTAATCTCTCTGCAGTCTCAACGTCGCGAAAAATGGCATGCATATGAGCAGGTACTATCAATTAAGACGGGGAGGGTGAAATGAAAGCCGTGACCAAAACTTCGTGATTTGGAACAAAAATCTCAACAGAAAGAGGAGACCTTCCCATCAAACCGAATACGATGAGGGCAAGGCGACGTACCTAGGAAGCACATCGATCCACAAAGGCCAAAAGCAACAACGAATTGACCGGAATGCGGACAACTACGTCTGAAGGGGAGTATAGGTACATATCACGTTGATGTTAGGGGCGAGACCGCACTCTTTTCGGGGAGCTGATTCGATCTGATAACAAGGGCGTCCGGCGTCCATGATAAGGCGCACGTCGACTGCTCGCTAAACCGTGCCTTCATGGTGGTGTGATTCAGGAGCGCAGAGAGTCTCTCATGCTCTGGCTGCTAGCACTGACGGGGGGGTTCGACATTGGCAGCACACCAGTCTTTGGCTTGGCACTTTGCTTGATCTTGGCAACGGCGTAAACAATTCCACTGACGAAACCGACAACAATGGCAGAAACGCTGGGGAAAGTGACGGGGGCATCGAAGAAGATCAAGCCGGACAGTGCGATGGGCAACTTGTTCAGAGCGCCGACCATGGAATAGGTTGTCGACGAGGTCACACGGACACACCAAGCGGAGGTATAGGAGATGAACACGGACGAGAGACCCGAGAGAATCATTGCAAATAAGATGCCGCTGCGATCGGCCGGGGGAAAATTGCGCGCGATGTTTGCCGACGACCAGTCCTCCATCAAGAAGGTGAGAACCAGAAGCACAGGGATTGACAGAAGATTGTTGTAGAACATGGCTAAATGAGGTAGAAGGTTAGGCGCGAGCTCCAAGGTTTTGTGGCACAGACATAAGAAGCAAGAAGGGACATACTGTCAAAATCCTTGAAGTTAGTCAGCTTGATTCGCTTGCGCATTCCCAGGACGTAGGACGAAGTGCAGAGACAGTTGATCAACATCCAGATATAACCAGCATTGAGAGTCGACACCTTGGCAGTAGCGTCTCCACTACTTTCAACTGCATGCTTGATATCGGCCCACGCGGCGATGATGGAACTGAGGACCATGAGTCCAAAGGAGAAGAGGGTCATGCCTGTCACCGAACCGCCAAACCAAAGCACCTCTCCGTAGGCGATCAAGATGATGGTCAGATTCTTGAAGATAGTGTACACAGGGATCGACAAATATTGCAGTGCCTTGGAGCCCGTGTAGATCATGCCAATCAGAAGCAGAGTGATGGGAAACCCTGGCGAGAAAGGAGACTTGTCAGATTGCTTTGCTTGACGATACCCACCGACGAAAATGGGATGCTTACACTTCTTGGCCTCATCCGAATTGAAGTCGCGATATGTAATCAGATTGCTAGTCTTGCATGTTTGAATCGCCACAATACAGACAATAGACTGGAGTGAAACGACGTGGTCAGCTCAAGCTTGGTGACATCTCCGGCAAAACCTGACCAACTTACCTGTACGCAAAGGAGGAAGAAATTGAGATTGAAATCCGTGCCGGAAAGGACATATTTGTTCATGACAGTCATCAAAATAGACGAACCGCAATAAGACAGCACAGGCAGGATGGGATTGTTGGCAAGCTGCGCAGCTGGAGGACCTCTGGGTTGAACAGCAGGGGGGGGCGCCTCGAAATTCTTATTGCCGTGATCTAACTTATCCATCTCGACGGTATACTCATTCGTTTTCTTGTCGTCCGCCATGGTGTGAGACTGAGAATCGATTCGAAGAGCGAGGGAACAAGAAGGAAATATCCAGACGAAATGGGAGGAACGAAGGGGAGAATGCTTCAGTGGCACAAACAATTGCCGATGAGTCGGATCCGTGAGGGAAAAAAGGTAAGATGGACACAAAATGAATGTGAAGAAGCAATGAATGATAAGACAATATATTATATAGGGAAAAAGAGCCTTGCTTCCTTGTTCACTTCCTTATGTTCCTCCTATATGAATGAGGTATGTAAGGAAAGGGGGGTTGGTGGGAAATAAGCAGAAGTTCTGATAAGATGAGAATGGTGCATGGAAGAATTATAGTTAATGAATCTTATGTTATTATTGAGACTACAGAGGTATCTGTTGCTATTTTTTACTATTATGAATTAATGAAGAAAACCTCTGCCTGACGATCCAGGCCGCCGCCCCGGAAGCGGCACCCAGGACAAGGTACCTTGGATACGTACAGGTAATGTACCTGATAATTACATACAACACGAATTACAGAGTGTCCAATACCTAAGATAGGTACCTTAACCATCATTGATATACAAAGACCTTAACCTTGGATAGAAGTACTGGAGCACTCTTGAGATTGCTGACAAGGTGCATGTTCCACCACTGATGGACGAGGTTAATTTCGATGATAGGGTTTAAGGTGAAGTTTTATGTTGAGATTTTTCTCTTATCTGGGCAGTAGAGCTCGACCTCCGTATTGATCGTTATGGTTTTATCTCCGCTGTGTCTTTTTAACTTTACAATGACAATTGTCTGCTTTTATCAACCCACCCCTTTGGGTTCCTAAGACCTTTCGAACTATGAATTCATCTGTCTCCTGAGCGTCTTCTTCTAGAACGTCATTTGACTAATAGGTTTAGAGAACAGACCTGCCAGCGCCATGAATCAGGATTCAGACCAGAAGCACCACCCCGCTCGAGATCTAGACGATGATAATGACGACGATTCCCTGCTCGAAGCCCTCGAGAACGAAGATGACTCTGTCTACCGTGCGCATCGCATCGAACAACTCAATGCCGAGTTTTCTGCCCTCAAAACCAACCGATCCTTTCTCCGCGGTCCAGCAACCACTCTCGTTGAAGAAGGCCTCTACCCTACTCTGGAAGACGATCAAGCCGTGCTAGACTTCTCAACGCGGACCCATCGTTGTGTCATCCATTTTGCCCATCCGGATTTCGCCCGCTGCGGGGTCATGGATGAGCATATCCGGGCGTTGGCAACACGGCACCATGAGGTGCGCTTCGCGCGCGTCGATGTGCGCAATACCCCCTTTGTGGTGGACAAACTGAGCATACGTGTCCTTCCTTGTGTAATTGGGTTCAAGGACGGAATTGGTGTCGAGCGTGTGGTGGGATTCGAAGGCCTTGGAGCCGGGGGGCGGGACGGGGCTGACAGCTTTAATATCGCGACTCTAGAAAAGCGCCTACTTTGGAAAGGGATTCTGGCGCAGACGAAGTTCAAAAATAGCGAGGATGATTCTGATATATCTGAGGGTGGCAGTGGCGACGAAGGGTCCAGCAGAAGACGGCCAGGTACTGGGCGACGGACTATTCGAAGCGGAAGTGGACGACACCATGGAGGCGATAATGACGATGACGACGACTGGGACTGAGATGGCAGTATTCGTCGTTAAGCTCTTTTCCGCAACGGCATGACCAAGTTGTCCTGTCTCACCCATGGAGAACAGCCATAGCTGTGGTTTGCAAACCATAGTCTGGTGTGCAAATGAGCAAATGATCATAAACATCTCAAGTGTCCAAGGCATCGTGCAATTAGACTAATACTGCCAACCATAAGCATGTTTGGGTGCCTTGTATAGTGAGACTCAAGGGGAAAATGAAAAAAATGGTGTCTTCCCCGCCCTCAGGCAATGAGAAGTCAGGGTTTTGCCATGTCAAACACATAATTGAAGACAGCAAGGCCGGAAAGGCCATTAAGAAGCATATGAAACTTCTTTCTTTTACGACCACGCGTGAAGAGAATTGCACTTAAGGAAAGAGTAGGAGGACACTCCAATCACGAGAGACAAGCGGAAGGTCAATTGGCTAATATTGAACCTAAACTGCATAATCATTGAGTGGTAAAGTTACAGGCAATGTGGCTCAAGGCAAATGAGAAACAAGACCATCTTCGGAAAAAGGAAATCGAATGCTCCATGAAAGTATGGAAATGCCGTATGAATAACAGAAATAACAAGGGAAATTTATACAAGTGGTTCAAACCAGTCACACCACGTCTACCTACTCGCTAGAGGAAGCTGTTATTCTTCAACAAGTAAAGTGCACGAGAGAAAGGAAATAGAAAGCAGCCGCGTAGAGTTGACACAATGGTGCTCGTAAGAGAAAGAAGGGAAAAGCTCAGGAAAGCAGGCTTAGATGGCTATGTTCTTCATTTCCCCCAAGACCTCAGCTTCCGAGACCGCGGTTGTCCCTTGGTTAGACTCACGTCTCTGCACCTTTTCTGGTTTGGGTGACTTCTGCTCGTCATTCTTGTCCGTGAGGTCCTGATTTTCCTTCCCAGAGATTTGGGGTGTAACAACCTCCATCAGATCATCGGTTTCAGGTTCCTTTCTATTTCCCTTGGAAGCATCCTCGGGCATCTCAACTTCAGCGCTTGTAATCACGGGACTCGTTGCTTCTTCTGTGACTCGAGCTAGAGGACTCGAAACGCCGAACTGCGTCTTAGGGCTCTGAGTAGAACCGCGGTTGGGAAACCGGTGAGGAGACCGGCCTCTTTCTTCACTAGGTGTTGGGCTTCCATACGGAGATTCTTTCCCGGGCCGGCTGTTCGTGTTGAGTCCCAGTCCATTTGGCGCCTTGCGTCGAGGGGCTCTTCTGCCATATTTCTGGTCTGTCCTCCAACGCAGAATCTCCAAATACGGCGGCTCAACATTCTGACCCTTAAATTCCAACAATTTAAGCTCATTCGTCTCCTCATCTACGTTGACTTTACCACTGCAAATATCATCCGCGACCACAGCAAGGAAAGCAGCCCAAGAGCGAGCGACAACGTATTTGCAGTCGTAGTCACGACCGAAAATGATGACCTGACCCCATTTCCCAGCGGGGCCAGGGGCCAAGTCTATGGCAATATTGTTTCCACCCCAATCACGAGCAAGAGGGATCCAGGCAGGGTGCGCGTATGCCTTCTGTACAGCGCCTGGAGGCTGTGAGTCCTGGCGGTCCAGAAGGTCCTGTCTCCAGAGAGGATTCGGGCCTTGCGGAGGAGGCGCCGCAGAGGAAGAGCTTGCTGTGGCTTTCGGCGGAGGATTCATCATGCTGGAGTTGCTCAGAAACTCTTCATTGACGGTTCTCCAGTTCTTCCATTCTTGAACGATTTCCTCGCAGTCTAGAAGCATACATCCGAAGATAACGCCTGTGGGGAGGCCAGGGCGCTCCTGACCGTCGTGGATCATGAGGGACTCCCGCACCTCCAACGGCAGGCTGCAATCCAATTCATGCTCCAACTCATTTATATCGTTTTGAGTGCACCCCTCGCAAAGATTATCGTGTAGCTCTTCGTAATTATTCTCTAGCCATCGCTCAATTTTCCGCCATGAATGGGCCACCGGGGGCGGAGGCGGAGCTCCGTCATGGAAGCTTTGCATCTGAATCTCCGGGACACTATCTGCGCCACGTTCAGTTGATCGCCGCTTCTGGGAAGAAAGCGACCTCAATCCGGGGGAATAGGGACGGTTAGGAGAACCAACTCCGGTAGGGGAACCAGTCCACCCGTTAGAGTTGGAACTTGTAGACCCTTTCGGTTGATCATCCTCAAATGTATCAGTCAGATCCGGTCGAGACTCAATGGCGCTCGTCGCAATAGATGTGAGGGGCTCATGGCGGCTTTGACTCAAAGGTACATGTCTTCCGGTCCGATACGGGGAGTCGTGGGACGCATGTCGATCATAGGAGGTCATCGTATGCCAAAAGGAGCGCCATGCTGAACCGAAGCTGCTCGAATAAGATCAGACAATTCGCTCACTCTCTTTGACTTCGGACGTATTATGTAGAAATGAGGAAGGGATATCTTCCTTTCTCGATTCCTGAGGGAATTTCAGAGAAGTGCGAAGTAGGACTTACGCGTTCGACATCTTGGGAACTTCCACAGCACTAAGACCAACCCGAGGCGAACAAAATCCAGAAAGTTTGGGATACTCAAGTGTACCGAATGTGGGTCATTTATTACTGACTGTTGGAGGTCAGATAGGAGAGAGGTGATTTGGGACGGAGATGACAGAGAAGAAAGGGCGAAACGACCAAGGACTTTTCCCCCCCTCGAGCAAGGGGAAGCGGAGGGGATGCGGTAGAAGGCGCTTGATCCTTTAACTTTCCTGATGAAATAGGGACGGATAGGATGGGAAGTATGGAGTGGTATGGGCTGTGTGGATGATAAGGAGAAGGGAATATCAACAAGAAGGAGGAACCAGAAGGAAGTATATGGATTCCAGGCKAAGAGAGGTGATGCTGATGATTAGTACGGAGTAGTCGATCGACCTTTATGGACTTGGACAATTGAAGACAAGCCAGAACGCAGAAAGCGGTAGGTATCCTTCACCCAGAAGCAGACGAACCCATGCGTGCGCCAACAGTTATTTTCAAAGCCCAATAACAGAGGTAGCGATTTTAACGATCTGAACAGGAGATATGTAGATATTATTATCGCTAGGAGATAGGCAACATCTAGTCTCCCAATCTCTCAGTAATTATGGTTGTGCGGAGAAACACCGCGGTGAGTACGTATCCATAAGTTTTCCTCCGCCGTTTTCAACACTTGTTCGTCTCTTGGATCATTTGTATGTCTACTTTTTCTGCTCTTTAATCCCTCTTTGGGACCCAGGTTTAGCGCGTTCATGTGTGCGTATTTGGACTGCGGATATTTGGACGAGCCGATCATCCATGATTCGATCATTCATTCGCCTTCAGCCCCTGGGACTTGTGGAAACTCTCATTTCCTGTTAGGTAGAGTTGACTGACCCATATACATAACTAATGGTTAACTACTAATATAGGGAGTAGAATGATAGGTTCATAGAGAATTTAAAGGTTGGTTAGTTACGCACTATGCACAGGACTGACACAAATAATCTAGATAATCCGTATGCCACTGGCAACAAACAGCCGAAAACGTCGACTGACGCCATTCTGGATGGACCTGCATTCTCCTACTCCCAACGCCTTCCGCTAATAGAACAGTTAGATCAACACTCTCAATTGCGGCGATAAATATCGGGATCTTGTGGTTATTTACGCCGGCTGGAGATGGCGTAGGAAATAGGACGTGAACTGTCAAGAGTTTAAGACCCGCATCTCTTGATCCATTGTAGTCTAACCTAAGTTACAGAGAACCGTTTCTTAAGCCGGTGGCGTTTTAGCGAAATAATCATCGACAGGCAATTTTAAATGTGAAGAGATTTTGCTATCTATGCAGCAGATAGACGCTCATCACTTGTTCACTTCATCCTTGCCTCTCTATGATCCCTGGCGGCTGACTCGGACACTTGATTGACCCTTTGATGAATCTTCAAACATTCCCTACTAGGATATTGAGTATTCACCATAGCTTGGAGTCGTAAGATCTGTCTATCAACATGAATCTAACTCAGCGTCTTCGAGGCAGCGAATAAAATACCAAGCCAGTGGACCCATGAAACTCACCAGTGGCATCTATTATTAGGTGACCTCGCCGGGGGACGAATGGCACTCTACCTTCGGTATGTAGGCTACTTACGGTATGGAACTTCTACAAGGGGGCTTCCATACAGGTTCTGGACTCGGTCAACCTCACGCTATACGTACCTACAGGTAGGTAGGTACCTTATTCTTATGATGTCCTTACTCCGTATTACTGTTACAATCGGATTACACCGAGCCTCTAGACAAGCTAGCTACACAAGATCAGAACTCCCTGAAGAATACGTAGCGGGCATTGTAAACGATATAACCCTCCTTGACTTGATCCTGGATCCCCTCTTTTCAAACCACCCCTGTACCTACTATGTAGCGCTGTATTAGCGGTAAGTCTGCTCTATACATACAAATAATGACCACCAGAATCACAAGCCACAGGGCCAGAGCGGGTGCTGGGAAGGACGTGCATGGCTGAGCATGCATCTCCCAGACAAAGATTGAATTCCTTTGAAAAACTGCGTATAGTGACCGACATGGCAGAAGAGTCTCGAAGCCATCAAGCTTAAATAGCCCAACGACTGAGAACACACAAAACAGAATATGAGCTAGAAATCATGATAGCCGAGTCAAATAACCGACTTGTGACCCCACAATCTGCCATTCTAGAATCGAATTCGAAGCAAATGCCGAAAGCTTCTCACAGCCAGTCTAACCAGAAATGACAGAAGTAAAGAGAAGAAGTCGTAGATCCAAAGGGCAAGGGAACAAAGAGACTGTGAGACCGCATGGCGCCAGCTGCACACGTTAGAGAGACCAAAGGGCAAACGGATTCATGAAATCAAGGCAGAGATAGACCGTCCCAAACAAGGTACCTCGGAAAACTCTCAAAGGCAACCGGACTCCAGGTTCGATGCAATAGAGGGTATATAGACGCCCCACGAAAGGACCCATAAACCCTGCCATTCAAGACAGCAATAGCTGATACAAAAAGAAAAGGTTGCAGAGATAACTCCATTAGACCCCATAACGAGAAAGCACATCAGCGGAAGTTAGGCATTGAAAAGAGAACATAAAAAAATTAAGAGAGAAGACTGAGAAAAGGAGGGAACAAGAACAAGCAATAGTGAGAATTCAAATAGAACGCAGCACGCAAAGGCACGCTACAGTCCCCGCTGGAATCAATATCGTTCATCACGTGTTCAATGGATCAATCATGAAAACAAAGAAAGACTTCTCCCGGTTCCATCGTGCAGTAGTATCCTCTTAAACTCGACGTCTTAAAAACTCGAGCGCCAAATCCAACATCTAACGGAGAAGCCCGAGCCAAACTTCAACGTCAAGCGAACGAGCTCTGAATACCGTTCGAAGGAAAGCTGGGATTAGCATCGAGTTTCAGAATTCTCCTCAAATCATCTTCCATCTTCTTTGTATCAAGAGGAGGAGTGGAAGTGTCCGCTGGTATTGCCCCAGACTTGAAGGACTGGTGATGTGGTGTAGCGTAACAGGGTGGCTGCTGCGCATGGGGTTGAGAGAATTTCGATGACCCATAGGTCTCAAACGGCGAAGAGCTTGCCCCACCCGAGGCGCTTATCGGGTTCATTGGATTCGGTTGGGAGATTCCTGTCTTCAGTCTCGAACTCTGAGGTTGTTGGACACTGCTGKAATAATAGAAAGGGGATTGTAGCCCACTCTCGAAAGATAACCGGTTCTGTTCAGCTGGCATGTCCCTGAGAAGGGTCGCTGGCGGACCCGAACTAGTCCTCATGGGGGTCGCGTAATGAGGTACGTTAGGGCTGAGATTTGGTCGCGTAGTGTGACCAATGGGTTGATTATGGTTTAGGATAGACGCGGTTGAGGGCCTCTGGGGTCGTGGATTCAGCAACAGATCCTTGAGAGCTTCAGTCTTCGCTCTTCGTTCCTCCTCGGGGAGCTCCGGTGTCGGAGAAGAGGGGGAGCTAGAAGATCGCAACGCGTTCATGCGATCTTTGTAGGACGTGGCGAAAGAAGGCCCAATTTGAGAGTTCCGTAAGCCTGAATTTTCCATCTCTGAAGGAAAAATACCCGAGGAGGCTCTGTTTTTACCGTTGGATATCTGGTGATGTTGAACTTTAGAATCTGTCTGCGGAGACCGAGTACCAATATTGGCTTCGGGACTCCGCTGAAGCTGAGAGTTTCTGGCTTCAACAGCAGCTTTGAATAAAAAGTCAAGAGGTGTGGACTGCGACCTTTCCGAGTGAGGTTGAAAACGTGGCCGCGGCTTTGACGGTGTAGTGTCCAGGTCGAGACCAGCTTCAAGATGGTCCCCATCAATTTCCTGTCCAGGGTCCGATTCTGGCACAGACTTCGAGAAAAAGCTCGGAATTGGGAGCGCTGAAGGAGCAGGCGACGCATGGAATGTCGGGCCTGCATAATGAGGGCTGTCTTTGACTTGGGGAGTACTGCTGGTCGGGTGCGAGGATGTGTGTCGGTGTCCGTTGTTGTGCGCCGGTGAGGGTTTAGGGGCGTCGCGTGGCTTTCTGTTTGAGCGGGGATTCTTTCTCTTAGAAGGATTATGAAGATTAATAGATGTATCGGTAACTGTTTCTCCAGGACTGGAGTTCCTCGGTGGCGATGATGGAGGGGTAGTGAGCAAAGCCAGCTTCTGGTTAGAAGGGGTTGCTGTTTTCTTCGAATTGCGCCGGCTGCTCCGAGATCCCTTGGGCGTCGGAGGAGTAGGAGATGTACTCGACATTGCGAATAGATGGCTTAATAAATAGGCAGCCTTCGGAGATTCGAGGAAGAACTTGAAGGGGAACTGATCAATAAACTGCGAAGTCACGGATAAGAATAACAGCAATGACGGACAAAGCCGAGTCACCGTGATACTGCCCAGCAGCCGATAACAGATACTTCAACGCTAGAAAAATCACAGCAAGAGATGACGATTTCAGAAGGTCCAGAGGAATACAATGGCCAAAGCTGTCCAGTCAAGGAAAAGAGGGTAAGCCGAGCACAAAGTCAAGAAGGATGGTCTATAATCGAGCGAGTTTAGAGAGTTGCAATGGAAGTGACAGGTCGAAACACTTGAGCAGGCGCTGGATCTAGATAGGTGAACGCAAGGAGAGAATGGAGACAGGGTAGAGACGCATGTTTGAAGCTGTAGACATTTGAAGTTGGAGTAAACTGGCAACTGAACGAAACGAACCCTGGGAAGGGCGGGAAGAAGTCGGCTGGGGAGAGTCAGGGAACTCTAAGTGGGGATCTGCGATGACTAACCGTGCCCAAGCAAACATTAAGTGTGGGCAGACTATGGAGTACTCTACGCCACTTCGGCCTCAGTTTTGGTTCCTGCAAACACAATCAAACAAGGCAGTTTCATCTATTGTGAGGCTTTCAAGACAGCCGCTCTATCTCTTATCATCACAGGCGCGACTTTGCAAGATCGCGTCTTCTCTTTATCGTGCTACAGCAAGTGGTATGTACCCAACTCCTTTGAGGACCTCTTATCAGTTCTATTCCTAGTATACCGCCAGAAAACTTACGTCAGTACCTAGTCTTCACCACAACGTCCGATAATACCCTGCCATCGCTCCCAACTACGTAATTCGAGATTATTGGCCCCTCCTTTAACCCTTTCACAAAACTGCAGTGAGCCCCTGGCATCCCCCAGAACGTCTCTCCAGGTAGCTAGGGTAAGGAAGGTATATCACGATGGCGGATGTGGAGATGAAGGAGGCAACCGCCGGGGCCTCAGCCAAGGGCAAAGGCGTGTCGAAGGGTTCAGAAGGGGCTAGTGACAGCAAGAAGAAGTTCGAGGTCAAAAAGGTACGGCTGAATCGATGCATACTCGTCATTTCTGAGAAAAGGTTGGTCTAACACAAAATTGATGCAGTGGAATGCCGTCGCTTTATGGGCCTGGGATATCGTCGTCGACAACTGTGCTATCTGCCGCAATCACATTATGGATTTATGTATGTCATTCACACCTTTATTTTTGTTTGATGGATACTCATCCGCTTTGCGCAGGTATTGAGTGTCAGGCGAATCAAGGTTCATCAACAACTGAGGAGTGCACAGTAGCCTGGGGAATTTGCAACGTAGGTTTCGCTTAGCGACTGCTTTTCTTCATCTGGGGCTAACAAACGCTTTGCCTCTCAGCATGCATTCCACTTCCACTGCATATCTCGCTGGCTCAAAACCCGGCAGGTTTGTCCGTTGGATAACCGAGACTGGGAATTCCAGAAGTACGGCAGGTAATTTAAAGATACGGGGATTTACGCAATTCTCAGTTTGTGATTGCTCCTTTTGATCTTGCATAACCTAGAATACGGAACTTTATCGATCGTTCTGGGATTTCATTTGACATGGGAAAGGACAGTTCGACGGCGGGGAGCGAACCGGGTTGAATGGCGTTCACAGCTTTTCATCGAACGCTGCTTGGCCAGAGGCTTTGATGTGCACATTCAAACTCATCACGATCGCAAAGATAATATTGGTTTCATATGGTACTCGATTGGTCAGTCAACGAGATTATTAGGAGATTATGCAACTTTGACACCGTCAATCATGATGCCTGGGCCGCCCGCACCCCCTGTCGTGGGAACAAGCCATTTCTCAGGATGCTTGTTGTACATAGGCCAAGGAGGGATAACAGCCAATGCCGTCACTAATGTACCCGCCAAACCAGTCCAGAGCGTTAAATGTATATCTTCGTAGATGTATCCGATGAGAAAGGCAGCGACCTTTAGGAACGAGGAGAGCTTGTAAGTGAATGAACACATGTGAACAAGGGGATGTACGGAGAGGGCGGATATATTGATCTTGAATCGGTACTTACTCCTGAAATGATCAAAAGAGCTGTAGAAAGCAGCTCGGCAATGCGCTGGCCGTGGAAATCCTAAGTCACCATCAAGTTGCCAGATTAGCTTCTAACCAGTGGCTAAACAAGACTAATCAAAGACGAGTGCGTCCAGGAGGTAACAAACAATCTGGCCTTCGAAAGCATCCTGTATGGGCGCAAGAATATCATCCATAACGAAGATACTTGCAAGTAACAACTATTGCCTGATTGTCCAATACTCAATATCAGTTTCTGGCTGGGGATGAAGCTCCAATAACGGTAGGTAGTTGATGATCGCCCGCAAGGCGGAGCGGATCAAGCCTGGCCCGCCTTGGGGTTGGCCTGACCTGACCGCCTTTGAATAGGTACAGCTAAGGCGGTAACGTCCGAGAGACATAGATAGGTGCTCTGTCAACTTATCATTATTATAATTTTTTATTTTTTTTTTTTATTTTATATATATATATATATATAAAAAATCACTTGTAGATGCCAAGGCAGGATACCCGACAATCAATTTCGAGAGTACTAAAAATTCTCATTGTGATGAGACCTGAGCTGGGGTAGGTATACCCTCCTGGGCCCTGATATTGGCCAGCCCATGATGCATGTAATGAGTCGAGCGACGCCGCACAAGGGCAGAAAGTTAGCCCAGCTTAGACATCAGCACTGTCGAAAATAATATACATGTCGAACATGGAATATCTCAAAGAGAAATATGCCGCCAGTTGTCTAGTAAACTCCTCTCTTGCTACTTTTGTCGTGGATATTTTGAATATCGAGGCCTCAATGATGTACTGTGGCGCCCTCTTGGGCAGGCTCCAGCAATTTCCACTGGCAGGAGATTTTGTTGGAAGCAAAGTGGGACATAATGCGGTCTGCAATTTCTTCGAATCTGTCGGTGGCTAGAGCCAAAATGGTAGGCCCCGCGCCCGATAGACAAATTCCAAGCAGGCCCGGCTGGGTAGATGGGTTCATGGACTGAAGAATCTCCGTCAAGCCTGGGATAAGTGTCTTCCGGTATGGCTGATGGACCTTGTCCTGCATGGCCAGATAGATCATATCTGGGTCCGGGGGAGAACTGCCCAGTGCAGCGGGAAGCAATGCAGCACGTTGTAAATTGAAAACCTAGCGAAGACGACGCGAATTAGACCGATGAGATGCGCATCGCCAACGATTCGTCGTGAGGATGGTTGAGAAGGGTGGGACTTACGACGTCTGCTCTCGTGTACGTGGTAGGTAGGACGTTTCGTGCATTGGCAGTGGGCACCACAAAGTCCGGGATAATCGCGATGGCCTTGATTTCCTTGGCCCATTCGAACTTTCGATAATGGCCGATGCCCAGAKGAGGCTCGGGGGGCCTCCTGCCAGTATCAATGCCACCTGCAGGGGCAGGGAGAACCTCACTGAGCGGGATTTCTTTGCGAGCTACATCCTCAGGCTTCAGCTCATTCAAATAGGTACCGACGAAGCCTCCAAAGAGTGAGGCAGCGACATTGTCCGGATGCCTCTCTAAGGAAGAAAGATAACCATCAGTAACAAGGTCAAATATGATATGTCTGATGTGCAACTCAAGCCATATTCAACCCATTTGGGCAACAAAGCCAGTTTTACCTACCAATCATCAAGCAATAATCCAGTAGCCTGTCCTTGCTCAACCCGAGACGGCCTACTTCATTTCCCAACATCACGCCAGCAACCACCGCTGTGCCTGACGAACCAAGACCTCGACCCAGAGGAATGGGATTTACAATATGGACTCGGGTCTCAACGGGGAATGCCCTTTGGTCATGGCATCTAAGTACGTACAGAGCTACACGGGTGATCAGGTTAACCTCCGGGTCCAGGCTAATCTTCTCAGTACTCTTGCTCTGATCCTCATACGTAATCACACAATTCAAAGGGTGCTCGGACGATGATTTGGAAGAATCAATGGAGACATGGAGTTCGAGATGAAGCGACAATGCTAGGCCGATGACATCGAACCCAGGGCCGATATTGGCCGATGAACAGGGAGTTCTGATAATAAAGGAGGAGACAGACATCGCAGTATCAGGGACGTCAAATATGGCCAGATCAACAGTCTGATTGGAAAGGCATGAAAAGGAGAATAGAAGTGTGAAAAGGGAGATAATTGGATTAAATGAACGATTTGGCTGAGATCTCTGTAGTAGTAGATACTGAGTAATTATAGTTGAACCTACAGTGACTCTTTCAGTTCTTGGCACACACCACAGAGGTAAAAATCAAATTACTAAGCGGACTGCATCTATTCCCATCGTGGGCTCGGCGCGTTTCGTACGATCCATCCAAAAAAAAGAACCAGCCGACGTCGGGGCTGGATGGGAGGCTACTTAGTACCTCTCTATAGCCTACAGTATTATCATCATTGGGCTGCAAAACAAAGCATGTTAATAGCAGAAAGCGCATTATATGCTTGTTACTTCTTTCAGTATGAGTGCATGGTCATAATGATAATGACTATAGAGTTGGAATGATGAATCAAGCTATTCAATATTTTCTGGTGATTATTATTCATTGTGATGTTATGCATTACGCTGCATGTCATACCTTACCTATCTACCTCACCTAGACAGTACGGTCTTTACATGGATATCAGAAATGCAGCGACCCTGCCTGCTAAACCAGTAGTTAATGTTTTATTGCTCCTGCTAAGGGGATATCTTTCAGATATTCAGCCCTATGACACAATGATAGTGGTATTTTGTAGATATATGAAGGAGTAATTATCGCACAGTAGAGAGGTAAATCTAGCAATTATACTAAGTGTAATACTAGAATGAATAAGAAGGGCTGCTGCTCGCCACCATATTAATTTATTATCTAATTGGGAGCGTCAAAGATATCTTAAATTTCTCTATTTCTATTTTTCCATGTGTATCGGTACAACTTAGCTGTGATTCTAGATTTGCCTCCGAGTACTTGATTTTGGCATAGCCTATCTATGCCATTCTACACAGAACCTAGGGGAGTAGTATGGAAAATTTCCCTAGTGGTAAAGTAGGGACGGGAGTATGTCCCTCAAAGGTAGGCGGTTTGACAGGTGGTCTTCATACCTAGATACGCTGTAGGGAGAGAGGTAAATGGCTGTAGGAACGGAGTGACGGCTGCTTATTTCTAGGAGGTTTATTTTATTACTATTACTCAGTGCCTACCTCTACTTAATCATTATCAAGGGTGAAGGCAATTGGAAGCTTTTGTGTAAAGAAAAAGAGTAAATGCTGCTCAATGTTGAGTACCAATCTAGCACTATTCCTTAAGCAACTGAACTGTCTTGCATCCAGTGGATAACTAGAAAAGGTAAGCTACCCGCCTTTATGGCTCCATACGCTCAGTTTTTTTGCCCCTCTTTTTCCTTTTTTTTTTTTTTTCCTCCTTTCTAATGTATCGGTGACTAGTGTGGTTACCTTTCCTTAAAAACCATCGTCTAGGTCTTCTTGTCTTTCCACCTCGAGTACTACTCATTTCAACCCACCTGGGTGTACACCCTTTTCAACTATTTGTCTTATAGGATTACAGTATCCTATTTATTTATTGCATTCGGTTGGATTCTTTGATTCTGTCTCTGTGTGCAGATCGGTGGTTCAGCCGTTTAGCATCTCTTGTTGGTGTAGACTGAATTTATCGGTTTTTAATTCCCTTGGGAAAAGCCCTCCGCATCACACGCCTCTGCTCATCAACCCGTCGCTGGGTTTGAGAAATCTTGCATCGTCGACTCTTTTTGATTTGCACATCTATCGCTTTTACTTGATTGCTAATTTTTGTTCTTGATTGGCTCTCTGTTGACTTACGAGCTATATTTCTCTCTTGTTCCAGCGGGATTCTTGCATTAACGTCATCGACAAGAGGATCTGCGGTGTATCTCGACAAACCTCTTTAGAGAGCCCACTTGTCGACACAACACCCCTATTATCGCAATCCTGGAGCGACAAGGCTCCTATCCTCATTACACAGTCAAGTTGGCGGGGACTCGCTGCAACCGGACCTCTCTCCTCCACCCTCTTTTGGGCCCCAAGTTCAGGGTCTTCTGCGGGGGCGACACCAGACCCCCATAACTAGGCTTACATAGCAAACTTTCAATTTTGGCACAAACAAGTACATCGGTAATGCCAGGCCCTCTAGAGGGGTCTGGCTAATGGATGGAGGAGCACTATTTTCCGGAGTGCCTTCATAGTCTGTCGTCTTTCCTCGCTTGAACGTCAAGAAACGAATCAGCACCCTCACGAAGTTCTCGCACCTGCGCTTTTCCTAACGTCATCGGTCGATCAACTCTTAACAACTGTGCTTGCGACGACGTCGAATCAGCAACAATGTCTGAATCGCCGAAGTCCGAGAAGTACATGTGTCTGACTCGGTTCAGCACGCCAGTCCCTGAATTAGATGATCATCGATTTCAACTCGATTCTCCACCCCGTATTGAAGCTACCGCTGATATTTCTCCGAGTCGGCAAAACACTGCTCAGCATGCCTACCCTCTAGAGACGCCTCAGCGTCCCGATTTGCTCTCAATTCAAGATGCGCTTCGGGAAGCGGGGTCGCTTTCCCGGGATTTCGAGCAAGCTATAATGGATGATGATCGATCAGGCAAAGATGTTAATGCGCTGGGCCGTCGTTTCTCCGTTGACCCAACCAGTAATGTCCGCCATGGCCGTACGTGGAGCCGAACCCACCAGGAACTTGCGAATATGTCACGAGAATCATCTCCATCAGCTAGGTCATCGTCGCCTCCGAATTCGGTTGAAGCCTTCGCAGACCCCCGCCGCCGTGAGCGTGCGAATACACTGGAGAGCCATGCGGCTCCAGATCTTGAGGCCATTCTGCAGCGCACAGTGTCCGGCGGTACTCATCCCCGCCGCCCGACCTTTAGTAACGCAAGTGCTATTAGACCGCAGCCAGGTGATATCCAGCTAGAAGCGAGTGACGAGACTTGCGTGCCGACTTATGAGCAACCTGGCAGGATCCCTGTGATCGACTACGAGGAATTGGAGGAATTTGTGGCTCTGAGCCGGCAAATGAAGCCCTCGACTACTCGGCGTAAGCAGAGTCTAAGCTCTCAAAGTCGGGGACCTCGCATTTTCTATGATCTGCGCCCAGGATTTCGGAAGGCTGATGTTGAAGGCGAGAAGCGTTCTTCGAGTGCTGATCGCTCTTCGTCGGACCTCATGGACGCGGATCTGAAGACAACCGATATGGTCTATGCGAGCGTCGTGGACGAAAAGGACATAGTGGAAAAGCTTCAGAATGAGAACGAGCCGACCCGCTTCGGATTTTTCTCATCCGAGTCCCAGAGCACTGTGCATGCGGCCGAGCTAGGGGACCTTGTGCTCCCTGGTGATACTTTCAGGGATCTCTTTCAACTTGGCCCGGAGGGAGGTGTGTGGTGGCTGGACGTACTCAATCCGACGGAGGAAGAAGTTGCCGCACTCTCGCGGGCCTTTTCCATCCATCCACTGACTACGGAAGATATCTTGACTCAAGAAGCCCGTGAAAAGGTTGAGCTTTTCAAGCAATATTACTTTGTCTGCTTCCGGACATTCTATCAGCTCGACAAGACAGACGAACGCTTCATGGAGCCCGTCAACTTCTACATGGTTGTTTTCCGCGATGGTGTTCTCTCATTCTCATTCACCGAGAATCCACACGCGGCAAATGTCAGAAAGAGAATTGGGAAGCTCCGTGATTATGTCTCCCTCAGTAGTGATTGGATCTGTTATGCCATGATGTAAGTCGCAAGGGCATGATTCCCGAATGAAACCATCTGTTCTAACGTCGGCACAGTGACGACATCGTTGATAGTTTTGGGCCTGTCATCCGAGAGATTGAGATCGAATCTGAGGCAATTGAGGACCTCGTTTTCATCGCGCGCGTCGACGACTTTGAATCCTTCTTACCACGGATCGGTGGCCTCCGTAAGAAGGTTATGAGCTTGATGCGCCTTCTAGGTGGCAAAGCAGATGTCATTCGCGGTTTCTCCAAGCGTTGCAACGAGCAGTACTCCGTCACGCCGCGTGGGGACATTGGCCTGTACTTAGGTGACATCCAAGATCACGTGGTGACCATGATGTCAAATTTGGCCCATTTCGAGAAGATGCTCAGCCGCTCCCATGCCAACTATCTTGCGCAGCTCAATGTCACTAACCTGGTGCTGGGTAATCATGTCAATAAAGTTCTGAGCAAGGTGACGCTGATCGCCACCATGTTGGTCCCGATGAATCTGATCTGTGGTCTGTTCGGAATGAATGTCCGAGTTCCTGGTGAAGGGGAGGATGGCCTGGGATGGTTCTTCGGCATTGTGGGGGTCATTGCTGCTATTATCGTTCTCAGTGGTATAGCTGCTCGGTATTACAAGCTTGTTTAGAGCTGCGTGTATAGTTTTTGTTGCGGTTTATGTGTCCTATAATAACAAAGTATATACGGTTTTCGCTTATAATGCATTGGACTACCTATCTTTTCTTGAACTAGTTGTTAATATCTACTACTTTAATTAAAAGTGCCCTCCGGCTGCGCACGTTGGTCTTTGCATGACAGGAGATGATACGATCATATGGAGACTTGCGACTGAAGAAGTAGAGTGAGTGGCTGTGCCGTTTTTGTGGCGCAGATGCCTTCAAAGTCCTGAACTATCAATAGAGGAATGCCGCTTGTCTACTCCGTAGATCAGAATCGATTGAGACTGAGCCGGGTTTCTCTAGCTTCGACAACTCTCGCGACGAACTTCCCCGCGAAACATTTTCATAGCATTGCTTCGCGCAGGTGTCCCGCCATGAGAGAAAAGCTGTTGCCTTATCTCTGGTTGATTCTGTAATTTTCGAGCCAGAGGTGGATATTGTTCTTCGGAGCTCACTCCATTGATGCAACTATCCAAGCGGACTGATTTTTCATCTATGCATTACCTTTCAGCTGCATATTTCGGCGCCTTAATATTATACTCCCCTATCTTTCTCTTCGGGCCGTGCCTTGCTCTTGACCCGCCCTCGGATTCCGCCTTTGTGATCTCCAGCAACGATACGAATGTAATTCTACACGACATCGCACAACAATTCACACTCCCCCATGGATCATACAGTGGACTTGAGGTTCAGGATATCGTGAGCGAAAATGGTGAGACTCGAGGTCTCGACCTCGTTCGGAGGATTCCACCTGGCGTATCATCTCTGGGGAACAATCAGTTCAAGACCAGCGATATCAAGCTTGGAGAGACTCAATGGTGGTATTTTCCCAAGGAGTCCGTAAACGGCAAGAAATCTAACGCCACATCCGGGCTCCCCGAGGGTATCTCTGTTGACGGAACAAGCGAGCAAACTGTCAGTTCGGACGAACTTCGGAAGCGCGACGGAGACATCGTGAAGCGCTCGACCTCCGTATATCTTTCTCTGACGATGTGCTCAAAGCCCGAGATCAACAATACCAATGGCACTATTCCAGACTCTGTCCCATCATTACCAGAATTGAATTTATACGTTTCTACCTCAGAGTCACTCCAAAAACCGGGCCCAGGACAAGATACCTCAAAGCAGAAAGTGTTCACGGCCGATGAGGGCTATGTGGGAGCTTCTGTGCAGGTAGACGGGGATGTGTTCATTGGGATCGCAGTGCAGAATTCGACGGCGTACTCGGGGAGCTACACATATGAGGTTGCTGCCTCAATCGACGCTTACTTTCACAGCATTGTGGACGAGCCATTCTTACATTTTGTTGACTCGGACATCCATGCTGCACTCTTGACAACAGACAATTTGACCCTTTCCGAAGAGGGGAGCGAGAATTATCAGCAGTGGATGAATCTCACACCGCCGTTCACAATGTTTGCTCATAATGTGAATGATACGGCAATCTCAGGTCTTCAACGGTCATACTGTGCTCTTGAACGATTAGCCCAGATTGGAAAAGGTGACCACGGGGTTGAAGGTAGTATGACGAACCGTGGTCTGGGCAAGAAACCTAAGGAGCAGTTCTACATCACCGGTCTCAACCGGACTTCCAATTACTCTGGAATTCTCGCAATGGATGGAAACTCCACCAACTCAGGGAACGGGATCGTTGGCGGAGGAGGGAGGGTCTGGAAACCTATGTACTTTACAACCAAGTCAGGTGAGCAAGCCAGTAGTCTGTAACTCTCTTTCGTATCGAACGAAGGTGCTAACCTGGACCAGATGACAATTGTGCCGTCCTTTTCAACCTGACATTCTGCTCCGAAGTTGCGTACGCAGTCCCATCAAACCCTGATCTTGGGATCGCACAACTTGGTTCGAAATACGACCAATATGCCGAGTCTCTGTACAGAAACTTTTCCTATTCCCTGGATCAAATCCAATGCAACACGACCAACGAAACCAGCTTCTCTTTGGCTGTGGGTTGCAACGACTGTGCGGATGCTTACAAGCAATGGCTCTGTGCGGTGACTATCCCTCGTTGCGCTGACTTCTCCAACAACGGTTTGTTTCTCCAGGTCCGAAACGCGGGCCAACAATTCATCAACGGCAGCTCTCTCAGTCCCACCGATCCCAGGCGCAGGGATCCTGCGCAGAACAAGTCGCGCAATTCCATGATAGACGATCAGATCCGCCCGGGTCCTTACAAGGAGATCTTACCGTGCCAGGACATCTGCTACAGCTTGGTGAAGCGCTGTCCCGCCGCCCTTAAGTTCAGTTGTCCTCAGGATAAGTGGCTCAATTCTGCCTACGGCCAGCGCGGTTCGAGCAGCGAGATCACCTGCAGCTATCCCGGGGCAGCGTATGACTTGAACGCTGGATGGACCCTCCGCGAGCCTCTGGGATGGCTCTTACTTGCAATGGGGAGCTTTTGGTTATCTTTCTGGGCTCTCAGGTTGGACGCTTAAATGCACACTATTTTCCAAGGATTCTTCCCATTGGAGCGAAATCGCGGTGCTGAATAATCATGTCTTTGATCCTGGTTTCGATGATACCCTCCCTGGCTTTAGATCTATTGTTTGCTACCTATTCTTGAAAGTTTACCATTGCATAGCTAGTTGAATTGCATTTTCTGCATGATTTCATGGACTTTAGCTACCAAGAAAATTAGCACAAACCGTGACATGGCTGCAATTGGGCATCGCCCCGTCCGCATGAGTGCATAGCAACCTGTCGGGGAATGTGACCTTGTTATATCATGATCAAGAGAATGGCATCTGCCTTGTGAGATTTAGAATAACTGAATAACTGCCTCGCAATGCAACCCACCAGCAACGCCAAACATCCCAATCATCCGGAGAAAAATCTATCAACCATAAAGTAATGGCCCAAGGGAACACATAAGACAGATCTTGCCGGCTCGTAGGAAAAGGTCACCAATCATTTAGCTCTCCTGGGAGTCGGGGTCCACATATTCTTCAGACTTGAGGAGCTTGCTGCCGGTCGAGGTGTGCTTCCAACCCGTTGCAGTAGATTCTGCGCCGCAGGAGTCAAAGCCTTGCCCTGTCCGCTGGATGCAGCAGCCGCAGGGGTACGTAGCCCAAAATCCAACCGAGGGCTGCTCGCGAAACGAGGCGTTACGGGCGTTCTAACCTCGCGCGCCGCCTTCTCGGCGCGTTTCGTTCTTGCTACCCGGTCGACCATGCGGTGGTGCAGATCTTCGCGTTTGCGGTTCTCCCTGATCGAGAACGGGTTGGGGGCAGAGTCGCTCGCCCCGAGCAGGCGAAGATCGTCACCTGACAAGGATGTCGACTCTGAGGTTTCCGCGGCAGCATGGTCGTAGTCCAGTTCGGGCTCGTCCTCGTCGACAAAAGCATATCCGTTAACCCGTGGCGTCTCCCCCGCGGCGTATCCCGCTTCGGATTCGGTGAGTCGGGGCCGGCCAGCAATGGCATCTTTGATGGCAGATATCGATGGCGAGGGAGGGATGTCGTTGCCCTCAGCCGCAGAAGAACCGTGCCTAACACTCGGCTCTGGCAGCCTGGTATTCTCGTGCACCACTCGCTTAGGCCCCGCGCGCGAAGCCGCTTCAGCTCTTTGTGAAATCGTCTCCTGTGTATCCTCTATCGAAGACGGCATGAACATGAGCGAGTTCTCCGGTCTGGACTTCCACGTATCCGGTTTTGCGGGCCGGGCGTCCAAATCCGTCTTGATCGCTAGCTGTCGCTCAGTACTGCCCCCCTGTGCTGCGATGCGTTTCGCTTCCCGTTGTCGATGGGCAATCTGCCGAGCCGTAGGAATCTTGTTTTCACTCCACAGCCAGGCATACTTCTCCTGACGCTTGGCATTCTGCTTGTCCAGCAGTCTATTGAACGACTCGTTGTCCTCGCTGGTGTATTTGGCTTGAAAAGCCATGAGCCCCAGATTGGTGATATCTGGGATATCTTTTTGAGCAGTCTCAGGCATTGTAGTAATCGTCGTTGAGATCACCGACCTCGGCGTATCACCTTGCCAGCCGGTTGGGGTGTCGTCCAGTCGTTCTGTACCATGGAGCCGGGGAACGCTGCGAGCTCTGCCGGGAGTCTTCAACAAATCCGTGAGTTTCTTTTTCGAACTCGAAATCCACTCTTTGTTCTTCGATTCTAGTGCGTCTAGGTACTCCTGCTTCACTTGCTCCTCCAGCAGTCCGGGAAAGTAGTCACGAGCAATAATCTCCGATAAGGCATTCGTGTAGACATCTTCGTCCAGAACCGTGGCTGGCCGTTTAATCCGCTTCGGTGGAGGAGGAGGGGGCATAAGGCTTTGCTCATTTTGACGTTTGGTCAACGCTTGCGACGGAGTGGAGGACATATTGAACGACTTCGAAGGGTGGGCTGCCAGGGCTGAAAGTCAAGAAAAAGAGCCTGTTCAGATGAGCAATTGTCCAAATGAGAGCCGCATGCTGATAATCAGTGACCACATGATTTCCTTGTGCGTCCTTCCTGCCTTCCTTCCCCTCTTCCTTTCTTCCAGGCTTTCTTTCTGCCTTTCTCTCAAGAAGTGGAGATAAGGATCGCGGAAGTGGCGCCTGGCGGACGACGTCACGTTATCTGGGTTGATAGTTCCACTACCAGCTACGGAGTACAGTTTTGTACCTATCCGATATCTTCAACGGAGAGCAACTTTTCTGTACAGAACAATGAGATGCACCCGCCAGCATCGCTGATAATACTTAGAATTCATTCTTCTTTTGCTTCTCGCCAAAATTAAACACGGAAATCAGGCCAATCCATGCCTCTCTATGTGTACAGAGCTGTGTCCAAGATTCAACAAGAGACGTCATCGGGACCCAAAAAAAAAATTCCAGCCAGAAGATCACAACAACAAGGAAAAGAAAGCAAAAAGAAAAGTCAGAAGGCAGGAATGAACGTGATCTGACTTGCAAAGTACCCTATCCCATCCACTGCATTTTCCGAACCGCCCATGCCAGATAAACACCCAACAGACATCTCTTCGTTTTGTCCCCCAAAACAGCCGCTGAGAAATGCAAATCGAATCTAAATCACTGACGCAGAGAACACCGAGAGTGCAAGGTTGAACGAAGGTATGCAGATAAATCAACAAAATTCAAGATATATGAAGGTTTAACCCTCAGCAGGATGCTAGCAACAAGAAAAAGAGAATCGTCAAGTCGTGGAAGTGGTCTATGGAGCGATTGGTCGGTTTGAAAGGAGTAAAAAGGAAGCACAAAAGATTGAATGGGTGAAACAAGAGAGCGAAGTGACAGCACGCTTCTGTCAAGGTCGATTCATGCTTTTGGAGCAAAAGGCGCTGATAGCGAATTGCTTGTAACAGTTTCAATTCGCTGCAGGAGTAGGGAAAAGGGAGTATGATGTTCTGCCTTTTCGTCGATTGGGACTTTTCACAGGGATTGGGGGAAGTGGTGCTGAAGCATTACTCCTAGTAGTCCTAACGGTCCGTGGGGCCTCTACCTCAGATGTTGATTTGGCTCTATCGTGAACCAAACCGCTTGTCCGCGCCGGGTCCACAGGCCCGGGGCTGGAGTTATTTTCACCTCGCGACATGATCTGCGTCTCAATCTCTCGTGCCAGACTCTTGGTCTGCCGGTGGTGGCAAGAAACCTCCGTACGGCCTGCCGACAATGGCGCTGTATAACCCGACTGCTCTGTGGAGGGCAAGTGCTCCATGGATGGCAGTTCCCGGCTGCTCGCCAGGCTATGCACCAGCTCTGGGACGCTGCCCGTCGAGACAGAGGAACGATGTTTGCGCGCAATCGACGCGGCACGGGAAAGTATCAGGCTCTCCTGCGAGTTGCACTTGCTGATGGGAGAAAAGCTGCTTCGGGGAGACACCGGATGGTCCATAGCGTGAATTAGTCCCTGTGAGCAAAAGGAGAAATGCCGGTCAGATTCCGCATCAGCCGCCAAGTACTCCTCGTACAGGGTGTCATGCATCATCTGTTTTCCGATAGCAGAGGGGAAGATTGATGAATTGACAGGCTGGAAATAATCTCCGCCCTTAGAGACGGTTTCACTCTCATACTCTGCGCTGGACGGGGTCACAGCTACTTGGGAGCTGAGTAACGAACGGGCCGGGCTGGGATTCAATTCCGGACTGGGTAAACGCGACGTGCTGAGGCGTACAGGGTGACGAAGCTCGACGTGCTTGCCTTCGTTTGCCGGCCCCGCACAAGCTGCTCTTGGGTCATCATCGTTATCAGCCGCACGAGCCTCATCCAGCGAATTACCTGACCAGTCAAAGTCAAACGTCGACTCCGCCGCATGCTCGTAGCAATAATCGATGTCAGCATCCCAAGATTCATAGATGGTTTCATAAGCGGGTTTGCGGCGAGCGGACGAACGCCTGCGAATTGGCCCTCCAACCATTTGGTCGCCAGCATCCTGGAACAGACGATACTGTGGAAGAGTAGGAGAGCCGAGTGCCTCGGAAAACTTTCTGGAGAGCTCCTCAGCAACGCAGATGGATAGTTGAGACTTGTGATGCTGAACAGACGGTATTGGCACCTCGGCCGACGGGTCTATCTGAGATGAAGATAGAGGCATTGCTGTGTCGGCATTCGCCTCGCGGCTATGATGCCAATGAATGATGCCCTGTCCCTCCGGTACTTCTTCTAACACAGGCTTGAGGTTAGGAAGAGAGACGGTGGAGGTCTCAGCGTCTATTCTTTCGGTGTTCGCGTCTGTAGTGACAGTATGTTCTGGTTGAAACGAAAATATTCCTTCAACTCTAAACTGGGGCAGAGAAGAGCACTGTTCCACGTCGTCTGTATTGCCATACACGTGCTCAGGGTATGTGGGCTGAGAGGACAGACCCAGAATCTCATCAATGGCGTGTGGTGCGGGCTCAGACAAGTCTGGCGAAGCTGTCAGTTGAGGGGAAATCGTGCTCGGTGGCGGAGTGGTGGAGCCGGCCCTGGGATATCTTGGCACAGGCCGAGAGAAGTTCTCAAAGACGCGCGATTCTCTTCTGGCCCTATAATCTTGCTGTTTCGGACTGATTGAAAATGAAACGCTTGGAGAAGCTGGTGGGCTTGTCGGAGTTGGAGAAGTTCGATGCTCTGCAATAGCTGCTCCGCCATTTGTGAGATCTTCTGATGAGAAGCCTCGAAAATGGAGATCGTCTGCCCGGATGCCCTTGAGTCCCGTCATCGGTCTCTGAGAGGCACGGATGGCAGAAAATTCGGTGACGATATCATTTTCTCTGGCTTTATCCAGCGCCTGGAATTGGGACGGATTCGTATGGGTCAGATGGTGGAAATCAAAGGGATTGGAAATGAGGCTCTTCAAATGTTCATCTGTATACCAATGTTACCGAGGGAGTCAATTTGAAGTCTCTTTCTCTCTAGCGAATATTACCCTTGGGTTTCTTGGTTGGGGGGGGGGTGGGCTTTTTGTTTTTTTTTTTTTGGGGGGGGGGGGGGGGGGGGGGGGGGGAGAGACTTACGGGCATTATTTTGTCGCGTCTTGTGGTGGCGACTGAAGATCTCTGAGACCTCGAAACGGGACTTCTCGCGCTCTACTTCATCCTCCTCGTCAAGAGTGGCGGCGATATTGAACTTGCTTCCCTGACGGCGCAGAATACGGCTTCCCCGTGAAAGGAGCGATTTGGTCATACTCTCGTGCCTCTCATGCCTGTCTGACCGAATACCTGCTGAGGAGCTGGCTCGGTCTTCACTGGAGTAGGGCAGTGAAGCAGCCTCAGCAGAGGTCATAGAGGAAGCGGGCGAGCGGCGGGACGATGTGGTGGAGGTTGAGGTATTGCTCCTGGATCGACCACTGAAGACCGACAGGCGTTTGGGACTGTGAGCATGAGCGGTTGATCTCGAACGGATGTGGACCGTATAGTCCGGAGGATCATTGGAAGCTCTGGTGGATGGCCGGTCTGAGAGGTCCGCCTCTTCTTGCCTTGCAAGCATGCTGGAAAAGTGAGATAGATGGATCCCGATAACAAGACGGTCTTTTGTGCAGGTGGACTGCAACGAGACGATGGTTGCGATCAATAAAGTGTGGATGCAAAGCCAGGCAGTTCATCAAACGAGCATTCAGGCGGGAAGATGCCGTTCTGTCGTTGATCTTGGAAAGGGATCAATTCGCCTTAAAGTCGAGGATGGGTTCTGAGCGATTCAAGATCGACCAGAGCATATAAAGCAGATCTTTGTTGGGAGGCTAGGGACTTCAAGTGAGCCATTGACTCGTGCGAGACTGGAGAGAGAGAGAGAGAGGAGGGGGGAACTGTGATTGTTTCCCCTTGTGTTTTAGAAATGTATCGGGTTCAGGAGACAAGTGAGTGGCATGGAACTCTAACACGAAGTATAAAGGGGGATCTTGGAACAAGAATTGGACTAAAGACCAGCAAACAGAGCAAGCAGCTTTGAGTGAATGAATGACAGAATGAGAGAGATTGTGGCCAAATGAGCGGTTCACTGATCGATCATCAAGAGGAGCAGTGTGTCGGAGGACAAGGATGGCTTTCAGCCCACAAAAAAGAAGACCCAAATGAATTGGAATAATAATGATTGATGGTGGAGTAAGAGATGGAGAAAGATGGACCAAAAAATCTCAGAATTGAGGGTCCAGAACGGCAAGCAAAAAAATAGCAGCAGTGGAGGATGATGATAACGATAGGAGGAGCAGGAGCAGGACCCAGCAGTAAGATAGATCATATAACAACACTACTTGCCATCTAGACACTCCGTAGATACTCCATAAACAAATAAGATGGAATCAACGGAGAGGAATACGGCGTAGCAGAGACGAAGATGATGGTGACGATCATAAGAGACGTAACGACGCGAACGCTCCTACTATGACCAGGTGGGCTAGTACGGAGTGGTAGTTACAACCACTAAAGTACCTAACTTACCTGGTACCCTAACCGAAGCAGTGTAAAGCGTAAACAATAATGTAAAATAGAGTCGTTTGGGTCTAGAGGGGAAGGGACGAGAAAGGATTAGATTAAATGATCGAGTCCATTTGACGATACTCCGTAGACTACAGGCTGGAGTCCGGGGAGATTCACGGAGGACAAGAACACTAAAAAATAAGGAGTTTAGACTGTGATTTATATATATATATATATGTAATCGTCAATTTATTATTTATTATTATTATCACGATCGTTTAGTAGATAGCATAATAGGTGGCTAGATACCTTGAATTAGGGACGTACTTCGCAGTTACCACCCGCTGTAAGGTACCTAGCTTCCCTGCTTCTTACGGAGGAGGCTGGCTTAACTTGACTCCTATTTTGCTTTTGATACAGAGTAAGACTGGATAAATGACGATAGGCCAACTGCCACGTTCTTACCGTTGAACAGGCGCAGTAGAAAGGAAAGGGGTAGGGGGAAAATTTTTTAAAATAAACAACAGGAAGAAAAAGCAAAACCATCAGCCATGGGAATAATATTGAATTTCCAGAAGGCAGAGCGAAAATGGGAAAGGAGGGCACGAGGGAGGAGCCCACTTGGGATGAAAAGCAAAAGCCAAAAAGCACCCGTTCCTTCCCTTCCGTTACCACCCTCTCCAAAAAATGAGATGATTCCCCTGCAGCTAGCTGGTTAGCCTGGTTTAGGTCTAGTTCATGTACACTCTACACTGTTATAGTTCATTTACAGCCTCATGCCTCAGTATAATTTCAGATTTATCCATGGGTGACACCTACAGAGAGGTACCTGACACATTTAGAGTACGGATACATACAGCAGCAATACCTCCATCCATGGATATCTGCGTTACTCTGTGGAGCGACCTGCAACTGCCTAGGTACGGTTCGTTACCCTATCCCTGTACCTACCTAGCTAGAAATTGGTAGTTGGGCATTGGTGGTACTTCAACCAGATACATACTAGTTACTGTAGTTATTTTGTATCTCGGTAGGTACAGGATATTGGCTCAACCGATCTCGAGGGAAATCCCATTATCCTCCTTGTCAACACATTGTAGCAGTCTCGATGCAAGGACAACTCAAGACAGCGGGTGTCCGCCAGGTGAGTCTGTGCGGGAGTCCTAGATCCAGAGTACTATCTAGGAATTACCATGGGATGAGGGAAGATCCCACCTGTTTTCTGTTCACTACGAAGCCTGCAAATGGTGAGATCCTTCTTATGCACGGATATTCTCAAGGTCCGCAACGTTTTGTCGTCGGGGCGGCGTGTGCCGTGTGTGCTGATCGCATCGCGATTTGGATATTGAACGGCTTCTCAAAGCGGCTGGTGTGTCCGATGATCTCTTTGAGGCTTTGCAGAATCCGTTACTTCGTAAAGGAGACAAAATCGTGGAAGGAAAAAAATATGACAGGAGACAGACGAACCATGGCACAAAAGAAGAGGCGGCGAGCCCGTCTACAGAGTGGGATACTTCATCAAGGGGCCGAAGGCTGGCCTGTGTACTACTCCATACAATACACACCAGGGAGGCTAGAAATGTACGTGAAGTCTCAGAGCAGTCTCCAGGGATATACTACAGTGCACCAAGTACCTAAGTACATATCTAGAACCATTTATGTCGGCGGGAGATGCTGCTATGGAGTATCTACACTGTGCTTGACGTAATCCCATACTTTCACAGAGTACGCATGTTATATCTTCCTCTGATGTATCGCGCGACCCGGTGGAGTTTTGGCTTTTTTCATTGCTTATTTTTTGGGGGGGGGGCGGGTTTCGAGAAGAACGAGGCCCACCTCGTAGAGAAAACGGAAAATGAAAGAGGCAGACGACTGACATCCGGCCAAAGTCTGGGAGATCGACAAGCCTCAAGGAGTGAATTGAGAAGGAGGAGACGATGAACGAAACAAGCAATACTCGGTGATTAGGTACTCCGTAGATAGTTACTCTTGAGTCTGGGGTGACAAACATCCAACATGAAAGCAGGCCATAATAATGAACTCGACAAGCAACGAAGCTCATTGTTATGCCTGCGGAGCCATTGTTTCGGATTTGCCCATGTTCCATACCTAGATGAGCTCCGAACAAGGGAGCGAAGCACATTAACAATTGACAAGAGCAGGGCAACAGATGGCACCTGCCTAATCTAGGGGCGGCTGCAATACTCCGTACCATGGTGCCTGAGGCCACAAATGCATAATTATACTAGTACAATACCTGTACCTGACGTTGGGAGGGGAAATCTACCCACGTACAGGTAGTGTGCTTGTCACTGGTAGTGGTCAGACAACCAACCTTTTATCAATTATCAATCGCTTGAGTCTTGAGATTCTCAAGTACGGAATTAATACTGAGCGTTTCTGTTGTGAATAATTAATATAAGGAAGCCAGTGCTGCGCCTCCATGGGACGTCAACACTCTCATGATCCAAGCACAGAACGATCTCGCAACCTTTCGTTCCGCTCCAGTCGATTGGAGATGGGATGCGGCGGATTATGGACTGTCTTGACTGCTGTTGGACTTATTTAGGCTGAGACTGGTTCACTTCGAGAGACCTTACATTAAAAGACCCCACGAGACTTGAGGGCGTCTGTGCTTGTCCAATTATTCTCGACTTTTATGGTTGGTGAATCCAATTCTGAGAGGAATTCCTATCACTAGGTTGTAGTTATTATTACGTGACTTGACCCAGTTTGGACAAGACTGGAGGGAAGGAGTTAGTGACAGACGGGACAGGCACAGAACAAAGTGGGCATTTCAGCCGTTCACAGCTCAGACAAGAGAGAACGGAGCGGGCCAAACTCTTAAGGCGTTTTAGTGCCGCACTAGTCATGCAACTATTTTAGTATTTACGGTCAAACCATTAGCGGCCGATTGGGTGCAGGTTTACGGAGTAAGCCCTAAAGAGTTAATTTAGAACCCTAGGTAAGGTAAGGTCGATAACAAGTGCGAAAGATCGAGCCAGACACTTGAGATCGATGTAGCAAACCATGTATCATGCGATAGAGGCAGGGGTAGAAGGAAACCTCCAGGGACGTGTCAGATGTCAATATGTTACCAAAGACGTCAACGCGTTCTTGCATTTGTCTACTCCGTAAATGCCAGAACATAGGTAACTAACTATGGATGTGATTCGTCTGGAAGGCCCCGGCTCCAGAAGATAACGGTTCACTCTCACTAGTTGATGGAGTAACGGAATGATAGAGCGAATTGTGGTACGTACCACACAGCTATGATCCAAGGGACTGATTGTTATTGTGACTATCCTAATGAAACCTCTTGGATTCTAGAATCCGGACAGAATTGTTTAATGAAAATGCGAGTACCCTTGTCAAGTTGTGTGGTCAGAAGGGAAATAGAGACCGACCACGTAGTGTACCGAGGACAGTTGAGGTTGGGACTTGGGACTACATACCCCGGACTCGCCAGCCACATATGTAACTATTGGATGCGCTCTTCCGTCCGACAAGGGACTATCCACTAGTGTCATGATTATTATCGCTCCTAGAAAGTAACACGTTGCGATTCCTGTAACTGTAAGCGAGATCGCATCTGGAAACATCCCGAGTATCGAAGTTTTAACCGAGTTCGAGGGTATCAGGTATTATTATGAGCCCTATTCGGCATCTTCTATTCTCTTGTTGAGATAGTTAGACCTCGGATGGATTCAGATATCAGGCAGACAGGATTCTGCATTGAAACGTAAGGCATGTGTGTGTGTCGCACCTACAAGAGGATGGATCATAGATGGATGCAGTTTGCCCACTCTAGGTGTCTAGATCAGAGATGTTTCTATTCATGTCTCATTTTGCTTGCCTAGATACTCGTCGAGTCAGAAGTCAGTCGTAGGATCAGTCTAACAATCCCTCTAAAGTACTGAGTAGGAGAGCACTTTCACCTGTCATGTCTTATGATCGTCAAGTGTCAGTCTGTCAGAGCCTGGCTCAAAACTAATATTGATAAGTAGATAGTCCCACATCTTAGGAAACTGGGACAGCCTGGCATTGGCAACAATAAAGATAACCCACAGTCCCACAAAAATTCCAATCCTCTCATTGCGAACTGTATGCCGCTGAATCGCGTCATTTCATCGCACAGACGCAACTAACCACTGTAGCAAATACCAAACAAGAATCTAAGGAGTATTCATACTCGGATCCATCGAGTACTCAATGAAAAATCACGGGTGGATTGATATGTTTGCTCATCATCCACATCGCCCCATTATTCCGCTTCTTCCTCGACATGTCTACCTTTACTCTTCTTTTCTCTTCCACCATTTTCGGCCGTTGGCTTCCTTACCTGCACAACGGTGGATACATTCAGCGTGGTAATTATTGTAGGCCAATGACCAGATCCTAAGATAGATATCCTGGTGAATTGAATCCACTGTGCTGGACTCATGGCTGACGCACGGCAATAAATCTCTCAGCAAAAAGGGTCATACCGCTGATTAAGCTAGTAACATAGAACACAATACATTACCAACACTAGTTCAAACAGATCCAGCTTGAAATTAATAAGACAGGGATGTAGTCMAACATGCATGCATGGTGTATGTATGCATCCTGGGTACCTACAGGACGAAAGGGCCATGGAGAGTCAATGCGGGAGAGACACCTGCAGTGCTCGCACATGATGATTTTCCAGGATTGCCTTACGTACACTACCTAGGTTGATTCCTTGATATGCCTCTGGCTGTTAGAATCCAGCTCACAGTGGTTTGTTTGGCCTTTACTTGATTATGCTGATTACAGCGTACCTCACAACGGAGGTAGATGGTGGTGCGCAAAGCACGAAAGTACCCTACCTATGTAGATAACCAAAATCAGCTGATCCGAACGAACCCGTTACTCTGGTTCAAATGTTCCAAAACCATCTGGATAAGGGCTCCGATCCTCGATCAAGTCCCTGTCTGTACCGGGTTAGCTGTGTAATTTTGTAAGGATAGCACCTGGCCACTGCTAGGACGAACGTGGATCAAGCCGCCAACTGGCTTGCAGTCCTCACGTGCGAGACTATCTCTCTGGGCCTGCTACACTGCGTATCTGCATGCTGCCTCACCACTGTCTCAAACGATAAACTTTTGCCCCTGGAACAAAAATCAGACCAAGACCCATGTTTCACTTGTTCGTCTCCTGAAGATCGTTTTGTCTAGAATCTATCGATTCAGCAAGTCTCAATGAAAGTCTATCGTTCGTCCCACTTCTCCAACTATCCTGCTTTGAGTATATATGACGACTGGGTGGACTCCCGGCTTCCTCGATTCGTCTTTTGCCTGCCCGTTTATTATTCTTAGAAACTAGACGACCACTAAAGTAGGCGACGATCATGATGTTGCTACTGCGTACAGAAATAACAATAACAGTAACATACCAGCGATCATCATCTACACTCTTCGTCATCTTCCTTTTTTTTACTGCGCAGAGACCAAACATAACAAGATAACAGAGGAGCGGTCGACGGAGGCCGCCGCGCTCAGCTGCTCCCGAACTATTTTTACGTTGGATAGATAGATGCTGACTGCTAAACATCCGTTGTTCTTGTCATCCCTTCATCAGGCTGAAGCAGATCTCGCAGCTAGTGTACATACATCGCGTAAAGCTATCAACAAAATACCCCGTTTCCGCCTTTCACCCTGTCGCCTTTCGTCCTGAACGCCAATTGATATCATAATCAATGAGATAAACGAACGAGCAACGAGAAACTATATGAAAAATATGCTTCAAATCTAAAACTACATGTAGTGTCCGTAGCCTTCCAATAAAGGGCTGATTACTCCTCCTCGTCCTCCTTCATCTCCAGATCCTCCCCCCGGGGGCTTTCGTTGAACAACCCATCATCGTCGTCGTCTTCGTGGTTCTCATGCACCGGGCCTGGTGATGCGGCTCCTCGCTCTTCTTCCTCATCCTCATCATCTTCGTCCGCGATCCTACGGGTCACCTTGGCTCGACGCCGCTGCACCACATCCTCAGCATCATCGGCTCCGGTGTCCCGCATCTCTTGATCCGAATCACCCGCAGCAGCCTCGTGCACCTCATCCTCCACGTCCGAATCTTCCACAATCTCGCTGCTTTTGTACTTGCTCTGCGCCTTGCCGCCGGACCGACGCTCCAGCCGTCTGCGCTTCTTGGGCGCCGCCTCTGCCTCGCTGCCGGGCTCCCCGCTGACTGCCCGGCGAGGCGTCTCCCCGTCGCTGATGAAATCGTCTTCCGCCCTCTTCTTCTTGCGCTTCGACGATGTCTTCTTTCTCCGCCTCACTTTGTCGCCGGTTTCCGAATCCATCGTCATCTCCGCCTCCTCACGCGCCCGCTCCTCTTCTGCCCGCTGCTCGGCCAGTCGCTGGGCTTCCTCAATCATCCGCTGCCGCTCTTCCGCAAGCTTCTTCTTCCGTTCCTGCTCGGCTTCCTGCGCCTTCCGCACCTCTTCCTCCCGCTTGCGGATCTCCGCCTCTCGAGCCTCGCGCGCCTGCTGCAGCTTCGCCGCGTTCTTCTCTTCGTATTCCTTCTGGCTTTGGAGCGCACGTTCCAACTGCTTGATGATCGTCTTGCCCATGTTGGCGCGCTGCTCCAGTGCTCCGGCAGGGTACGGTGGGTTCTTCATCTTGGCAATGCGTCCGAAGGTCTCAATAGCTTGGTGAAGCCCCTCAGCGGCTTCCTCAACGTCCTGAACCGTCTTCTGCGTCTCTGGTAGGCTGTACGCCAGCGAGGCAATCTGGTTTTGCACGAATGCAACATTGAACTCGAGGTGAGCCTGTGCGGGCGCTACGGCGTGGGCTCGTTTGGCATAGTCCAGCGCCGTCTTCATGGCGGACATGTTAATTTCTTGCTTGCCTTTGAGCAGCCAGACTCGTCCGAGGCACGCCAGAATCTGTGCATCGCGAGCACGATCTTTCGACAGCGCTGCCTCGTAGTGCTCAATCGACCGAGAGTATTGGCGGAGTTCGGCATAGACATGGCCCAGATTCAGGTAGACGCTGGGGTCCTTTAGGGTATCTCGCACCTTGGAGAAAATATGCACGGCACCAGCATGGTCTTTCTTATCGTCCACGAGCGCAATAGCAATACCTTGCGCTGCATAGGCATTCTTGGGGTCTAGCTGCAGCGCTTTGTCGAAGAATTCGACGGCCCTCTCGTACATCTTCCGGCGTTTCTCCTTATCCTGGTCGGTATCGCGCCGCATATCCCGCGCTGTCGCCAGGTGAACATTGCCCATCCCGGTCAAAGAGTAGCGGTCATGCTTGTCAAAGTACTGCAGGGTATGTTTGTAATGTCGCTGCTCGTGGTCCTCAGCGAGGTTCGCCGCCCGCTTCTTGGACTTGCTCAGGTACCACCCGAAGAGAGCGCGGACCTCGAGATTCGTCGAGTCGGCCTCGTAAAGTTTGGCCATCTTCTTCGGTCCTTCATCTGTAGGGCTCTGTCGAAGAGCAATATACGTGAGTCTCGCATTGGCTTCTGTGTAGTCGGCATGGCGTGCAAGCAGGCCTTCGTAAACTTTTTTGGCCTCGTCTTGCATGTTGGAGGCTTCGTAGGCTCGACCCAGATTGTAGCTAATGGTCGTTATAAGAGCATCTGTGTCAAGCTGCGCCTCCTTCTCCTGTGATCGAACACAGGCATTTAAAGCTGCCTGAAATAGCGTTCTCGCTTGTTCCACCTTGTCAGCCTGGTACATAAAGCAGCCCATATTATTAAGAAGCTGAGGAGGAAGGTTTGTTCTGAGGATGGCTTTGACTTCTTCCTCGTCCTCAATACCCTCCGGACGCTCTTCTTCGGCGATCTCGGCCAGTTGCATTTCTTCCAGCTGACTAAGGCATTGCATGCTCTTCTCCGGCGCAATCTGCTCATAGAGGCGAGACAGGTACACCAAGACTGATTCATCAGGGGAGACCTTCTTGGCTTCTTCCTTCCACAGGCTACGGACCGATTCGAGCAGGCTGATGGCCTTCTTAGCTTCCGCCGACTTGTCCTCCTTGCTACCGCTGGATTGAGCAGCAAAGACCTCCTCGGCATGAAGAGCCCCAAGTAAGATCATACATTCGGGATTCTTGGTTTGCTGAATAATTCTCTCCAACCGGAATTTGGCGTCGTCGTAGTTCCGATTGGATACCTGCATCTGCACCCCACCGAACTTTGCAGGAAGATACCCTTTGTCGCCGCCACCTCGCGCTTGATCGGAGCGGCTGTAGTACTCCGCAGCGCGAGCAAGATCACCTTCATAGTGAGCTTTGCGTCCCAGGAGATACCAGCCGTCACTGGCAATCGCCATTACATCAGTGTGCTCGATGGCTTTCCGCGCCAGAGTCTCGACTGTAGAGTAGGATTTTCTCAATAGGAAATAGCTGCCAAAGAGTGCACATGTCATGGGGTATTCCTTATCCAATTTGAAGGCTTTCTGCGTGTACTGAGTCATGGCCACTTTGTACAACGAGCCAAAGGCAGGATCTGTCGTCGCGTGTCGCGAACTGTCATAGAGGTAATAAACGGCAAGTAGGATGTTGGCAACCTTGGAGTCGGGATTCTGTAAGAGAGAAAGAAGAATTTCATCAGCAATGCTCTGCAAATCTCACAGTAGCGTTTCGTAACTCACGACTGCCAGCGCTCGCTCCCAAGCAACCTTCGCCTGATCCTTGAAGCCCAATTGCCATAAGCAACACCCGATACCGATTCGAGGATCTGKGTCTGTCAAACCAGGCATCTTCATCAGAACCTTCTGATATCCCTCCAGCGCCTCCGCATACCTGCCCAGCAAGTACTGCGCTCTGGCACGTCCCAGGATCGCCATCACATTCCGGCCTCCAAACGCCTTTGACGATTCTTCGAAGCACTTGAGCGCCTGTCGCAGCGACTCCACTCTCTCGGATGTATCAACTGATCCCGGTCGAACCGGTCTTGGTGGGTGCAAGGAAGCCCGCAAAAGGCACAGAACGCCTCGGGCGAGAAACAGAGGAGGGAAAGCCGGGTTCAATCGCGACGCCTCGTTCAGCGTTGACGTGGCGAGCTGGAGGTAATAGTCCTTGGTCTTGGCTTCTGTATACAGTTCCCCTTCCGAAGCAACTCGGGGGGCCTGTCTGCTCTTCAGCATCAACAGCCAGCAGACCCAGCCCAACAGACCAAGCTTCTCTTTGGCTGCCCCATGACCGACCGAAGCCAGACCTTTATTCAAAATGTCGATCGCATGATCAAGCTGCTTCTGCTTGGCATACGCCAGCGCGATAATTACCCAGAAATTCTTCGCAGCTTTCTCGTTCTCCAGGAGGGTACATAGTTCTGTTGGGTCGTCTGGTAGGCCTTCCAAACTGACTTCAACTTCGCTATCAAGGGTGGACGCGGGAATATCAATCGCAGAGGGTATGTCAGAAAAGCGAAGATTGACCAGAGAGCTGGCCGTTGGGAATGAGTTGCCATTGGCGTAGCCGTTTTCTAACGACGCCATGACGCTTTCCTAGGATGGAGAGAATATGTGCTGTCCTTTCTCGATGTCTCCGGGATGATACGGTAGGAGGAAACACGGAGAGATGCGACTGTTCGGTTTTGAGCTGAGATGGAAGTTCGTGGCAAAGCTCAAGTCATGATCATTTTAGGCGAGAGAAAATCTATTAAATGTTTCGGGTGAAACAGAGAAAGATTAAGAGGTTCCTTGCTGAACCCGAATAAGCAACCAGCTCTTGTGTTGTAGCTTTGAAGACCATAGAGACAGATCTGCGGCTCTTGATCTTTGTTGCTGTTCGGGCGGAATAAATCTACATTGGAGCCTGAGGCATCTTCAAGTGGCTGGAATCTATCCGAAGTGGCTAGTGCATCAGGTAGCACCGCCACGTTTAATCAACCTCGGTGATACCACATCCAAACGACGGTGCTTGCTGGATGGTGATATTGAATGAAACCAGATTGATCATCGGCGTCATTTTCAATATCGATTTTCCCCAAACACTTGGTCGCTTGTAAGAGATGTGCATTGGATGCTGGGCCATACCTCAACAGGTATGTGTCCTGACATCAAGTACAACCATAGTATATTCCTCCCATGCCGCTGTAAACTCCCCGCAATATTTTTCATCAATAATATGATCTCGTTTCGTTCTGTCATCTCATGCTCATAAGGATATTAGCAATAAAGTTATTGATAATCTAGCACCACCCAGAAGGCTCGAGGTTATTCTAGTCCCATAGCCCAAAAACCTTGGGCAATCTGCAAAGAAACGCCATGCCTGTTAGTACCATGAAAATCCGCGCAAGCTCCGTCCAGTGATGTAGCCGGACATGCGTTTCCACAAAGCCCTTAGAGGCAGCCTCTCTCTGTAAATCGGACACATCTCCAGCGTCAACGCTGCCAGCCAGGGAAGTTGGGAACCTCCCAGTTTCAAAGAATTCGTCAAGTAGCTCATCCTTTTCCGTCCAGCGCGCCCTGAGCCAGTTATCAAATTCCTCTTGGTCATCCAAAGGAATATCGGACATAGCGAATCGTCTCCAGTACATGTTGACGGAGGTCGGAGGCCTTCCCTGCAAATATGTGGATCGGAGAGTAAAGTACTTGTCGGGATAGTTGCCCTTCCTTGCAGTTGGGAAAAAAAGAGATGTTAGTCAATCGATGTGCAGTGGGCACGGAAACCTCTTTGAAAACTTACGGTGGCCCTTCGTACGCAACGGTGCAGTCATATACCCAATCGATAGTTCCCTTCAGCTGCTGTAGGCAGAATAAGAGACCGGTCGACCGAGGAAGGAGCTCATGTTTCAGGGGCGGTAGGCCCTGCTTTCGGCCGTATTCGTCGCTCCGTCGTTTCGTATTTGGGGACAGGTTGGTACCTTCTGGGAAAATCAGGAGCCACATGGGGTCATATTGCGGGGATTTTGATTTGGAACCGGACATATGGGTCTTGAGTTTTTCCAAACGATGTTGTAGTCGAGGTTTGTCGGACAACCATTTACGGGCCATGAAAATGAAACCGTAGAATGTCATACCCTGCCCGATGATTGGAATATACTTAAGTGATTCCTTGAGAATGATGAAGATGCGGCCATGCATTTGGTTCGTGTAAGCAATCCACCAAAGATAGATCCAGTCGGTGTAAACCTGATGATTGGCAATCAAGACTAGACGCTCGGGAAACTCGGTCTTGAGTCGTCCATCCTTACACAGGTGAATCTGACCTCGCACGCTCTCGTCCCCACTGACGCGCACATATGTTGGACAACCCCATTGTGTCAGGGCTGTTATAACCAAGCCAAAGGATTGTTTTGTCAGAGCCATGTAACTGTAATAATAGTGCTTGTTTATGAAATAAAGAGGAGACCCGATCAACTGGGTCGCGAAAATAATGACACAGCAGCAATTGAACCATGTTGCAAGTAACAAGGAACGAAGGAGTTGCATAGGAATGCCGTGCTTGAGGCGCGGCTCGGTGTCTTCGAAGCCTTGAGGCTTTTCAACAACGTTCACGCCGTTCACGCCAAGTGCCGGCTTCCGCCGACGAAGCTCTGAAGAGTCCATAGCGAGCAGGTAATCCTCGTGAAGCTGTAAGAACTTCCGTAGTCGAATTGGAACGATCGAGATGAAGTCTGGGAAATTGAAGACGGTGAACTCGCCCTCGCCCTCGTACGAAGCACACGAGCAAATCAACGCACTACGGAATTAGGTATAAACAGGCAGTGTCTCGCGCTGCCCTAAAGCTGTGTGGGCGACACGAAACGTCGCAAAGGGAGAACTGGGCGAGTAATGAAGATGAGAAGGAATATCAAGCCATCCTTCGAGCAGTGGAAAAGAAAAGAGAGGAAGACACCGGAATCGAACAACAAATAATCACAATAATCATGCGTGCACCACGGTTGTTGGTGGGCACAGGCAAGCGAATAATGGCTGAAGTGATCTTGTGATTGACTGGCGGGTAGAACAAACTTACTTTACCTAGGCAATGAAGCACCACCCTGGCACAGCGTGAGTGACGTATCTTGGCCTAGGATTAGGCAAAGGCGGTCAGCGTGATGGTAGATAGTTCGTGGTCACTTTTCGTTGTCTATAACCTCCCTAATGATGCTATTTATCGTTATCTTAATTTCTCTTGATAGCTACACGATATTTGCTTCGTCTGTGTTAGAGAGCAATGAGGGAGCTGCTGTAAGCTCGAGAATGTCCTTGAAATAAAAGAAATACTTCAAACATTCTTGACGGCGTGACTCACGAAGACCGGGTCAGAAAATGGACAGGAACAACCCGTAATGTGAGTCGATGCATCATGGATGAAGATGGAGGAGGAATCTCGAATTGCAATAGCTTGTGACTTGGGCTAATGAATAACTGTGCGAGCCAGTGCTTTTATAATGCAAATGGCTATGATTCAATTTCGACCCGCCAGATTGGGATTCGGGCGACGCATTCTGTTCACAAGAGGTTTCTCGGCTTCTTCGTATCTGCAAGAGATCAGAGATATCCGAACCCTACCGCGACGTATCATACCCAAATATGAAGGTGCGCGCCACTTCGTACCGTTGGTTCGGGCATGCTGGGTGAAGATCGCTGACCTCTGCCAGAATCTCGAGAAGGCGATCTGCTTACGCTTCGGTGGCCAGAGCCTCCGAGGAATATTCTCGTTGTCAAGAAAGATTGTGCCCCAGCGGTGACGGAATCGCTGGCTGAATTTGCTGCGTATGGAACTCTAGAAGAATAATGTATCCTGGGAAGAGCCTTTACTAACACAATTTCTGGAGAGTTTAGACACACAAGGTCGACCTATCCATCAATTGCCATCATTCTAGAACGAAAGACTGCCGAGGAAATTCACTCTTCGCTTCCTTTCCCGGTCTACTCAACATCTCCAGATAATGACCCATCCGCACTACATGACAAAGTGGACATGACGGTCACCCTTGGGGGAGATGGGACGATCCTACGAGCGTCTTCCCTGTTCGCCGCGTGCCTTAATGTACCTCCCATGTTGTCATTCAGTATGGGAACACTGGGGTTTCTAAGCGAATGGAAATTTGCCGAATACAAGCGCGCTTTTCGTGAAGTATTTATGTCTGGGGCGGGTGTCGGAGACCGGGCACCGATCCTAGAGGACCAGATGGAAGATGGATCAGGGCCAACGGGGTGGTCTTCGGTGCGTGGGAAATCAATGGGTTCGTCCCGGGGAGCTCGAATCTTGATGCGGAACCGTCTAAAGGTCGGGCTCTTCACAGTTGATGGCAAACCAATTCAAGTACATGGAAACACCCCTGTCGCACAGGATCATCTGGGTACCCAGGGTGTGTATGTCATGAATGAAGTGCTTCTTCATCGCGGCAAGGAGCCGCATCTGGCTGTGGTTGATGTATACGTCGGAGGCCGGTTCCTGACGGAAGCAGTGGCAGACGGGATGATTATCTCAACGCCTACTGGCAGTACGGCATACAGCTTAAGCAGTGGCGGGAGCATTGTCCATCCCCTGGTACCGGCGGTGCTTTTGACGCCTATTTGTGCCCGGAGCCTCAGCTTCCGGCCTCTTGTTCTGCCCTCGAGCACGCCAATCACGCTTCGACTGAGTGAGAAAAATCGGGGGCGGGAGCTAGAGGTCAGCATTGACGGGGTCAATTTGGGGCAGGGGATGACGGTGGGCACGGAAGCTCGCGTGTGGAATGAGGAGATGCGGCAGGGCAAGAATGAGTGGCATGGCGGCGTGCCATGCGTGATGCGGAAGGTCACAGGCGCTGAAGCGCATGATGGCTGGGTGGGAGGACTGAATGGACTGCTAAAGTTCAATCATCCGTTTGGAGAGGAGCACTGATCTATACTCCGTATATATATCCTTCGCTGTTCATCTCCAGTGGGTATGAGTAGACATGTACGGAGTAGGCATCTTCTCGGGTCAAACGGACGGAATCCAATGGGTTTTGGTAATTTCTTGATCCATCATAAATGAACTCATAATCGTTGTTTATCGGACATCCAAATTCTGCCCAGCTTGAGTCAGTTGCAACAGCGGAGTGGGCCGATCCATGAATATTAATGCGACTCTCTGGATACTCCTGATTATGACCCGTGGGTCCGGGACTCGGCTCGACTTTGGGCACGGTTTACGGCGTAGTCTAGGGTAGTTTCGCACTGGAACCGGAAGAGAGTTCGAGACTTTCGGTGGAGTCCTCCGTACTCTAGGACTGGATACTAAACGTTCGTACGGAGTAGACTCATGATTACCTTACTCACTTATCTGGAACATTGCATCTAGGGGTGAGGATCCTGTCAATCCATTATCATTGCTACAATGCTGAAGATCAACTGTGAGCAGTATCTAGAAAGAGCAGAACAATAAAACATTCTAGAAACAAGTTCTCTGCTGCAGTATGAGTCTAGTGCCAAATAAACTGACTATGACTGGTTTCATTCAGTTAATCCAATTCAACCATTAAACTAACAACAAAAGGAATGGAAATAATAATGTTACCACTGGAAATAATGATGGACTGGTGATATAAAGAAGGTACTACCACCCCTCTTGTACCCATTATAATATAATAATGAGTTCTTGCAACATATTATAATGGGAGCAAAAGGTCCCTACTATTATTACTAGAATGGCTCAGATGTTAAGTTTCCGCACCTTGTCGAGCCTCAAGCAGCCAGTGTCCCGCCCTCGTGGAGTTGACCAGGAGTTTATCTCGAATCAATCCATCTAAACCTCGATTTCCACTCTATCCATAAGGAGACAATGGTAATTATTTCAGATAGTCTTGGAGATATCTAGCGTTGACGAACATTACTTATACTGAGTAGTTGCTGTTACAGCCAGAGGAGGAGTAGCAACAATGGGAGGTACCTGGATGTTGAACCATGGCAGCCTCGCTCCGATACAAGCATTCTAGAAGCCAGCGAAAATCAGTAGATTGTTGACATGTTGATTCTTGGTTCGTTACTCCTAACTAGATCGATATTGTTGCAAGATGAAACTTCACTACTAGATACTACTCCTACTTCCAACGTCTGACTACTTAGCAGCTGAGTATAAATCCCTTCCTATCAATATTATTAACACCTCCTTGTTCCTGTCTTCCCCACTCTCTCTCTTCTTCCTCCCTGTCACTCTCCTTCTCCCTCTCTCTCTCTCACACACACTTACTCCCTCGTCTCCTTCTTTTCCTCCCCACCAGTGAAGTATCTTCTGAAACTTTTTTTCCCCTATTCTCTTCGCCGTCGCTGTGAGATTATACGGTCTCTAATTCATAGCTCCTCTTGTTACCAAGCCTTCAAACACCTTGCAAAATTGCAATACTAGTCCCAGCCTTGGCTCACTAAGCCCTCACCGCGTCCCCGTCCCCAGATTTAAGCGGCACTCCCACTTGGAGCTTCCTCGCCCACGCGAGGGCTCTGCTGGTCAGAGGTGGAAAGGGAACAAGGTAAGATTGTCTCCGAAGCCAACAGTGGCAATTTCTCGCATACTCCTATTTCAGACAATCCTCGCTGGCTCCTCTGTCTGTCCTCCAACCCCTGTGCGGCTCTCTTTGCTGAAGGATCACCGCCCCTGGACGAGTTTCTCGAAGTGGGGGTTCATTCCACCCTTTTTTGGCAGAATCGCTCGGGTCTTGTATGCGGGCAATACTGGTGTGGCTGCGTCTTGCTCACATCACTTGTTCTGCTGTTTCTAGGGAAGCATTGTAGCGTCTGTTCCCGTTGCGTGTTGATTTCCCTCCTCTCGCCCTTTTGGTCAACGGGAACCCCTGAGGCTACTTTACCCCCCCTCCTTAGGGTTTCCGCATTTCTATTGTCCTTCACAGCATCTCGTCAACTGCAATGTAGGTTGAGCGCGTCTTTATCTGACCATGCAGTGCATACCTTTTTTGGGATCTGATTGGTCTCAATTCCAGAAATTTAACTGACCTCTGTCGCAGTATGTATTCCGCCGACCAATTCATGAACCCCGGGCCCGCTCCGCGACCCCCTACCGACCGTCCAAAACTCACACTCCCTTCGAATCCCTCCGGCGTGGCCACTTCATTCAGTCAAATGAGTCTCAATTCTCCAAGTACTCCTGGATCTGCCAACCTGTCACTATTTCCTAACACCAGCAGTCCGGCCCTCTCACAGACCAAGACAAACCAGTCCGGCCAGGGGGGCGTTGCCGTCGTGAAAGAGGGCTATGTCCGCTGCAAAGAAGACAAGTTTTTGGCTACTTGGAATCAGAGATACCTCATTCTGCGCGAGTTCCGTCTCGATTTCCTGAAGAATGAGACCGGGAAGGTGGTCCTCTCCATCCCGCTCAACACTGTCACCAGCGTGTCGCGTTCCGAGGACACTCGGATGGCTTTTGAGATCATTCGTTTGGCCAATGCGAAGGATGCCGCTTCCAAGACCGCCTTGATCACTCGCGACGTGCCCACCAAAACCATTACCTGCGAAGTCAAGAGTGACGATGAAATTTATGACTGGATTGACAAAATTTACGAGCGTTGCCCTGGCATGGGAGGTGTGAGCAACCCGACAAATTTCAGCCACCGTGTCCATGTCGGCTTTGATCCGCAAACCGGCGCTTTTGTGGGCTTACCCCCCGAGTGGGAGAAGCTGCTGACAGCGTCGGCCATCACCAAGGAAGACTACAAGAAGAACCCCCAGGCGGTGATTGAGGTCCTAGAGTTCTACTCCGATATCAAGATGCGCGAACAGAACCCGCAGTACTACGCTGGTTTGGCCGGTCCTCCGTCCAGTCAGCAGTCGAAGCCCTACAGCAACAACTCGGTGGGCAGCTCCATTGCTCCCCCGAGGCCGCCGCCGCCAGGCCCTGCTCAGCGTTTGGACAACGGACACTCCCAAACGAGTCGCTCGGCAAATTCGTCACCTTCGCAGAGGGCGGAGTCTGATCGTGCTTTGGACCAGCAGCAGCAGCTCGAGAGAATGAAGGAGATGGCAGAACAGGAGCGCCGACGTGTCGAAGACGAGACCCGCCGGGCTCGTCAACGCGAAGATGAACAGAACAGACTTGATCAAGAAGCGTACAACGCCTCTATCCCTAAGGGTCGTGTTCCCCTGGCCAAGCAGGAGCTTGGCGGCTATGGCGGCGACTCCTCCATGGCCGATCGCTACAAGCCAAGCCGTCCCGCACCGCAAGCCCCTGGCTCGACTCGTCAAGATCCTTCTCGTCAATTGACTGCTCAGCGCCCAGCACCCCCTCCTCCCACTACGTCCAGCAATGGCAGCGCAAAGAATTCTCCCAACGCTCGTTACGCTCCAAATGATCCACGTTCTCAGGCCGCTCGCGCCCAAAGCAATGGCACCAAAGCGGCGCAGGGCCCCCCTCCATCCAAGCTTCCCGCGCCTGTGCAAGCTGTGAAACCACTGAATATTGCGAACAAGCAGACGACCCAAAAAGGCAATGTTCCGGACAGTGTTCGTCAGGCCGAGGCTGCACTGACCAAGAAGGCTGAACCACGCCACAAGGAGGTCCGCATGTCGGCAATGTCTGAAAATGAAGTCATGGATCGACTGAGGTCCGTAGTCTCCAAGGATAATCCGAACGAGTCATACAGCAAGCAACGAAAAATCGGGCAAGGAGCGTCAGGTTCGGTGTATGTCGCGCGTGTTAAGGAGCACGCGGTCTCCCCTGTCGCACGGGAGCTCTACCGGCAATATGGCCCACGGTGTCAGGTTGCTATCAAACAGATGGACCTGCGCAGCCAGCCCCGCAAAGAGCTCATCGTCAATGAGATTATCGTTATGAAGGACAGCCAGCATGCGAACATCGTCAACTTCCTTGATTCATTCTTGCAGGAACAGAGTAACGAGCTGTGGGTTGTGATGGAGTTCATGGAGGGAGGCGCCCTCACGGATGTCATCGACAACAACCCTGTTATTCAGGAAGATCAAATTGCGACAATCTGCGCGGAGGTAGGTTTTCATGACTTACAGTGCACAAAGATTTGCACCGAGTTGTTGCGATGCTGACTGTTACCCAGACTTGCAAGGGTCTGGCCCACCTTCATGGACAGAACATCATCCATCGTGATATCAAGAGTGATAACGTCCTTCTGGATCGCGCCGGTCATGTCAAAATTAGTAAGTCTGCTTCTCGGAACACTGGATCTTGCCTAGACTAACTGACTGGACTCTTCAAGCTGATTTCGGTTTCTGCGCCAAACTTACCGAATCAAAAAGCAAGCGTGCAACAATGGTCGGTACTCCTTACTGGATGGCACCGGAGGTCGTCAAGCAAAAGGAGTACGGACCCAAAGTTGACTGTTGGTCATTGGGAATCATGGCCATTGAAATGATTGAGTCCGAGCCCCCTTATTTGAACGAGGAACCACTGAAGGCGTTGTACCTGATCGCCACGAACGGAACTCCTCGCTTAAAGAAGCCTGAAAAGCTGAGTAGGGAGCTCAAATCCTTCCTCAGTGTCTGCCTATGTGTCGATGTCAACAGCCGTGCTACTGCCGACGAACTCTTGGACCATGACTTTCTCAAGACAGGCTGCAGTCTGGCAAGTCTAGCCGAACTTCTTCGTTGGAAGAAGAACAGCGGACAGTGACTGGCTCTTCGCGCAATCCATTGTGTCAGCTTGACTCGCGCTGGCACGTGTAAAGCATTCGCGCTTCTTGTTTTCGCTTTACAATTTACCCGTTAGATCTTGTCTTGCGCACATATGGGTCGCATTTACACGCTCCGGCTTGGTTCTGATACTCCCTTACGACCTGCATTGCTCATCAGAGTAAACGTGTGATATCCGAGCTGCAGAGCTTCATTTTTTTCATTGCAGGCCTGGCGTATTACTCGGCGTTCTCGTTTGGTATTCGTCTTCAAAGCCATCCGTCCTCCTTTCTACTCCGTTGGGTTGCATGTCGTCTCGTTGATCTCGCTGTATTGGCTTAACTTGAGTAAGTTTTACAGTTAACCATGCCGCCAGCCTCTTGTACGACGCAGCGTGAATGTTGGTCTCTTCCAATGTTGACGAAAGGAAAACAGCGTAGGGAAACGTTCTTTCGTCCGCCAGCTGATGGATCAGTGGTGTGAGAGAAGAGCAAAATAATGAGGGAAGAGAAAAAATGAATTGGGATTAGGACACATTGGTTGTTTGAGACGCTGGCTACGGATGCTCTTTGTTGCGCATGTGTATTTCACTACATGCATGTTTCTATGCTTCTGATCCATGAGTGATGATGAAAATTTCTGTTAATATCAAGCGAGTTCTCTCAGGGAGTAAGAAGTCCATATATGGATGTAGTATGCGTTTCAAAGTAACGAGTGTCGCATCCCACCAAGACACATGTGGGAGAATTTCCAGGGTGAAGGCAAGACTGAAATTGGTACTGCTCGATTTCTACAGCTATTTGTGTGCGTTAGAATTCAACCATCCAAATGGTCTATAGACATTAGTAGTCATGTGTCAAACTCGAACGTTTCATAATATACGTGATATCACAGCTCATGATCTTGCGCCATGCCAAATACGATCATCAATCCCTTGATCTTCATCCACACTAAGAAAGAAGCTTAGCTTGCACTTGACTTCCCAGAAAGGCAGAACATTCGCCGAACAATACACCTTGGAGGATCGTCTCCCCTTCTTCGAGAGCCCAGTATCCAGCATCGATCAAGCGTTGCTTCCAGGCAGAACGCTCGTCCTCGTTGAGGTCATCCCAGGATCGGGATGGCTGCTCTTCTGCCTCTTCAGGAGATGACGAGGACGAGCGGGAGGAGTGGGCATCGGAGCTCTCGATGTAGATGTTGTTGGACTCAGGAAGACAGCGGACCAAGACGGAGTTAGCTGGGGTTGTTGCGTCAGCGTCCGGGGCTGCATCGGCGTCGTTACCGCCGACGGCTTGACGGGCATGAAGGATATCTCGGAGAGTCTGCTTCGGGGAATCGGTGAGGGCAGAGAGCGCGGATGCGGTTGGGAGTGGGTGAGGTGGTAGGGGGTGGTACGGGCGCGCAATGGCCGCGCGGATATCCGGGGGCAGCCACTCGGAGGCCCCGAGGTACGGGCGCATGAGGCCTCTGATCTCCGTGAAGGCCTGGAGGAGGACACAGACGGTGATAATGGAGAGCAGGGCCGCAAAGCCGCTGGCGAAGTTGGTCCAAACCTCCGATTCGCCGGGCATGACCAGGACGTACCGCGGGGTGCGGCTGGAGGGCGGCGATGGGGCAAGCGGGAAGGTGTGCACGACAACCGTATTGCCCATACTGATCGAGGCCAGCTTGACATATTGAGGAGGGGTCTCTGGCGTGACGGGGTGCGTTGGGGGGATGAAGTTTGAAAAACAGATCTTGGTCATCGAGAACGGGTGGACGTCTCGTAGGGTTGTATACGGCCGGAGTTTGCCATGGCCCTTTCTTGGACTGAACTCAACTGTCAAGACTTCGATAGACTGGTCGCTACCAGACACCGCAATAATGGTCTGCTGTTGGCCGTCTGGGTTCGTTCCTAAACCGCAAGTGTCCAGACCTAGCCCGATCTTGATTGACTTGCGCAGCTTCTTGCGCCTTACAATGAACCCGGAAGGCTTATCTTTCGAAGGACGCAAATTTAGAATCAAAAGCTCGCAACCGTTTCGGTTTGGTGCATTCTGAAGGAGCAACAGCGTTGTGTAGGAGAGGAAGCGCAGTGCTCGAAATTTAGGCCTTGACCTCGGCCCCTTTTCGGGCAGAGGTGTGCTGTACACGCACTGCACGTCTGGAGAGGTGTTTGACCTTGTCTGTGATGATATTTCACAAATAAAAACGTCATTCCCGTTGGTGTAGGCCACTTTGTACTTCCCATCGTCCTCCAGATCGATAATGTCCACGTCCTCAGCTTCCTCCTCGCCGTTCAGGCGAATCCTCCCAATGACATCAGCCTCGGTCGGCGTGGGAGTGACTTTGAAAAATACAATTTCCCCCGAAGGAGCCAGCCCCGTCGCAATGGCAGCTACTCGGGGAGCGTCTGCATCTTTCCATGGGGATAGTCGCAATATCCTCTGATAGGTATCGGCGCCGGCCTTGGATTCCCTGGACTCCTTTGTCCGAAACAATGACACGCGCGCTAGTGCTGTAGTCTTTCCTGGAGTGGGATTCTCTTTGAGTGTCTCTGCTTCTTCTCTGGAAGTGCTCGCCGATCTTCTTTTTCGCGGGGGATAGTCGATCTGGAAGGATCTCAGATGTTGATTGTTGTTTCTCTTCTGCTCGGCCACGGAGCTGTTGATACCGGCCAGAGCAATGACCGACCCATCGCTCGCATTTGCAGCGGCTAGTGAAGTAACCGAGTCCTCGTCGCGCGAGAGTTCGATATCGACTACCTCCGAGATTTCGCTGCGTTTTGAAGTGTCCAAGAGCGCCTGTGTTCCACGCCGGCTCTCAAAGTTAGCGCAATGCTTCGGGGTTCAAGGAATCAACGCCACGGTCCGTGAGGATCGCATGACTCTAGCAGTGGAGTATAGAGAGAACTTGCGATTTTATTTCCAACACCACTACGTCCTTCACCTCCACCGCCTCCAACGAGCAAAAAGCCATGGTTGCGCGGATCAAAATCGGCCGCGAAGAGCGGACAAGACAGAGTCAACTTGGCCGAGGGAATAGTTGGTGCCATAGTGAAAGGACGGAGTGGCCGCCCGGCTATGTGAGTAAAAAAGACACCAACTACAGCTGTGAACTGTGAAGAAGCAAAATGAAAATAGCGATGGAGGTGAGGTGAACTGAAGGGGAGAGAGAGCCCTCTGTGTAAGTTGGCCAGCTGGAGTGCCGCAATGACGAGGTGTTGGTTCACTTTCTGCCCCGGATTCTTGGCAAAATATCAGGGGACTACGAAGACGACCATACGAGTATCTATCCTGGGCTCAGTATTTTTAATTGAACTACGAAGCTCATCGAGTGTCTTGAATATTGACATTGCAAGTGAGATGCTGGTATTTATTCATCATGTTATCTTGTTGAATTCCCCTCTACATGGACAACGTCTCCACGGGGTCTAATCAACCTCCTGGCCAGTAAATTCAGGAAGTTCCTTGCGAATGTCTTCCCATGTCTTCTCACCATCCACCAGGGACCTGATCGCCTGCAGAATCTCATACTCACTGGCACGCACCTGCTTGGTTGTGTCACGGTCACGCAAAGTGAAAGTGTTGTCCTTCACCGACTGGAAGTCAACCGTGATCCCGAAAGGTGTGCCCAGTTCGTCATTACGCGCGTAGCGCTTACCGATACTGGCGGAGGAGTCGTCGACGCGATTGGAGATCCCCATGCGTCGCAACTTGGTCATCAGCTGCTGCAGAAGGGGGCGGAAGGATGCGTGCGTCGAGAGAGGAACTATCAGAACCTTGGTGGGAGCGATCACAGGGGGGAAGGAGAGAACCTAGATGCAAGATTAGCATAGTGTCAAACGCACTTCCAGGGTGTCGCGATACGTACACCGCGGGCTTCATCTTCTTCACGAGCCCAGTAAACATGCTCAATCATGCTGTACAGGATCCTACCAATGCCAAACGAAGGCTCAATAACATTGGGTGTGTACTCGCGAACGTTCTCCACGCGGGTGCGCTTCTCGATCTTGACAATGTCCTGGTCGAGCTCCACCTTACCAGAGCCAACACCGTCCACATCCACCTCGATCTTGCCATTCTTCTCCAGATCGATGGCCAACTTCTCACGGAGCTCCTGAGAGAGGGACTCGACGGCAGCCGCGACGGCCTTGCCATCCTTCTTGAAACGAGGTCCGAACTTCTTCTTGTCCAAATCAACCTGCCACTCCTCGACCTTCAAAGGCTCGGCCCGGGGCTCGCGGACTACAAGAGGTGCACCGGTCTTGTTCTTGTGCACTGTCAAGTCGTAGGCACTCCGATCAGCGCAGCCAACACATTCAATCCATCCGTAGCTGGTCAGCAATTCCGCATCCCAGCAATCAGCGGCGTAGTGAGCCATCTCGTTAGCCATGTGCTGACGGAAGCGGAGCTTGTTCGGGTCCACGCCGAGCTTGAGAAGGAACAGCTGGATACGGGCAATGAAGTATCCAAGTGTCTCATTGTCGACCATGCCGGTCTCAACCGCCTTACCGATGGTCATCTTCTCAGTCTTCGTGCTTCCAGAGAGCTGAACGTTACGGTTGAGGAAAGACATTTCAATATCTTTAACTTCCTCGAAGCGGCGATGCTTTTTGCCACCCTCGGGGTCCACGTAATGTTCAATCTCGGCCATGAGGAACTCACGCACGCGCAACAGACCCGCGCGAGGCGAAATCTCGTTACGGAAAGACTTGCCGATGGAGGCGGATGCGAAAGGCATGGATTGTTGATTGAACTCCAGCAGCTTCTGGAAGTTCAGGAACTGACCCTGAGCGGTTTCAGGCCGCAGGTAACCCGGCATGTTGCTGCTAGGGCCAATTGAGGTCTGGAACATGAGGTTGAAAGCGACGGGAGGAAGGAGGTTGCCATCGGTCGTCGGGTTTCTGATGTCGTGTTTGGCGATGATCTCTTCCAATTGAGGACCATCAAAGTTGTCAATCTGCGCCAGAATCTCCTCGTATTCCTTGACGAGGGCATCATCAAGCTTGACGGCCTTTGCGTCCTTTGCCTTCTTCTTCTTCTTTGCTTCCTTTTCCTCGTCCACGACCACCTTTTGACCACGCGCCTCTTTGTCGCCCTTCAAGCGAGCCTCGAGAACTTCCTCTACCAAGTGATCCGCACGGAAGATTTCTCCAGTCTTGGGGTCCTTGCACATCCAATCGGCGAACTTGTCGACGTGTCCGCTGGTCTTCAGAATCTCATGCGGAGTGAGCATGGTGCAGTCCACTTCCAGCATGTCTTCCTCCAGCACGAAATGCTTGCGCCACAGGTCAACAATGTTGTTCAGCAGGGCGGTACCGGGGGGACCGTAGTCGTAAAGACCGGAAACACCACCGTAKATCTCGAAAGAGGGGGTGTAGAAAAGCCGGCGCCGGAGCATTGAGTCCAAGACCGCGCGGTCAACGACCTTGCCGGTCTTTGTGTTTACCGTCGCCATCGTGAGCTGATTCTTCTTGGAAGCCTGGACAGCCTTGAGCGCGGCGGTGGTGTGGAAAAAGTTTCTGGCGGGGCTACAGAGAGTAATTTGGCGGGGAAGAAAGAGTCGAAGAAAGGGCAATTGAGTCATCCACCACGTGAGTCGACCCCCAGAACCAACGAACCTGAGGAACCGACAGTAATGAAAGACAGGGGGAAAGGGTAAACAGAAATGAAACGAATGTGAGTCAGAAGAATCGAATTTCTCCTTTTTTCCCTTGATTTTCTTCTTATTTTTTCTCGGTTTCCAAGGGTCGAATCACGTTGCCGCAATAGGCAATTTTGGGCTATTTGGTCGAAAGTCCGCCGGCGAAACATTTGTCCGTCAAAATTATTCTGATTATTTGCTTCTCTTCCGCATCGGAACTGGCATAGCAACATCTACGAGGTTGGGCTGTTTCTCATTTCGGGTTCAAGATGGGTTCCAAAAAGTCGCAATCGAAGCCTCCCCCGAGCGCTGCTCTGGATTTTAAGCCCGCGAACAAATTAAGGCGTCAAATGCTTCATGTCAAGCGCAAGCGGGCCAAGGACTCTGAGCGACGAGCAGAACGTTTTGGAAGAAAAAAGGAAGAAGCCAAAAACCCGAAATTGAAAGAGGAGCGTCTCAAACGGAATATTCCGCTGACTCTGGATCGGAAACGTGTCTGGGATGAGGCCGATAGTGACGTTGAAGATGCGCTGGGCGTCAGTGTTGATGTCGAGCGCATAAAGCGACAGAAGAAAGAGGAGGAGGACGAACTTAATCGACCATTGGAAGATAGTGAGTCGGGGTCGGATGAATCCGAGGATGATGTCGACAGTATGCTAGCCACCAGCGACGAGGAAGAGGACGGCGACGAAGAAGGCGGAGATGGGAAGGCTAAGAAGGCTGATACTCGGGGACGTAAAAAGTCCTCCCTTCCATCTGCTACAGAACGAGCAACCAGTCCGAGCCAGTCGACTCGGAGTGCGAACCTCAACCTAGCGCCAGAGGCTCTCGCCGCTAAATTTCCGACATTGTTTACTTCAGAGCCTCCTCCGACACCCAAGATCCTCATCACCACCTCGCTCAACTCTACCCTCCATGACGAGGCCAAATCCCTTACCAATCTGTTTCCTAACAGCGTTTATATCCGTCGTACAGCCCATCGCTACTCCCACAAGTTCTCCATCCGAGAAATTGCTTCCTTCGCATCGAATCGGAACTATACCGCCGTCGTGGTTCTCCAGGAGGATCAGAAACGACCCTCCGGTCTGACGATTGTCCACCTACCTCACGGACCCACTTTTCATTTCACTATCAGCAGATGGATAGAAGGCAAAAAGCTTCCGGGACATGGAAATGCCACCGAGCACTGGCCGGAACTGATCCTCAACAACTTCCGTACTCCTCTGGGTCTCCTTACAGCCCATCTCTTTCGGACTATGTTCCCACCACAACCGGACCTGGAAGGACGTCAAGTCGTCACGATTCACAACCAAAGAGACTATCTATTTCTCCGGCGTCATCGTTATGTGTTCCGCGAGAAGCGCGAGACCGAGAAGAGTGTCGTTGGCACAGACGGCAAGGAGATTAAGGGCGTGGAAGGCATTCGCGCCGGTCTCCAAGAGCTTGGCCCTGCGATCAACTTCAAGCTGCGGCGAGTTGACAAGGGAATCCAACGTGCTAGCGGACAGGAGTGGGAGTGGAAGGGAGGCATGGAGAAACAGCGTACCAAGTTCCAGCTGTAGCATGCTCTCATTCGGTTTTATACCTTTGTTACGTGTCTGGTTGCATTATTGGGTTTGCATGGAGTTCAGCTCTCAAAAATGGGTTTTGGATGGCCTTTTTCATGTGCGCGTATAGTCCCTTCTTGATTGTCCAGATGCCTGTACCCTCTCTTCAGATAATGTACTGGCGAACCATTATTCTGTCAAAGCGGCTTTTCGGCCAAAGGTGGCATCTCACCTACTCTCGAATGCGCGTATACGCGACTAATCTATACATAAAGAGCTCAGATACACACACACTACAATCAGTAATCCGCATGTGGGAATTCGAGAGCGATTTGAGTCAACCACCGTAGGTCGACCGAGTCAAACAGTCGCCTGAACAATGTTTCCTTGACGAAGAATAGGATCCATTGATCTTTTCTATGACTATCGACACCAACCGTGAGACGTTCATGAATTCAAAATCCTTCCACGGGTGTATCTCTCTATTTTGAGGACCCCACAGTCATAATGGCGATCTCCCGCTCCACAGGAAAATCTTCTTTCATGTCCAATAACCTGTAAAGAACATACGCATTTGAGCTCCTGGTTCCCTCATTGAGCTACCTGATTTGGTCCTCTTTTGAGCTATATATTTACAAAAATCATCCTTCAATTATTGCTCCCCACCTGATCTTCTGGAAGAAAGCCTACAGAACTTAGCATCTTCCTGCGAACCTGCAAAATCAATATTCTGAAGCCTTCACAAACGCCAATAGCCACACCACACCACTACCATTATCGCATGAACCCGTCTCTCCAGCTTCGCAATGGCAGCCGAAGGCCCAGTTCTCAAAACCCCGCGCCGGTTCCTGTTCATCGCCTCACTAGGCAATATGCGTCCGTACCGTCAAACGCGGCACAGCGCCGGGCATATCCTCCTCGATGCACTTGTTCCCCTCCTCCCCACACGAGTCCCTCTGGTATCCTCCAGACAGCCATCAGCCGGTCCCATCTTCTACAAAACATGGTACAGCCCGTCGTACATGAATGAATCCGGGCCAAAGTTGGTCCGACAGCTCAGTAGCTGGTTATCCACAACAGAATCCGAGGTATTAGGGCGAGTAGTCCGCCAAGGGGCCGTCGCTTTGCCGGTACACTTCGGCGATGCGTCTGCAGCCAATGCCGAATGGCAACTTCGGGGCGTTGACCCCCGCTCGCTGAAGAGTCTCCGACCGACGTTGGTAATCTTGCATGATGAACTCGAAGCACCGTTGGGCAAGGTGAGGGTGAAAAGGGGCGGGCCTGAGAAAGCAAGTCTGCGCGGTCATCGTGGTCTGATCAGTGTCATGGAGAGTCTGCGCGGCAAGGGTCTGTATCCACCGCGGACAGGACAGGCGGCGCAAGGAGCAAATGCTGGTCTGTCCATTCTACGTGTAGGCGTGGGCATTGGCCGTCCTTCGACGCGAACCCGAAATGATGTTGCGGACTATGTCCTGACTGAAATGAACGCCTCCGAACTGGCTGCAGTCCGTGCAGCTGCGGCCTCAGTCTTGGACATTCTGGCAGATGAGCTCTATCGAGAATCTAACGATGACTGATGTTTTCATCAACTCAGAAATATGCATGGCGGAGTCCCCCCTCTGTGCAGTACGATATTACGATTCCTAGACAGATACCCATCTTGTGCGCACCTTGCCCGTTCGAGAATCGCATTCGATTCCAGGGCGTTCCCATTGTGGAGAGCCTTGACTAACAAATTCACAATTCTGAAAATAGAGCCAATCAACCGGAGCAAACACAGAATACCATCGCACGGGATTGACTGGTAAATATAGTTTATACTAATTTTGCATAGCCCAGCAGGTGGGATAGAAGAGTAAGAATATCCATGAAAATAGAGACGCAGGTGCGAACAGGCCTGCAAAGCGCAAAAATGGCAGCGAGTATGAAGAGGAAAGACAAAGACGGACCGCTGATATAACGTATCATACGGTTCCCGCTATACTCAGGTCCCGGATCTCTTGCAGAACTTCTTCTACCCTGTTATCCAAGTCGCCGCGGGCGTATTGGTCTCTTGTCTCGGCGTCGAGATATTGCTGCACCTGAGCCATGCGCGAATACGCTTCGGCGCAAAAACGTAGTTGAATCTTGACCAAGGCTTCGAAACTGGGGTCCAAGTACGGCACCCGTAGATCGATGAGTTGTGGAAGTTCTGTGAACAGCTGCTCGTTAAGCTGCTCGTACGCTTGCTTGGCCATCTCGGTCTCCTTCTCCGCGCGGGGCAGCTTGGTGGCATCCTTGTCTGGCTTCTCGACCAACTTCTTCACTTTCGCTCTCATAGCGTCGTAGTCCAGCAATTTGTGGTTCCGCTTCTTAATGCACTCGTTGATATCCGGAAAGTACGCACAGAAGCGCGAAATGGGATCCAGTACGGTTGTTCTGTTCAAGCGAATCAACTATCGTCAGTAATTGTCTGCAGCAAGTATGATCATCCACAGTCGTACCTATAGGGCCCGTCCAATGCTTTGATCGTCTCGGCATCCAAGTCCTCCACAGCTTGCTTGTAGCTTCTGCTCACACCATCCCGAGTACCCGCCTCGCCGTAAAATGCATCAATCGTCTCCGCAATTCGCATTTGAGAAGCCGTCATTGCTAGCGAGCGTGGCTCGGTCAGCACAATGCCCCGCCATATGAACGGTAGTGTTTCGAATAATTGACCCACCTCGTAACGAATCCAGATATCCCTTCGCTTCCTTCTGCAGTCGATTTGCCGCAGCCTCCATGGTCCGATATCGTCTGGCAAACAAGATGTTGATCAGTAGCTGATCCAAACACGCATATCCAAACCAGCTCGTACCGCTCCTCGATTTCATAGTCCCGGTCATTCGTTCTCTCGACATGTCCTGTAAGGATTGAAGGCCAGACGTTAGTCCATGTGATTTACCCCGGCGCTTTGTTCTCTGCGGAAGCTTTGCAGCCTGTTTCGCACAGTTGCGAGGAATCGTACCTGTTTTCATCATCACCTGCGTTGTCGCACGGTTGACATTTTTCTTGAACCCTACACAGCAACGCAAATGTCAGTGTATGTTGAGCAAGACCACTCGAAGAGAAATGGAATCGCGAACCTGCCCAAGACATGATTGCGGTGTAGGCAGAAACGGCGAGCAGGAAGCGAGCGAGAGTAGAGAATCGAGTAAGGAGTAAGGAATAGAGGAGACAAATAGTATTCACAAGGAGTGTTTGTTGAAGCCAGAACGAAAAATACTAAGAGGTTCGAGTGTCAATATTACGATTTTGCAGAGTGTTTACCGGAGCAGCAGCGAAGGACGATCGTCGCAGGGCTGAACCTGGATAAGATGCCCAAATGCGGGACGATGATGATGGCTTCGGGACGCTTCCAGGTGGCTGTGTGTGGCTGTGGGTATTAGTGTTACCTGACGAAATACGGATGCCTGTTTTCTTACAGAGGTGATAGTCGAGTTAGCCACAGCTGTTGTGGTACATTACTTCATGGCGGTTTCTATCGGTAACGGATCCGACGGTATGGAACAGTAAGGTACTGGACGAATTTCCCATGTTTACGTCATGTTCATCAGAGGCCTCACAATCAATGGTTTGAAGATGATGTCAACCGGAAGATCAGACTCAATATGGGCCAGTGCATGATGGGCAAAGATTATGCGATGCCATTTTCCTACTCAAAGCCCGGTGGACTTGCTGGATGAGCTTGATGAGAGTTATCAACTAGCACGGCACAATCTGTTGGAGACCGTTTCATGACTCCACGACAGATTCTGTACCACCCATCTTTGCTTTCTCCGTACCATGGCACATGCAGAACGAACCCGAATTGGGTGTAGGAAACCATGATCCTGTGTAGATTGCTCATCCGAACTCTCAGAGCTTGTCACATTAGGCACTTGATATTTGAGTATTTACAGTTTCTAGGTCTATTGAATAATTTCCTGCTGGTAAGACCACGACGTAGGAAAACGAAGACAACCTAGTCAGCAAAGTCTGGACTGTCGGTTGCGTTTCCTGAGATGGCATTACAGACCACAACCGGAAGGGCACCATGTTCTCAGAGTAAATTAAGGGTCAACCACCTCACTATCTTGGTCTTGAGACAATGCCGCTTGGGACGTCGCAAAAGCCATTCTAGATTCAAGAAATCCTAGGTGGTCAAAGAGAACCAAAGTATGCAATGTCCTGATGATCCCAGCGACGAACGACCGCCGAAATCAGCAAGCGACAAGGCCATTTGTTTCCAAAGTAAAGACCCCATATTTCAACACTGGGATAAAAATGAACAGGGAGAGGATGTTGTGCAGATACCGCTGCATGTTTACCGTCTAAATATGCCTTCCAAAATGGCATGATGCCATGTCGTATGGTTGAGCACAAATCAACAGAAAATGAGTATGGGTTGAGGCATGAAAAAGGACAATTGTCTATTTCTCATTTGCATGACGAGTGCTTTGCACGTTTCATTCTATGAAAAATAGAGGCCACGATGACATAGTGTACATAACTGGCTGAGTATATACAAGCCCTAACTAACCAGCCCGCCTCCAAGTATACCTCATTATAGGAATACAGATCTGTTGAAAAATAGCAAATGGATAATTTGAAAGAGCCAAACCGCGGCTCGGTAAGACAAAGGTAAAATCAATGCACGAGTAACACCCGCTGAGTTCATGCAAAAACCCGTAAAGATTCCCAGTCATAATGCCCCGGAAAAAAGAGAGATACGAAAGGCGCGGGAGAGGAAATAGAAAATGTGCAAGGGTCGAAAGAAGGAAAGAAGAGCAAGAGATAAGTCAGCCTGTAGAATGCTTCGTCAGCCGAATCAAGAGGCAGTCGACATGAGGAAGTCATTAAACTTTGTAGAGCCGGTATCAGAGCCCATCAGTGGAAAGGAAGAGAGAGTATCGAAGTAAGAAATGGCGATAAGCTCAAATGGTCATGACTCTTCGTTGCAATGGCATCAATTCATGACGATGAAACTAAGCCCATAAGCTAGTAGCAAGGAAAAGAGCAACACAAATATATGCGCCGGTAAGGAAAACAAAGATACCTCCTTCTACAGATCTAGTCAAAGGAGGACAACCGCCTGGAACGGGTAAAACATGAACCGCCCTGTTTTTCATATGGACACAGGAGGCAATTGAGAGGCACATTTGCGAAGGGAGGACAAGCCAGGCAAATACCACATAAGATGGCTGAGACAATACCTCCCCAGATGTGCGAAAATCCGCCATTTGACCCGCACGGATCAGATAACACGCCAGCTATTCATCAGAACCCTTCCTCGCCGGCCTTACACAGCTTGATCTCGCGGACCCACTCAGATTTGAGGACCTGCGAGGCGTTGATACGGCGAGAAGGGTTGGGGTCAAGGATGGAATAGATCACATTGCGACAACGGGCCTGAGAAAATGTAAGCGCTGGTGACCCTTTGAAGTAACCTCGATGAGCTCTTACCCTATGCAGAGTTTCAATGGGAGCATAACCATCCTCATGCTTGCGACCTTCCAGATAACGCTGGTAAAACTCATCCTCATCCTTGCGGGCAACTCTCCACAGATGCCTTCCTGTCCTCATAGCCATGTAGATGACACCTGTCGCCCAGACATCAACAGCCCTTGGATCGAATTCCTTCTCCACATATTCCTCAGGCGCAATGTATGGAGCAGAGCCGCAGAGACCCGCAGTCATGTGTGCTTCCTTCTCCCACGCCATACGGAAACACTCACCATTCCCAAAGTCTGTAATCTTGAGTGCACCGTGAGTGGTCAGGAGAAGATTCTCCGGTTTGAGGTCACGATGAGCGACGCCCATTTCATGCATGTATTCTACACCTCGCATGAGCTGTTTGAAGAAACAATCGGCCTCGGCAACTTCCAGTTTGCCAGCGGCCAACACGAGCGTGTAGAGGTCTCCGCCGGCACAGTATTCCATGACCTCACAATAGTCGCCTTTGGCGTCCTGTAACAGATCGAGTGTGTGAATAACGTTAGGGTGGCGGAGGGACGAGGAAATGCAGAATTCAGAGGTCAACCGTTTCTGGTATTTCTTGGCGGTCTCCTGCGGGCGACGGCGGAATTCTTTGACAGCATACAGCTGCTCAACTCTGGAGTCCTTGGGGTCCACTTTGTGAGAAATCCGGACAATGCCAAAGGCACCACGTCCAACAATCTCTTGGCATTTGCCATATTTATCAACGAGAGAGGCCGTGGCGTTGGGGCCTCCCTTCTTGTCGGCGGCCATTTTGTCACGCTCAGTCTTGAATTGGTCGATCCAAGTAGACATTAGTGACAGTTGCTGGTCATCCACGTGGTCGTCCTTTTTTCTGCTACCACCACCCAGCATGTCTCGCAGAAGATCGGTCAGCTTCTCCTGGCGTCTTGCACTCTTGAGGTGATGACAGTGTGTGCCATCTGGAAACATTTCAAAACGCTTGTGGACGATAGAACCTTCCCGTTGGTCCTTTCCATTTGCAGGCTTCGCCTTCTTTTCTTTTTCGTTGTCACCTTTCGTCGACGTCTGTCGCGACGGTGCTCGAGATGAAGGTCTTGATGTAGGTCTAGATGGCGCTGCACTGCCATTTGTAGGAGCCTTTATGCTTTCCGCACTGCTATCTGAGGAGTCTCGAGCCGAGTCTGGTTCTCTGCTTTCTTTGGGTTCTTTTGGGGTCGTCTTTCCAGTATTTGAGAACATGCGGGTGAGGCGATTTGCCATGGTAGATCTTGTAGTTGTGGCCTTTACGGGCTGGGGATGTACGGGGAGTACATCCCCATTCGCGGCGGACAGATTCATGCCCGCTAGAGCTCGTGTTACCTGAGACTCTCCATCTCGAGGGTCATTCGAAATTTGTGATGCTGCGGCGGATGAGACTGCGGAAGGTACAGGTGAAACAGATTGCGGAGTCATGTGCAGTGAAGGGAGTGGCTATGTGCGAACGGAGGACAATAGGAACAAAAGTCGCCCCCGCTGCGAGTGGGAGGACAAGCGCCTACAGCACGAAGCTGAAGATGCCAAAGTTCAAAACTTTGGAAGATATGAGATTTGAAAGTAGGTAGATAGAAAAGAGAAGGAGGGAGGAGAAGGGGGCGCGAGAGGGAGAAAAAAGTGCGGTGGCCTGGGGTGGCCTGAGGCGACGGTCTACCGAGAAAGTGTAAAAAACGGAAATGTGACGAAAGTGACTTTCGTAGTGGAGGCCGGGCGAGTTCGACCAAAGAACCTCCAAAAACAGGGAGGTAAACGAAAAGAGGAAGGAATGGAAAAAAGGGAAAAGAAGACAGAGACTGTAAAAAAAAAAAAAAAGGAATAAAAAAATTATATATATATATATATATAAGAGACTCTGTAGATATATTTGAGTGTTTTGTCTTGCAATATGAAAGGAGAAGAAGACGGTGTAGCAAAATTACACGGGGGAAAGTGGAACGGCGTTGCCTACGGGGAGGAGAGGTTGAAATAGTGCAGCAGCAGTGGTAGGCGGTGCTAACGTCGCAGTAAGAGGGAGACAGTTGGGTGGGTGCGGTTCCTACAAGGTCATGTAAGTCTTCCAGCAGGAAACAGCCAGTACCAATTTCGCTTGAAAATCCTCCTTTTATGATTCGATTGACCTCTATCTTCATTTTTATGTCTATGGAATTTAAATGGGTCAAAGGTCATTTTCTACGCGCTGTACTACCTGCAGTTAGACTTGAATGAGATATGAGGCAAATCACCAACATCTGTAAGCATTGGATATCCAGGTGAAAATGATTCCCTTTACGAAGCACACAGAGCAAAATTACGGAGCAGCAGGTACACTTACCTAACTAACCTAACCTACCTAATATACTGGACAGTACGCGAGTACCTACCTTACTGTATTGAGTGCAGATCCAGATTCCGCTGCCTCTGGTTGCATTTCGCAGTGCTTAAAGGCTAGGTACCTACCTAGCTAGGTTTGCATGCCTGTCGTACCTTAGACAAGTGTAATTGTGATGATTCTGTATCCGCAAATGTGATACCGAACAATACTGTACCTTAGCTACGCATACATGAGATGACCTTCTTACCTCGGAACGAAGGAATCTGAAAGCTATAGCTGTTATTGATGGCGGCAGATACCAAACCATTATCAAATGCGTGTCCTGATTTAGTCATCTGTGTTCAATCAAAACTTAGCAGATGACATATATGACTATCTAGACAGCGAATGGCATGGAAATATACAGAGCGATTCGGAGCCGGAGGGCAGTCTGTATCTGTATTCCCTGCCAGGTAGGTAGTATTATTAAGCCACATACGGAAAGTGGCGCAGAAAAGTCCATGATTACCAATACCTGACAATATGCTATTTTCACAAGACCCCGCCTCACCATCAAAAACAATATAATCTGAATTGGCGTGCTACCGCAGCCATGAATGTTAATGGGCCAGGATTGATTATCTATACCTTCAAATAAGGGATATGACTATTTTTCAAATGCCTCTTGAAAAATGGTCTGCTAGAATATAGTCTAATTAGTGTAATAGCAATAATAATAGGTGGACTGAATGACACAAGTGTGAAACTACACCATCTTAGCCTATCTCTATATCAATAGCAAAATGGTACCAAGTATAGTAAACCTCATCGAGCATGCTTTTCCTTCCCTTTTGGAAAGTCAGTAGGATGACGCTAGTCCCCATTCTCAATCAGTCCTGCTTGGTACCAGAATGCTGATTATCGCTTGAACTCGTGCAATAATAATAATAATGCTCCGAGGTGACGTTGTATTTACCAGAAACAGGCAATAGCAGGCAACAAAATTGAGGCTGTGCATTCTCCCTGCTCATGCACACTGTATGTGCTCTGAACATATTTTAATAGTATTGTTAATTGCCCCCCGCACATCAGTAACAGGATCTGGTGGCTTGAGTGGTTCTGCTCTAGGACAATCTGATCATTAGATGCTCTCAAGTGTCATTTAGCATCACCAGCTAGCAAGCTGTGGCGGGTAGTTCTGCCCCTCTTGGACACTCAAAAGCTTTCTCTTCTCCACTAAGATCACCTGAGAGGTCAAATTCTCTGCAAAATTCAAGACACATGAGGGGTTGAAACTGCAAAGAAATTTAATTTCCATTCTTACTGATGGATATCAAATTGTTTCCCATTGTATGGAGTTCAATGATCGACTCATAGTGGAGGACCAACCCGCCAGTCCAAGGAGTGATACAGTCACCATTCCCAGCAGGAACTGTTAAACCAATGAATTGATCGCCCTGCTCTCTTTCCCGCACAAAGCAGCTACACATCAGATGATTCCCATAGGACCTTCATGCCTCTGCTGTGATCGTTTCTCTCAAATGCTTTGCTACTGCATAGTCTCTGCGGTCTCCGCGGCCTCCGCTGCTATACTGTCAATCCTGTTTGCTTATGAGACTAGGGTCAACCTAAATAAATGGGAGGCATCAGTCTAGTTGACAACTGGATGGAGTATGGTTGAGTGAATGAACAGCTGTCCCATTCGCAAGGAGATTTGGAAACATTATCCCCGGAGGCCTTTTTTCCTTTAATGCATGGGTAAGCCACGGAGTAGAAAGCTAAGGTAGCTCCTATTTATCTAGTCAAACAAGATCCGACAGATTAATGATTTCCCCGCGAAAATTAGCTCCTAAACTTGCATCAGAAGTGAAGATATCAGCCAATGGATCTCAGTACTAATTGAAGCCCTTTTCCTCCGGCTGTTCTTGAAGTCAAAGAGAGCTTTGATCAACAACGCCCAAGGAGCCCATATTCTCGTGTACATGTCTTCGTGATCTGATCATGAGCGATCTGTGTAAAAAGTTAACCTAGGATATCCGTCATCATCTCCTCCAGTCATTTCGATCATGCATGTCTCTCGTTTTGGTTGCGCTGCGAAGATCTTGGCCGCGTGGGATCAGCACACAGCAGCTACGAAGATTGAAAGGAGTGAGAGATACTCGATTAAACAGTATAATTGCACGAAGTGGTAAGCAGAATTTTGCACATCATTGTAATGCTCCTAAGCTGAAACAACCGACCCAAATAGACGGCTCGTACAAGAGTCAGTTCCCGCTTAAACCCTCGAGCATTAAGCAATCGTCAAGCTCTGGCAAGATGGACCCAGGCCATGCTGCAATCAGTGCAGCTTTCACTTTCCAACGTCTGGCAGCTATCAAAGACATGCTGTCTCCTTGGCGCATCATCAAGCTGTAAGCACATTGAAATGATGGCCGTTCACAAGGTGCAGGATGAAACGAGGGATTTTCAGGGCCAATCAGAATGAGTGGGATAAACAGGTCTAATCGCACCAATTTGACGCCAGTATACGGAGTTTATTACTGTTGATTGAAAGCAACGAATTGTGCAATGCTAAAGGGAGCCAGTGGTGAGGGGCACATGTAGTCAGCTCATCTAGGATGGTCTTACAAAACTACTATTTTTTGGGTCATCTCACTGACGCATGGGCAAGTTGACCATATAGAATTATTTTGACCACTGGATAAGCCTAGGAGACATTCCAAAATTTGGCTAAACTCTAGACTCGAGAGAAGTAGAAGGAACGTAAGCGTATTGCTCAACGAAGAAAAGAAGCGCCCTTGACGTAATGGAGACTGTCTGCAACATTAGGAGACCTCTGTGCAAGTGAAATATCTGGATTTATCAGTGAGTGACGAGCAGGACTAGCTTCCAGTTGATTAAGTTGCAGAGCAGGATTCTGCCAGCTGGAAGATTCGATGAGTTCAAAGTAATGCCAGAGGACAGGAAAGCCATCGATGACCAGCGAATACCCATGTATTTGCACCTAATCAATCTTCCTAGATGCCACAGAGCGCCCAGTAGCGACACTTTTGATGAGTATGGGCTGAAAATACTTGCCGCCATGGACAGTGCTCGGACTGTTCAACAAGAGAGAATGATAGTAGCCGCATTAAGGACCTGTCAAGACTTGAAGCAACTCGGTGAACGCTGACAGCGGATTGCTTCTAGTTATACGTCTCATACAACATGCAATCTGGCTGCAAAGAATTTCAATCTCTTCCTCGGAAGTTGCGTGAAGTCCCTCTGAGTCCAAAAGAGAACTATGAGTCGTCTCTTCGTTACCGGATGCTTCTTGCCTAGATCTATCATGAGTCAGTCTCTCAGAAACGAGCCGATATGCACGCTCCAGGGTTTTCTCCTGCTATGTTAGACAATAACTTGGGGCAATAGTAGCTTCGGCGGGAAGAAACAACGGCGTGATTGAGACGTGAAGTAGAAAGGGACGCAAGAACAAGTCTCGTCCATTAATTTCCTCCGAATAAACTGTCCAGGGATCAGAGTTCGGCTCCGCTGTACAACTGTCGAAGGTTGAGCTGGGATCAGTGGATTTCCTGGCTTGCCATGCCGGGATTTCAAGGAGAAAGTCCACATTTTCCACGTACCACGACCGTCGACCTGGCCATCCTATGCCTGACATGTAACTGCCTGGTTTACCTACTATCGTTGACCGCTAGTCCAGGCAGGTGAATCATGAACGTTGCAGCAACAGCACCTACCACTGAGTGGGTGCGAGAATCGCTCAGCTCAGCCTGTGCAGGCGTTATGGGAAGCATATGATTAAATACGTCTTGTCGAGAGACTCGCGATAATACACTTTCATGATGCTCATCAATCCATTTCGCCCAGACAGTATCATCTTTAGGAAGACGCAATGAACGGAAACCATGTGCTCTTCCTGTTCGAGCTACCCGCAGATACGAATATCTACGAATAGTTTAAAAAGATAACGTCTTATTATTGCCATGTGGTAAGGTTATTATTATGCTGTCAACTACTCGGTATTTTTCATAGAGAATGTCGTACTCCGTAATCACAAAGTGGAAAGCCACAGCCACAACCCACCATAGTTTCAGGACTCTGAAAATAAGTGTTTGTGATTTGTACTACTACTTCAGTAAAGGTACATGCCTACTTGACAGACTGGACTTCTTAACCAGAATAATAGACAACCCCTTTATCATTCATCAGTGTAATCACCTCATCTGTAGGTGCTCTATACAGAGTCATTATGAGTCCCCTCAACGGTTGACCCTCTGGTATGGAGTAAATCACAAACCATACTAAAATCTGGGGACACCCCAAGAAAATCACACAGGCAACCCTGGATCAAGTCACTTTCACAGCCCAATGGTCTTTAAGGTACCATTTAGTGTGCCTATGTAGTGTTATTAATATTCCCATATTGCAAACATAGAATAGTTATCTACCAAACGTAGCTAGGTACTTCATACATACCCTTAGTTGCAGTACCCATGTGGCTTACCAATTGATAAATTTTCACTTTTGAGTGTAATAATTTCCCGCATCAATGCCTTGGTAACAAGCTTCCATTGCTCCATTTGCATTTGGTCTTCCGAAGAAGCTTAACCTTGTTAGGCTAGCCCCGGATTCGGTTGGTGGAACGAGAGTCAGCACGAGCCATTCATTACCTTACTAGGTACCTTACTACCTAGGTACCAAGAATGACGGTATCAAAGGTAAAGTGGCTAGTTGGACTTGACCAGGTATGGACGCGGAGCAGGGCAAGTCGGATCCGTTATCACCAAAAACATACTGTTTTGCCGAGCAACTTGCGTGTCTGCCGCATGCATGTTGCATACTCTAGAGTGCAGACAGGTTAGGTTGATTGGTATTTCAACGTCGTCACTTGTCAAGCATATCTCAGCTCCAGTGTCCTGTCAGACGAGGGGTAGGCATATACTTGAGTCATTTTTCAATCAATGCCGTCCACAGGTTCCTACGTAGCGTACACCATTGGCGGATGAGCGAATTATGAACGCCAATCACTAATAGTGGATGCTCTTGCATTATCGACCCTGCAGCTTCTATACGAGACTTGAGATACAACAAGTCGCCTGAGCTGCAGTGCAGTGGCTAAAATGGGATACCTTTCCTGGGATCGCTGCAGATGCTTCTGCACTTCCTCTTTGAATTTTGCTGATCCCAGCAAGGCTACTATTAATACGAGGGATTATCAGAACCTATCAGCATGTACAAAGCAATTGTATCTTGCTGATCTTAAAGGTAGACGGACCATTTCACAATGATGAGCTGTCGTTTGGATTTGCATAACGCATGTTCCTTAATTCTCTTCTCTTGCAGTAAGAATAGAGATCTAATCTGGGATTATCCACTTCCCCTCAGCAAGCTGTGTCTAACAGATTCATTCTTGACTGCATTTCAACGACGTGCTCATAACTTCCTTGGTTCACCTGAGTGAGCCCTAGCACTTCTATCTTGGCTTCATATGGTCTCTCTCGGAAGGTTCCATGCCTGGTGGAGCTCAACATGTCGCCGCTATACAATGTTCTGAGATGGCAACTGAATAACCGGAAGGACTGTTCTTCAGGTCAATTGGCGTGGGCTATTGTCATTGAACCGCAAATTAGCGAGCAGTCCTCGACAATGGGGCGCGACTATTTCCAGACCCTTTGAATCCGATCATCGGTGATGCTCGAAAGACACAAGGCGGTCGACAAGTGCATGCAACAACAGATAGCAAACGTAAGGTCAAATCGACCATGGGAAGGGTATGGGTTGTCGCCGCAGCAATGAAACACCAACTGCCGGCTGGAGCTTTATATACAACTCCCCGGCCGGTAGTGATGATGGTGATTGGATAGATGGTTTCAATTTCATGCTGCGGTAGCCCCTGGAAGAGAAGGGTTCCTGTCCGCCTGGGCTCCATTATGCTCGCAAGTTGTGATCTATTCAAGGGGCGTGTTCAATTGCAGAGACGGAGGCGCAAACTCCGACCTGGCATTACACGTAAGCCTGTCAATGCGATCGATGCATGACTAGATATTCCGATCCGTGAGTATGACAACGACAAGTTGATAGCTCTGATCAAGTTCAATGATGGGTAAGGCGTTCCAGCATCATAAAATGGTTAAATATATGGGTTTTTGCCGGTCTATCCATCGGGTGTTCGGTCTCTAGGATAGGACTCGGGTCTATAGATGGGTAAGACAAGGTTTCAAAGAGAATATGGGAGCCTCGCGTCTGTTCAATGACTGAAAGGCTGACGGTACTTACCACAAATTGCTCGAGAGACTCTTCGAACAGTTCATTATTCACACCCAGGCCTCCCGGATGTTCGACAGGTGACAGCGGATTTTTGACCACTAATAATGATAAAATCGTCAGAAATAGCTAGGACAACATTGAGGCTGACCCCGAATCACTTACCATACTCAACGTAGAGATTGATATAAATCTGCTGTAAAGCAACTCGCATGCTCGGGCTCTTGACATCTGTGAGCATGACAAACTTGATATTCGTGGGAGTTTCGTAGTAATGAAGCCTGTACTGGCTGGTGCGATAGGTGACGAAGCTAGGTGTACAGGTATTCGTCAACTACGAGTTCAGACCTCGATAGAAGCAACTCAATAGCTATATTCTCACCTGTCATCCTCGCCTCCTAACTTGCGCACCATGTTTCGAAGGGAAAAAACAGTACCGAAAATGAGCTTCGCGTCGTCGTCGGTCGTCCGCGCAGATTGGCCGAAAACAGAGGGGCCACCATTCTGAGTAGCGACTTCAGAAGTCGGTCGTGACGATTTACCGACTATCGAGGCCGGACGGGGCAGCCATCGCCTCTTATAGATACACTCGGCTGGAAGCGTGCAAAGGGGCAGATCAGCTATTGTGTTTGTTTACAATAGAAAAGGGAGATTATTACCGTGGCGGTCGAAGATATAGAACGAATAGACGACCATTTCACCAGATGAATATCGACAAGACAGCCAGAATGCGACAGAGCAAGAAAATACAGCAGATCTCAAGCCGTGAAAAATTAACTCGACGACGACGGTGATGAGTAACAATAAGAGCGGTTCAATTAGGCTCGTCGAGACAAGAATGCTCGTGGGCGGTGAGAAACCACTTCCCCCCCACTTCTCGAAGTGGTGTCAACTCACTACCCCTTTCGCTCCCTCTTCGCACTTAAATAATATCATCATATTTACTCCGTACTGTGGAACAAGGCAGTCCGATGGGCGATATTTAGCAATTTGGCCACATTTCTTCTCCTTTGTGGTTCTTTAGTTACTCTCGTTGCAGTCCTTTTTTGACCTGTTATCGGAACTTCGACTCTTCCCCGATATTCCCCACATTCGGCTTGGGCATCCAGGTTTATTATCGGTGCAATAATACTCAGCATTTCACCCTTGAAGGAATACAATTCTGCAAGACGTAATTCATTCCCATTCGATTGGCTTCTGAACGCTTTGAGAGATTCATTCGATGGCCGACGAAACTGCTGAACCCAAGCACGATGATATTCTCAACGCTATGAATGAACTTCCCAAGCCCAGACCAAGCCGTTACGCGTGAGTCGAACTATACACCCCTCCCAGCTTCGTCATTCATCCTTAGATGTCACTGCGCTCGATTATCCTGCATATCTCCTCAATTCAATTTGCAAGTGTTCATTGCTGAATGGATCTTGGGATTAGCTCCACGCCTTCCTCTGAAAGCCCGCAGAGGCACTATCGCCGAAATCCGAGAGTCCGACGTCCAGTGAAGGTTATCATCATTCGATCACTTTGTCGCTGCGCGCGATATGACTAATTCATTGGAGGCAGGAAACCCTGAATGCTCGCTCCGAGTATACCACGAGCCAAGATGATGGGACTGCTGAACACAGGATCAATCAATATGTCATAAAGCAGGAGATTGGCAGAGGGTCCTTCGGTGCAGTTCACCTCGCAGTAGATCAATATGGGAATGAATTTGTAAGGCGACTATCCTTCCGATACGTAAGCCGGTTTGCTGTATATGGGATGAATGCTATGCTAACAGAATGTCTTTCCCCAGGCCGTCAAGGAGTTCTCTAAATCACGACTAAGGAAACGCGCCCAATCACATCTTCTCCGCAGACCTCGAGGCCGCAAACGACTATCAGATGGCTTCAATTCTCCTCTACATCGGCATCTGTCGGGGAATGAGGACGAGCACAGCAAGAACCCGCTTTATCTCATTAAGGAAGAGATCGCCATCATGAAGAAGCTGAATCACAACAATCTGGTGTCTTTGATTGAAGTTTTAGATGACCCAACAGAGGACTCCCTATATATGGTGATGGAAATGTGTAAAAAGGGAGTGATCATGAAGGTTGGACTGGAAGAAAGGGCCGACCCTTACAGCGATGAACAGTGTCGCTGCTGGTTCCGCGACTTGATTTTGGGAATTGAATATTTACATGGCCAGGGTATCGTGCATCGAGATATCAAACCAGATAACTGTCTCCTGACGAATGATGACGTTCTCAAGATTGTTGATTTTGGAGTATCCGAGATGTTTGAGAAGGATTCGGATATGTTCACAGCCAAATCGGCTGGCTCGCCTGCCTTTCTTCCGCCGGAGCTATGTGTGGTAAAGCATGGTGATGTCTCGGGAAGAGCAGCAGACATCTGGTCTATGGGTGTTACTCTCTACTGCCTTCGTTATGGGAGGCTGCCATTTGAGAAGCAAAGCATCTTCGAACTCTATGAAGCCATCAAAAACGACCCCGTTGTATGCGAAGAGGAAACGGATGATAACTTCAAAGACTTGATATTACGGATACTGGAGAAGGATCCGAGCAAAAGGATCACAATGAGAGAGTTGCGAGTGAGTTATTTCCTGCTGTATATCTACAGCAACACGTTTCTCATGGAATAGTCCAGGCGCATCCCTGGGTGACAAGAAAGGGTTCCGACCTTCTCTTGCCTGAGGAGGAGAATATTGCGCAGATAGTGGAGCCCCCAACTGAGGAGGAAATGAATAGCGCTATAACAAGGAATGTGGGCCACATTATGGCTGTAGTATGTCTTTGTGCCCTGATGCTACTCTATCTTCCCACGGAATCAACTGACATAAAAGCTACAGATGAAAGCCGCGAAACGTTTCAAACGGCTTCTAGCTCCGGCTAAAGCCGAGCCGGTGATGCAAAGTATACTTGGCCAGGAGTATGAGAGCCATTTCGTGGAGCCGCCGCTCGAGATGGACCCGGGAGAGAGCTTCTCGGCCAGTGATATCCACATGGGTAACAAAAGCCAGAGTGTAACTTCATATAACAGAGAGCCCCAGGAACGTGAGAACGTTCTGAAAGGCTATCATCAAAAGCGCGAAAAATCACCCGAAAATAGTGATTCAGCCAGCAAGTATACTACCCAACAAGACCCTGTGCTAGGCAGCTCAACCAAACATTCTGTGGGCATCGCACCGGAGAGACAAAATTCAGGCTCTATCTCCAGTTACAAACTTCGGACCAACTTGGTCGACGATCTACAGACGACTTTCTTTCCTCAGTCCCCTTCCCCCCAGAAAACGCTGTCACGGGCCAGTTCGGCTACAACAAAGCGCAGCGTCGAGGGGACCAGGGGCCACGCACGGGATCCTTTAGAAGAGGTATTCCCATACCTCTTTATTGGCCCATCCACCTACACTGGGTCGGTTCAGGAAGGAGAGCATGATACCGATATGGAGCGCAACCCCTACCAATCGGAAACCCTATTGTCAGCCGAGCCCCTAGAGACGAGTCTAGCAGGAAATGAGGCTATCCCTATAGTGAGCGAGTCACCAGGTGCTGCTGAATTCGACATTTATGAAACAGCGTATCGACAGGAGATTGCTCGAATCCGTAAACTCACTCTGGCTCGTGAAGGTACTCTTCCCAAAGTGTACTTAACTCGGCGTGTTGAAGATAAACACGAGGTCTTAAGGCTTGTCGAGCACGGATCTCTTGGGACGAACCAGGAAACCGCCGCTTGCGAAGCAGATGCGGTTATTGGTGAGAAGACCACGGCGCCGTCCAGCCCGCGCTCTGGAGTGAGCATGATAAAAACTCAGCTGGATGAGCAGCTCAAGTTAGACGCAAATGGAGCCCTTGCTCGAAACCTGCTGTCTGCACCTGCCACCACGGCAGATCGCGAGCCTGAAATCTCGCCACTCGCTGCCACTGAATCGAATGCTACGAGAGGCTCGTTGACATCGTCACCGAAAAACGCCAAAACCAAGTTGAAGAACCTCTTCGATCGTGTCAGGGGCAATAACAGTCGTGAGAATATCGAAGATTGAGTTGTTGAAGCCGACCACAATTGGCACCGTCGGAAGGTTGTACTTCGATGTGGTGCTCCAGGATATTTCTCTACCCCTATTATTTTCGTTGAGATGAATGATCTATTGCCGGACATATGACCTGTAGCTATCAACCTCTAAGGTATGCACAGAATCTTCACATAAATAGTGTTACCAGTTTAGTCTCTGAAAAGTATACAAACGCTCAAAAGGACATGGTTCGACATAAGACATGTGAATATGCCTAGGATGTTGACATTAGTTATTAATACATACAAGGGCATCAGACCCATCCGGGTGAGCACGTAAGACCTCCCACGAAAGAGAAAAGGGGGAATGAAAAATAGATAACACAAAGAATGGAGGATGAGGAAAAGGAGGAACGATGATGAAAGGCAATAAACAACATGAGAGATGGGGGTAATATGCAGCCGTAGTCGTAAACCAATTGATCGTAAACGTTGAGTTTTGAATGCAAAGACATGGGAGAGGCTATAGGGGGAAACAAGATATGCAATAATGATCGCAGACGTTGTCGTAGGAACTTGGCGCGTTCAACATGGCCACGTACAAATAGGACGGATTTCGAATGAAACGAAGTATGTTCAAGGCTGAGGCTGAGGCTTGGCCTATCTTGCTTCTGCCGCGTGAGACTGTGAGTATCGTGCTGCGCATATTCATTCGTCGGAGTTGGATAAGTCAGAGAACATCTGTCAGAGAAAGTGATGGGACTGTGTGTTGCTTCCGCTGCTCGACGCGCGGACGTATCAACTTGGTGGTTTGAGGAAGATTGCCGATCGTGAGCAATCGGAATTCGTCGAAAAAGAAAACAACACACGGACTGGTAAAGAAAAAAGCGAAGATTGCATCAAATATGCCGTTAGTCGTAGCTCTCTTCGCAAGTCGTCTTCTTCAACTGGTTCGTGATGAGTGAGAACCAATGCTATCTATCGCTCAAAACTGAAGAGTTTGTATCGTTCATCGTGAGCCACCATGGCTTTTAAAGGAAAGAGGGTGCATAAATGGTTACAACAAGAAAAGGGAGAAAGGTACGAAAGAGAAAGAGAGAGACAAGACCTTCCTGCACTTCTTCTTTAGCCAGATGATGTCACTCGGGTCTTCTTTCGGCTGAAGTGGCAGCAGGTACTTCAGGAGTAGACAATGAGGACCTTTCTGGCCGTCTGCTCACAGGATCGGTCAGGATATGTCGACTGCTGTCTCCAAAGGAGAACCTTTCCGACGGTCGAGGCTCAAATGGTCGCTCCCCGGGATCTATTCGCGCGACCGGCTCTGCGTGGCTCAGTTGCAGCGGTTGGGGTGAAGGTAGAGTCTGCCGTGGGTCGGTCAGTCTTGGAAGCTCTCTCAGTGTCGGTACCGGGTCACGAGTCGGTACCCCTCTTGCTCGTCCGTCGTCGATGGGTGCCATGAGCGCGACTGCCCTCCCAGGCGGCGGTGCATAGCGCAGCTCCTGGTTCTGGACTTCCACTGGCCGGATACTCGCTTGAGGTGTTAACGAAGTTTTTGAAGACATCACTCCCAGTGGGCTGGCTGGTGTTGAAGGAGCTTTCAGCCTATGAGATCCCGACCTACGGGGAGGAGGGTATGCTTCGCCTCGCGCCTCCGCAGCCGCTTTGCGTCGCTCCGCTTCGGCTTTGCTTGGCCGGCCTCGTTTCCGGGGCGGTTCGCCTTTGGTTGTAATACTTTCCAAACTCGGGGAAAGGAGCGCAGAAGCGCTGCTCTCGCTACTGTAAGAGGCCGTGCTGGCAGCTGGCCGGGGCTGGATAGCGCGTGGGGCAAGAGGCGGTTTGTCCAAGAGGAAAAGCGGCCGCTTTCGCATGTGACTGCCCTCGGATGGAACTGCTGGCGGTGCAGACAACTCATGACGGGGCGGTGGAAATGATACCACGCCCTGATTGACAGGGAGAGAGATCTGTGGCTGGGGCGGCGGCGGCTGCTGCTGCTGCTGCTGCTCTTGGCACATATTGTGAAAAGCGAATTGACAGGAATTCAGGGAACGGCCTGGACCAGAGTAGATTAGCAGAAGCCAGGCCGAACTATCCACTCTGATCTTGACGAAACCTCGATTCAGTGCAAATACGACATGTTACGTACGCACCCGAAAGACGAAAACAACATGAGAGAAGTAGAGGGCCGGCATATCTGTACCTGTTGGAAGAGGAATATCCGTCCAGCTTGGGATGATATGGAAATCTTTTATCATTTTGACCAGATGGCTGGAAGGGACTCCTGCCTTCTTGAGAATCTCAGTAAGTAGAGCGTACTGGAAACATAGTCAGTATAACAGAATGTGACAACATTGGAAACCCCATGGAGGGTCTTGATGAATGCTTGATGATGGAAGGAGTGTTGTCTTACCCTCTCCTCTTCGGTCCATGGCCTTTCCGATATATTCGACATATCCCATTGATCATGGAAGCGACTCTAGCTGGCTTCCTTCCCTCCCAATCCGTCAACAAACGAAGCCAGGATAATGTTCACTTCAGTGCAAGTGGAGCCCAACCTAAAAAACGGCGCGATGCGCGACTACGGGTTCAACGGTTTCGAGAGAAACAGCAAACCGAACACGAAAAAGCAAAAAAGAAGTAAGAGAGATACCAACAGGAAACCAATCTAGAAGATGACAGAAGTAAAACAACCACAAAGCCTCCCAAGCGGAACAATGCGTCTATAGGGGCGTAAGTACAAAGAAGCACGTGGATTTTCCAGAACCAAATCAGGAGCTAGGCTAAGAGGGTAGCGAATGCCGACAAAGGAAACTGCAGAAAGCGATGAAGATCAAGAATAGCGGAGGATGGACATAGGTCGGTACTTCGAATAGAAGGCATGAAGTTCGGGCTCGCATCCGCAGATAGATTGGACAGATCTCGATATATGAGGCGACGGCTGAAAGACGCAAGGAGCAAAGGATATTCGAGGGATCCTCGACACAAAGGCAGAGTGGCAAATTGGGATGCTAGATATATCGCCAGTCGCAGCGAGAATGGTCCAATTCGCTGGATTTGGGGAAGAAATTATGGAAAACGAACGTCAAGAAATAAAAGAAGGACGATCGATAATGACAGCAACGACCGCGACAGCGACAACAAAACAATGGGTTTGAACCGTGCTGTGGCCACCAGATAGGAGATGTCAAGAGGACCTATCGTCGTCGACGATCGACTGGATATCTGGAACAAAACAGTCTCAATGATGCATGTCGTACCAAGGACGAGTAGTTTCAATCAGAGAATAACGAAATATGACAGGGAAAAGTAAAAGAATGGGAAAAAGGGGGGGATGGGACGAAAGAAAGTCAATCAGATAGCAGGAAGCAGACAAAAATAAATCAGTCTGATTTATTTCTGCCCCGGGAATATTTTCTGACCAAACGGACTTTTCATTCGGGACAGCGCAGAAAGACAGTGCAGATGCACCAGCATGCGGCCGGTTAGCAGTAAGGAAAGCTGCAGGGACTCTTTTCTCTCTTAGTTTTCCTGCGCTTGTCCTCTGAAAAGCGGCGGGATGGAGCCACAGTAGGTAGATAGATAGTGACCAAGAGAACTTTCCGGACCAGCGAAATTAAAGCATATCTAATGTTTGCGGGACCAGCCAGCCTGGGGTGGATAGAATTGAACCATACTCTACCTAGAAGAGCATAGTGTTTCAGAAACGACTGTTTCAGATGATTCCAAGCGTCTAAACTGTCGCAAGAGCGGAGAGGACGACGCCATGGGATACATGAATGTGCAGCGCACCAGACGTGGCCCCTCTGCTTCCTGCTCCGAATGAGACTAGGATTATCACGGGAAAGGGACGTATAAAGTCATCCACTCTTTGAACGCACAGCGATCAAAGGGCGACAAGAACCTGGACGGTTTAGGAAGAGAGCAGGGGTAGAAACGGCCAGCCAGACCCGCAATGAAGGCGCGATGCAACAGCAGCCTCAGCCTACTGCTGTACTCCCGCACCACGGCGCGGCAAAGTAAAAGGAAAAGAACGATACACAAAAGGCAGTAGAAGGGAAACGGAAGCAATACAATTTGACTAAGAAAAAGAAGGAGAACTGGCATGAGAAAAAAGAATCATGTCAAATAGAAAGAAAACTGGAGGGAAAGCTCAACCGTCCCACTTTTAGCCAGACAGGTGCCATGACTTGGAGCAAAGGATTCTAGTAAGAGAGCAGCGCGTTCCAGCCATGAGTATCATGGACGCTAGACAATGATTGATAGGTGGACATTGCGCCCCAGGACATTGGGTCAACGGACTAGAATCGATAGGTTGTTCAGGACTGGAAGCTTGAGGAGCGAGGTTCGGGGGCTAGTTCCCAGCTTGCAGGAAGTAGCGCGGTCGATCCATCCCGAAAGACAGCACCCCATCGCCCCGTAACAGTATGTTGTGCTCCGTCGAGCGCTCCATGATAATCTAGTAGCTGTAACGGAACCTGGCCAAGAAAGCAAACAATGTATGCGCTGTGTATCGATTCAATTGAGGATTGCGGTATCTCCAAGCCATTATGGCATACTGGAAACAAACCACCTAGAAACCAGCATACCAGGCAACGAACGGAGTGAATTTAGGTCAGGATGGTGAAATCGACGCTCGAAGCAGAAGTGGGGTAGATCCTCTTGACTGGAGTAGTAATTCGGGAGGTTGGGACGGATACGAAAGATGGATATTGATGGCGTACTGCAAGAATCGACCCGACATTTGAGCACAGCAATCCATCGGAACCTGTAATCGATCAGAAGAGTGAGATTCAATACAATGGCCCACATTGGTTACTGTGTTAGCAAGCTTAGGAGCATGCATAAAATGTAGAGTGTGAAATTATCACAAATAATCATAATAAATAGCAGAATAAGCGGGCAAATGAGAATGAAAGAAAAGCACCAATACTAAGGTACCTATGAGACGAGGAAAAGAATTCCCAATAAAGGAACAAGGTCAAGGAGACACAATGACTCAGGCCTTGGTCGAACGCTGTCATATCGAGTGAAATTTGATGCCACTGCATTCCTTCCATTGATCTTTGTACATTGTAAGTGTGCTGCATCGTTGTCGTAAGAGACTCTGTAGCATGATCAACCCGGCCAATTTGGCTCCGTTTCTTTGTTTAATGGAAATTCTACTACTTCTTAAGAGATTGAAGCTCCGAGTAAAGCATGTATCGTGTTTGTTCTTGGACACGACGAAAATCGAGTGGACAAATTAGAAAGGACGTATCGTATTACTTGCATCTTAGCAAGCATGGAACTGATCGCATTGGATCGATAACAGGATAGTTTTATGCACAAGAATCAGCGGCGTGCAGGAGAGGCAACGCCCCGCCGGTTTGAATCAACCGGCAGAGTGTAGTTCAACATGGCAGTTTCGGGCATTCTGCATGGACCACTTGTCAATGGATGACCTCCTTTTTCCGATTCGCCATCGATTGTGGAAGTATAACCTTCATGAAAGCAGTTCTTCCATGATCTGTGTGACTTGGCGTAGTCGGTCTTTTTAACACAAACGGTAGGAATACTTTGAGATCAAGCTGAGAGACTATTCAAGGAGGTGGTCAAGTTTCAGTCGCGCAGCCACGAGATCTTGGGCAGGTAGTATAGACAGGCGTGGACGTACCTCGTAAGAAACAGGTAAAATAAGATAAATTACTGTAGGTAAGGTAGGTACTTACCTTGAGGTACCTAAATACAAGTACCACTACCAAAACATCAATCTTACCTTGATGCATTGAAGATCTTCAGGTTCTCACCATTAATATCCTACTATAGTTGGCATTGGCACTCTACTACGTCGCTAACATATACGGATTAGTCTAAGCATTCATCTCATGACCTCACAAACAAGAATGGCGCCGTCTATGGCTCATTTCTTCTTCAAAATAGGTAGTTTGCCATTCATGTCGATGGCTACTGTACTACCAGGCGGGGTGTTCGGCCATGGGCTACCTCTCCTTGGTAAACATGTACATTCATTACCCAGGTAACATTATTACAGCTTGCTGACGGATGGAAGGCCAGTATTATCCTTCCCTTGCGAAACCTCCCCTCAGTAGTACCTACTTGGTACTAGGAGTGATCGTTATTCCTCCTCTTCTACCACAATCACTACTTCACCGTTCCCTTGTCCATCTAAGGTTCGAGCACTTCTCGTCAATTTTGTTCTTGGGGAGCTTCTAACTCTCTATGAATAAGAATTTAGAATTCGGATCACAGAAATCGGGAAATGACTGGCTCTTAAGACGCCGAAAGCTCTCATGTCCAACTGGCATGTTTCGAGACGACCGCAGCTCATGTGCAGCCACACTCTCCAATTCCTTTTGTATCCAGCTGAAACAACTTGCTCTCCTCGCTCATGCATAGCTCATGATTTTTTGTTTTTTATTTTTCCCCTTCGCCACATATTTTATGGCTGAATCGCTCTTCTGATTTAAAAATTGAGTACTACTTCAGCTCTATGACGGTTTGACCTCCGCTGCAGGTTTTCGTTCCCACTTAGTCCGCTCCAAATACCCATGCATAATTGAAAGTGCGACAACAGTGTCCAATCACTACCCGCCTCAAATCGCACCACTTTGAATGAATCGCTTAAGAGGAAGAACAGTTCAGGAACACGGGTCGCGACTATCTTGTCAGAGTTCATTGAATGTTTCACGCGCATAGTTTGCTCGTTTCCCATCGTACTTGATACTGACCCGGCCGAGCAAGTTCTGCAGAAGCCGAGGGAGTCCAAAGATGGGAGGGGATTTTCGGTTAAGGGACCAGGATGTACAATCCCCACTATGAACATCCAGCAGTGTTGCTCTGCAGTCTCTGCAATCCTACGCGTTAGACGAACAATGAGAGATGAGAGGATTGCATCCTTGACAGCGCCTGGCAAACTTCCTCTTCCGCATTACTCCAGCGCTGCGTCAGGATACTCGTTGAAAATTGCTTCATGTCCCATTTCACGTTCCCCCCGTTCGATCATCCCATGGCCTGTCGCCGCAAACATACCTCATGTCCATCTCACCAGTGGTAATCCCAGTGACAGAAGCGAGCACGAGAAAGAAATTATGTCTATATCAGAGAGAGCTGGCACACGTCGCAGTCATTACTTACGCAGGTTATTGTGTGCAGATCGGCCGGTTGCCGTCGGACTTGCCCATCCATTGAGAACTTACTTTGCCAGACATTTGAGAGGCGACGGGGCGCTAACAGACCAGAAGACATAAGCCTTGGAGGATGAGGATTGGAATGATCAAGAAAACGACAGGAACACGAGCGTGATTGGGGATTGATAGCAGATGCCTATAATGGGAATACCCGCGCTGATTTCGAAGCAGCCATCAGCACAAGCAACGTCTCATCCCACTATTTGTACCCGAATGGGAAGGAATTCTACTCGGAATTAGCCATCTGTTCCCATCTGCCATTGAAGGGCTGGTCCACTGATGAACTCATATCGACTATCCCTTCGCTTCCATTTCGCGTTGGACCGGGCGGTGAGAACATCAACTGGTTCCAACCTCTTTGCTGCTTCCTTTTTATCCTGCCTTCGCCTTTGCGGCTTCGAGACAGCAGTTATTATTCAAACTTGTCAGGAACAATAGAAACATATCAAGTTGAAGAATGGAAATTCTCTGTCATCTTCATCCCCAGTAGCTGTCTCAGTCGACCTTGAATAGAAGAACAGACCATACATGACAATAGAGTAATCCCTTGATTCTCTTTTTTTTGTCACAATTTATTTTTTCCCTTTCTGGTTTTCGCCATTTCTTCCTGTTCTTGGCAACCGCGGAAAACATGGATAGCTTTTGATTGATTGCTCGATTTGACTCGACGTGAGATTATTTTCCTGAAGCCTTTCTTCACTTTTGCCTTCATTTTCTCCTTCCCTCCCCCATCTCCGGTTCTCAACTCAACAACACCTCAACCCACACTTCGCCTATCAATATTTATAGGAAACACCCGTGTTCCGCTCGCTGGCTCCTAAAGATTGCGCTCTTCGGTCCGTGTCGTCATGTCCTCTCATGACAACGCGGACTCACCCTCATCGTCTGTTGCAAATGCGGTGACCGCGATGAAGATTGAGCAGCATGACGATGCCGCAGAGATGCTCCTCTCCAACGGCGGAGACGCCGTTTTGAAACATGATCCCAACGGGTTACAAGACCACACAGTCACAACCAAAGATAACCCTGAGATGGATGATCTGGCTTCATCCGCTATCAAATCGCGGACTTCATCTCTAACTCCAATTAAATCCGAAAATGGAGATTCCACAGCCAAGGAAGAGAAAGTCGGGGGCGATATCACTGTCAAGATGGAACCCGGCCAGCCTCCCAAGTTATCGCGCAGCTCTTCGCAGAAGGTCGTTGTGCAACCCCCTCAGCTGTTTCTGCATTTGCCGGACAGCACGGAGGAGGCACAATCGACTTTTGAGGTGATGGAAACTTGTACCTATGCCAATAAATACATGGGTTATACTGAGCATGCCATGGAATGCGATTGTGCTGAGGAATGGGGTAAGTTATGCTTTTTTCTCTATATCCTTTTCTTCAGTATCTTATGGTTATTGCTCTTCACTACGATTTTCACTTGTCGGGTGGTCCCCCTCCTTTTTCTCCGACGCGCGTTTCTGGGTCCCTTGCCAAATGAATAGGGGGTAAGGAAAAAAAGAAAAAAAAAAAAAAAAAAACATGAAAATGAGAAAGAGACCAAAAGCCGGGCGAACAAAATGAAAAAAGTGTCCTTCACTGCATAATTTTTTAACCCCTTCTATTCCGCACAAGTCCGTGTTCGCCAGGACCCCTCTAACTTGTTTGAGCAGAGCCGTCGTCGTCCAGGAATCTGGCATGTGGAGAAGATTCTGATTGTATCAATCGCGCTACCAAAATTGAGTGCGTGGGTGACTGCAGCTGCGGTGCTGAATGCCAGAATCAACGATTCCAGCGCAAAGAGTATGCAAATGTCGCGGTCATCAAGACACAAAAGAAAGGGTTCGGTCTTCGTGCCGAGACCGATTTGCGACCGCACCAATTCATCTTCGAGTATGTCGGCGAAGTGATCAATGAGGCTCAATTCCGACGACGCATGAGACAGTACGATGAAGAAGGGATCAAGCACTTTTATTTCATGTCCCTCAGTAGAGGAGAATTTGTCGATGCGACGAAGAAGGGCAACCTGGGTCGTTTCTGCAACCACTCATGTAATCCGAACTGCTACGTCGATAAATGGGTTGTGGGTGAGAAATTGCGCATGGKAATCTTTGCCGAAAGGGCTATTCAAGCCGGCGAAGAACTCGTTTTCAATTATAACGTCGATCGTTATGGCGCGGATCCTCAACCATGCTACTGTGGCGAACCGAATTGCACTGGCTTTATTGGAGGAAAGACTCAGACCGATCGGGCTACCAAACTATCGAATGCCACCATTGAAGCTTTGGGTATCGAAGATGCTGATAGCTGGGACACTGCTGTTGCGAAGCGGCCACGAAAGAAGAAGATGGGCGAGGATGATGAAGAGTATGTTGACAGCGTACAGCCTAAGTCTCTAGATGAGAACGGCGTCACCAAGGTCATGGCGGCCCTCATGCAATGCAAAGAAAAATGGATTGCTGTCAAGTTGCTGAGGCGGATCGAGCGCTGCGACGATGAACGAGTCCGCCATCGTGTGGTGAAGATGCATGGCTACCAGATCCTGAATTCCCAACTCACTTTATGGAAGGAGGACTTCAATGTTGTGTTGCAGATCCTCGATATCCTGGACAAGTTTCCACGTCTTACACGGAACAAGATTATTGATTCAAAGATCGAATCCACCGTCCAGCCGCTGACAAGTTGTGGAGATGAGCGAGTCGAGCAGAAGGCTGCAGCACTTTTGCAGCACTGGGCGACTCTGGAGGTTGGATACCGTATCCCTCGCATGAAGCGAGATCCGAATATAGTCGCTTCAGTCAGCCAGTTTGGGCGGAGAGAACACAGTAATGACGAGCAGAAACGATCTCGATCTCGTTCGCGATCGAGATCCCGGTCGTTGGATGCTCCTCGAGGGCCAGCGAATCCAGGTCGGAAGAGCAATGGCCCCAGGAATTCCCAGCATCACGGTGCCCGTCAATTCCGCCGCCAATTCAATCCTCTGCCTCCGGGATGGTTCGCAGCCGAATCACACGGCAGGACATATTATTACTGCGCCCGTGGGGATGTCACCTGGACTCGGCCGATTCATGCCGCGCCTGAGGCTGACGTCCCAGGCCACCAGGCGAAGAATAAAGCCCTACAAGGTATCATCGATGGTATCTTGAATGCTAAGGAGAACACGCCGAAGGAGAAGACCATCACACCTGGCACGCCGCAAGCTTCTAGAGAAACGGCGAGTCTCAGTGAAGGGCAGGAGAAGTGGAGAAATTACAGTGAAGAGAAACAGAAGAAACTGTATGAGAACACGGTAAGGTCACCGCCAAGAGCAGCTGCCGTCATCCTTGAGTACAGATGGCCTGACTTATGCAGCTTTTCCCTCATATCAAATATGTGGTGGACAAATTTAAACACAAGCTTCCGAAAGAGGATCTGAAGCGCTATGCCAAGGATGTGAGTCAGCCCATCGAGCCATTCAATATGCCAGACATAGTACTTGCGCTAATCCGCGCTTCTTTCCTTTCATTAGGTCGCCAAGAAGCTTGTCAACTCCGATTTCAAAAACAATCGCGTGGAAGATCCAACGAAGATTAGCGAAAAGCAACAAAAGAAAGTTAAGGCATTCTGCAAGGAATTCTTTGACAAGGCTGTCGCGAAGCACCGTGCTTACGAGCAGAGAAAGGCCGAGAAGCAGGCAAAGGCAGGTGACTCGAAAGCCGAAGAAATGGCCAATGGCCACAACACCGTTGAAGATATCGACGTGAAACTCTCTGATGGCGAAGCAGAGAAGTTTGAAGAGAACGATACCTTCATGGACAGCGATCCGCAAGGTTTCCTCAAGCGCAAGAGGGAAGACGAAGTGGATGTTGGTGAAGGAATTGCTGAAGAAGCGATGAAGAGGCAGAAGTCATCAACACCCGTACCTCCTCCCCCACCGCCACCGCCTCCTCTAGGTGATGAAGACCAACCCACGCCAAATGGCAACGGCGAATATTACTTCCAGACTGAGAATGGCGATTCATCGCTGCATGGCCCGGAGACTGCGCCAACCCCTCCTCCCCCGCCACCCTTGTCAACGGAGCACAGTGATAACGATGAATCGGGCCCATCTCAGGGTATGAGCAATCATCCGTTGGAACAGGAACCTTTCCCTGCCCCTTTGCCAGGAGAGGAGTACGACGCCGACTCAGGAAATCTTCCCCCAAATCGAATCGGTATCGAAGGCCAAGTATAACCGGATACCGTCGGCTTGCATTCAGGGCCTCTTTTCTTGCCTCAGCCCAGGATTAGGCCCGAGTGGTGTTACATGGCGTTCAGTCTTCTTTCTTTTCTTTTCCTCTTCAATATCATGCCATTTGGAAGATCCGTCAAGTTTGTCATTTTCACAGCTGGAATCTTATCACTTTTCACAATACCCCCGTTTTGTCCATATCTTTCAGAGATTCATGTTCATTTGCATATTGCGCAATGGGGTAGGAAACAGAAAACAAGGGAGTGATCTGGAATTGTACAACTAGCCTGAATTTTTCTTTTCAATTTCATTCTTGCTTCTATGCAAGTCACTAGTATTATTACTTTTGCTATCTTTGTTCTTTTTTCCTTGCCCGTCTACTAGAGGCTGGAAGATGTTCCTTCGATCAACCTCGGTGGTTATGAAACGTAATGCCGAAGGATATCGATGCAAAACTGATAAACCATCCTCCATTTTCCTGAAGGGTGATCTATATTCTGTAGATATCAGAATTTAAAACATTCCACCGATCTAGATGACCCATTTCAGGGGGATTTACACCATAACCATAATCGTGAGGGGGGTACATGAGGACGCGGAAATAAAAGGTAAAGAGGAGACAAAAGAATAAGTAGGAATCCAATTGGCCGGTTTAGTAGAAACTCTCCACGATACTCTCCTTGTTGGCATTGGCCATCCCCAGACCACGAGGACCCATCTCGCCCAACCGGAAGACAGATTCGACCACACTCAACTCGGTCGCGGTGGTGTCGAGACCGGTGACGGCCAGCCAGTCGTTAACGACCATGCCGGCGCCGACGACGGGGCTGCCGCGGTTGACACTGCCCGCCACGAGGGGCACCTGGAGTAGGGAGGAGAGCTCATCCTGATCCCGGATGGAGGTTTTGGGGTGGACGATACCGCCCTGGTTGGAGAGGGCCATGTATGAGCCCGTCAGCACGTTGTCGGCGATGGTTTGCCGGAAGACTTCGACGCCGAGGACGTCTGCGATTCTGTTTTTGGGGCAATGTTAGTGTCAGTTTATTCCCGCCGTTTTCTCTCTTTCCATTTCCCGACGGGTAAGGTTCAGAAGAGCGCTCAAAACGTACATTTCCTCTGTTTCCCGCTCAAGATCCGGATGCACCAATGCCACATGGTCATTGCAGCAGATGACATTGCCCAGCGCCGAGAGCCGCTCCTCTATCCGTTGGATCTTCACATCGTCTGGCAGCGTATTCCGCAGATGTTGCAGTTCCTGGTCTGTTGTCGTTGTGGGGACGAGAAGGCCTTTACGGTTACTGTTTGAATCATCCAGACTGTCAGCTCCGAGGCTCTACTCGCCGCTCGCCCCTGGGTTTCGTTGCGTTTGGGGGGCGCGCTAAACAAAGACAAAGACATACCCCGCTGTTAGACGACCGACGATCCGGGTGCCGGCAATAGTAGCATGACAGATGGGGATGACATCCTGGAGTTCCGCCTCGAATACACTAATGATTTTGAAATTATCTGTCAGAAGGGCCTGCTCGCAAGGTGACTCTCGGGGGCACGAGTAGCGCACCTGTAGAAGTTCTCTGAAGCGCCGATGGCGACAATTGCATATGAGTTTGTCAGGCGGGCAAAGACGCCGACTCTGCAAGAGTGAAAAGGCAAGTTAGTCCTCTCMCATAACTCGAAAAAAAGAAACAAAATCAACCTCGGAGAGATATGGCCGCGCCTACTTACTCGTTGGAGTTTTCAAACTGCGCGCGGACTGCCATCGTGCGAAAATTCCGTGACTTTCTAGATACCGGGCTTCAATAATGATTGAGAGTAGGTATGGACACCCAGGCGAACGACGGAAATATAAGAGCGTTTGTGTGAGACTGCAAGCGAAAGCTTTGCGAAGCCGGCTGACGTCGATAGTTGAGGGGGAGTTCGGATGAGGAACCGGCGTGGGAAGAAGAACGAAAAGGATAAAACCCCCAGCTTTTCTTCGCCGAGCGAGAGTAACTGAAGTTTGGAATATAGATTCTAGGTGTTTCGCAACGAAGAAAACCAATATTGCCGCTCACGAGGAGAGTATTTGAAGCCCAAGAAAAGATTATCAAAAGGCCCGTCGAATCGCCCCGCTCTGTGTAGACTAGACCCAATCGGGGCGGAGGAGGAGTCACCGAAAAACGAGTCATCAAGAGTCATTCTGCTTCCGCCCCATAGATAGATACTCCGTAGCTACAGTCAGCATCAACCCGGTCAGTCATTGTGCCCTCCAAGTGGCTCATCATTACGGTGCAGCTTTGGAGTGACCCTGGCGCACACCCGGTCCAGAACTGGCAGTGCACTACTACCCACGCGCTCTTTGCCGAGTCCCCTTGCTTGTTCCCGTGTACCGGTTCAGTTGCCTGCCGAATAGTACGAGAACAATACCAGAATAGTTCCAGGGATCTATCTATTAAGTATGGTACATCTTTCAATCCAGAGAATCCCCATATGAGTACAGAGAATAAAATCAACCAAAGTCTCAGATTGCTCGTAGAACACAACACTTTCTCATTCCAATGGGCCCGCCATGGATGACACTCTCCGGTTGGAGATTAAATAACGTATCAAACATAAAATATGCTGGTCACAATGGTCTATCTCTCATATGAGTCGATGGATATATGCAACAATGTCTTTCAATGAGGACAGCCCGATCCATGCCAACGTCTGGCCAAAAAGCCATAAACCAAGGATAACGGCCCAGAGTCAGGAACTTTAACCCCAAGAGAATCCATAAACGAGCAGAAGTGAAACACGACCATGGAGAAGGAAAGTATGCAAGGAAAGTGTGCAAGGAAACAGGGAACAAGTGGCCGAGACCACCACCTAACCCCGTGGGAAACAAAACGCACTGCTGCTCCCTTTCCCTCCTTTTCTCCGACGCTGCCATTTAGAAGGGAGGTCGAGGGCCTGGTGGAGGCGGCCCCGTAGGGCCCGGAGGAGGCGGGTGTGTGTAGTACAGAGGCGGGGGAGGAGGTCCGGATAGGAAGCCAGGCAGGGGAGGACGTTGAAAGTTGGAGCCAGGAGGAGGGGGCAGTTGGGGAGGGCCGTTTCTGACGGCAAAAGGATCCGGTAATTGCCCAGCGGGCAGCAACCGACGCGGCTGCTGCCGCTGCGGGTTTGGAGGCGGTAGAACAAAGGCTCGCGGATCAGTTGGACCCTGGATCCCAGGAAGCTGAGGATGTTGTGGAGGTTGTGGGAGGATAGCTCGGTGTGCTGGGGCTCGTGGGGTCATGGCCGCTCTGGGTAAAGGCAAGGGGGAAGCGGTTGCGGCGTCGGCCAGGGCGTATAAAGCCTCAGCCCGCGACTCTGGTACCGGAGCGAATATCTTGTTACTCTCCGCCGTAGCGTCGTCTCGCGTTTGAACCACCCCCGTCGCTTCAATGATCATGTTAAGAACATCATGTGCTGAGAGACCTTTGAACGGTACCGCTTCTTCCATGTCGTTCATCTGCGGCTCGATGTCCCCTCCCAGCTTCGCTCGCTGAACGAAATCCTCCCAGCCATGCAGGGCACGCTCGTACAGAGCAGCACCAGCAGGGTTGCGCACAAAGGATGAATAGTATCCCCTCTTCATCTCTCTGGCTGGCGGACGAATACGTCCACGGTTAACCTCGGTTTCAGATTCATCCGTCTGCAAAACAACGAGTTAATCCAGTCTCCTTCACAAGTCAGATATGGTTCGAAATGACTAACCTCAGTGTGTTCATCATCCTCTGCAGCACGACGGCCCTCGACGAATGCCATGTACGCCCCCTGACTTGCAAGAAGATGTTCGTGTTGAATTTCACGCGCTTTCCTCTGTATTATATGGCGGTTAGCATCTGGATATCCTTAGGAACACGAACAAAGCGGCAAGAACTTACCCGAAATTGTATCTCAAGATTCTCCTTCTCGAGAGCAAGGACCCGGTTCGCATTTGCTACCTTATATTCGTATTCTCGGCGCAATATCTCCCTGTGTCTCTCTAATCTCTCGTGTAGTTGCCGGTTGACCTCGTCAAACTCCGGCACTTTCTTATGGGCATTCTTATCCCGCGCAAGCTTGCGCTGAGAATGCTCGGCTAGCACAGACAAAGCCAGTCGCTGGGCGGCTGCTACCTTCTTGAACGCCTTGTCAAGTTCCCTTTGGCGGTCCCGCATCTTCTGTGTGGCTGGAGTCGGAGAAGGTGAACGCAGAGGCTCGGGTTCTGGCCCAGAATCCTGGTCATTATCGCCATCCGCTCTGCGCCCCCGTTTTCTGCTTTTACCCTTTCCCTTTCCTTTGCCTGGTCCTTTGGATTTTCCTTTCCCTTTCTGCACTCCCCCGCCGCGCGTGGACGCTCCCATGCTGCCGCCTCCACGGCCACGGCCACGACCCCGGCCTCGTCCACTGTTCACCGTAAATTCGACACCATTTTCAGAAGCTGGTTCTTCAACTTCTTCCGTGATTTGACGAGACTCGTCACCTGCCGCCGATTCTCTAGCAGCAGTGGTATCATTGTCCGCAACATCAGCAACATCAATACTCCCATCGCTAGCATTGACGGCCGAGAACCCAGGAATTTCAGCCTCCTGAGCATCGGGAACATCGGCGTCGGCAGCAACAGATATAGTAGCTCGGGCTTTGAGAGCATCATTCTCGGAGGCTTCGACCTCGCCCTCGGCAGAAATAGCATCTACGTCGCCAGGGGACTGGGACTGCGATGCTGCTTTGTCATCATCGTTATTCTCGGTGCCTTCCTGTAACTGCTGGTCCAACGCGCGGTCCAGCTCTGGATTCTCCACTTTCGGCTTTTTGCGTGGGGAATTAGAAGAGCGCATGAGCTCCCCAGCGAGTCCGTTATCGGGCTCTGGAGACTTCCGTTTTAGTGACTTTGGTGGGCCAGTAATGGATTCGTGCTTTTCCTCACTTTCCATGTCTGAGGGTTCGTTCACTTTGTTCTCGATGTCATCAGGACCGTTGTCCTTCGATAAATCCTCAGTAACTACTTCAGACATCTGATCTTTTGTCGATAGCTGCGAAGCAACGGTATCCAGAGGGCTGATGTTCTCTTCGTTTCTTACCGCATTCTTTTTCGGGGGAGAGGAAGTGATTCTTGTTGAGTCGCCGGTTTTCTGGTTAAGGCTGCTGACCATCTGTCTGCTCCGTGTCCGTGTCCGGCCACCAGGAGCCATGCCCGCGGATGGGCTGCCATCAGGTTGTTTGACCTCAGCTTGAGAGTTAGAGAAAGTTTTGTCGGTGGAACTAAGGGGTTGGAGACTGCCCCTAAGTCTTGCAGACTGCCTCGTCGTCCTCGGCGTCTCTTCAACGGTAGGAGTTCGTTTGACGCGCTTGTGCCGGGGGGTCTCTGGAACATTCGCCGGTGCTACGCTGTCGGCTGCAGCTGGAGCCGGAGCAAAGGGGGGCGCGGGAGCAGAGGGCACAGCGGAACCAGCTGCGGCCGCAGCAGCAGCGCGTGCTCGAGAGGTGCGAGTCTCACGGACAAGGTTGGCAGTGTTGGTAGCAGTATCGGCTGCGGGAGCATTCATTGCTTGAGCTTCGCGGAGACTGTTGGCCAGAGCCTGACGGGCACTATTAGCTCTAGCAGTGCGGGTGCTCAGCGTAATAATGCGTGACGGGCGACCATTATTGAGATTGTTGTGAGAGGCGTTGTTAGTAGATGATGGGGTGCTCGGAATATTCATATTATGAGCACGAGCATCTCGGCTAGCCCGAGCACTCCTGGTGATACGAATGTTGGAGTTGTCCTCCACGAGAGGATCTATAGAAAATCAGAAATCGGCACCGTCAGGGTTGAACAGCCAAGCCCTTACCAGCTGAGGGGGTCATGTTCCCTGAGGATGAAGCGCCAGTGCSAGGCGTCGCTCCCTGAGAAGCTTCGACTTTACGCTTGGCACCCGCCATCTCTGTCTGCTAGATATTGATCAGTAACCGACACTATTCAAATGAATGTGAACCGGAGCAAACACAGAGAAAATGCGGGTATAAGCGGGCTGCTGGATCTAGGAAACAAGGGGGGAAAGCTCAAAAGCATGGTCCGAAGTGAGCTCGATAAAAAGAGAGGGTATCGAGACATTAAGCTGCCGATGAAGCAAGAGGTTTTCCAGAGCAGCTCATTTCGGAAGAACAATTAATAAAATGAGCACATATGAAGACCGATGTGAAAGAGACAGAAATTATCGGGAGATCCAATCTATACCAGAATTCTGATAGAGGAAAGGATGGCAAAAGTGCATTGAAATTCTACCACGGAGGGCAGACCGTGCAAAAACAAGCACTGAAGAGATGCAGGGATGCAAGGAAGGGTGAATAACAAAGGGGGCCTAGTGAGAAAAAGCAAGAAAAGATACAGTGTAAGGATTACAAGAGTAACTTCGCGAACTTACCTGGCGTAAAAAACAGTAGAAGTGAGGTGGGCCGGCGATGAAGTCGACTGCTGATCAAATATCGCGTTGTGGTAGTAAGTGCAGAAGGTAATAGATAATAGATGGTCAAAGTGTACTCAGCAGTAGGGGCGGTGATCGTGTAATAGCAGGTAAGGTGATGGGTACACTGTGGGTAAGGTAGATAGCAGCAATGCCAGTATGTAGTAAGGTAGTAATAGGAGGAGGAGGAAGAGGTAATAGCAGTAGCAAATGTAGGGAGTAATAGTAGATCGATGATAGTATAGATAGTAGTAGTAGTAGGATGGGGAAGAACAAAGTAAAAGCGAGGTGCGGCCAAGTGGATCAACAGTGGAAGTGGGAAAAAGTAAAGATGGCGTTAGGTTGTGGTTGGTTAAGCTTGCTGTGTGTGCTTGGGGGAGTCTCGCCGGAACTAGCATATGGAGTACTCCCGAAGTCCGGACTGGACACAACGACCTCTCGCCTTTGTCGAGGGGAGGATGAAATGATAGAAAGAGATGAACGGAGATGAGAATGTAGACAATTAATGAACAAAGAAGTTAAGAAAAAGGGTGCGAGAGAGAGGTAAGATAAAGGGTGAGATGGGGCTGGCGTGAGAAAGCTCAACTCAAGTGGAAAATCCACAGAGGCAGTCTTGGATCTCCAATGTCTTAGAGAAGTAGTAATAATGAATAGTAGATAGAAGACAGTAAGGTACTGCCTAAAGGCGAGGCAAGACGTTGTTGATCACCATGTGCGGCCCGTCAAATTCCAGTCAGGCACTTAGCACGATGTACTTGCATCAAAAGGCAGATTTTTGTTATCAGTTTTTGCACAGACCACAATAGCAATATTTTCTGCCTGGAAGAAATAGAACGAGGGATTCAAATGCAATTCAGAGAAGAAAGATCCAAAAAATTCGAGTCATTGAATCAAACGGTATGAGGAGGATGAGTGTCTTCCAGTGTTGTAGGAAGATTAGAGAGACCTGGTAGATAGTAGTAGACTACCTAGTTGTAGCTATTTGGATGGAGGAATTTGACTGGGTCAGAGCGAGAGTGGAGTGGCGCGGCGCAACGGTTGGAGAGTGGAAGTATGTATGGCAGCAACGATACCATGACAAAATTGCCCAAACACTCGGTCAGGAAATCTATGGAGAAAAGGATAAGGATAAAAGGATGACTGATAATAATAATCATAATAGTGGAATAGAAAAAGAAAGAAAGAAAGAAAAGAAAAAGAACCAAAGCAAGACAAGCTGAAGGAATAGACACTGCAAGGGCGAGCAGTCAGGACTAGTGAATGAAGCTAAATGCATACATTGGAATGAGCACGAACATATTCTACAATTTAAGTTGAAACCGACTCAGAGTCCTATGATATGACAATAGTAGGCTTTTCAATTTTATATGAGTATATCTCCGCAAGGGAGAAGAAATTCCCATCAATATCCCCAAGACTCTTTCCTAGATCCGGGTTTAGCTCTACCTATCTATACAGTAACAACCCACCACATGAGCATCAAATATCAATGCAGTATTCAGACAATGAGATATCCATCATTCAATGGAGTTTACTTCATAATCAATATGACCTCCCGGTCCGAGCTACCTGCCTGTTTACTTACCTTCTCACGTTCTCTTCTTGTTCGGTCACTGCAGCTGGGCTCAGGTAACCAAACATAACAAGAGGGCTGGAAGTCAATTGTAGGAGACTGGATGCATCGGTATAAGGGTAACCGAATTCCGGGAAATGACTTGGATGGACTGGACTCTACTCTTATGTTCTATACAGCTTCTATGTACATAATTGAAGAGTCGAAAACACTTAGCGCAAGTTCTGATTGCACCTGTATAGCAAAATACCCTGTTCCCGAGATATATGGCAAACAGACTCAGACAAAAAGGTCAAATAAAAAAGGTCATTAGAAAGAATCCCAGTGAAAATCGTCATACTAGCTCTCGTCTGGAGATTCATTCAATTCATACCTCTTCTCATACCGGGCGATGCTCTTGCGCACATCTGCAGCCATGAGGAATCCAGGTATCACCGACCCTTCAGTTAATCTGCCTTGGCTCTCACGGCTTGGATTTGGCTTTTGCTCCTCCGTCGTCTCGCTTTGCTGATTTATCCGCTCGAACAGTGGGGACCTGCTTCGTGGTCCGTGAGCTCGAAGAGAATTGGCCGACCTCATCCGATTCAACGCCTTGACCGAGATCGTCTGCCCGGCCACGGCTGACGCATGGAGATTTGTTCCTGGCAAAGGCGTCGGCGGTGGCGATGGGCTATCGGAACGAAACAATGGGTGGATATTGCTCTCGTCAGGTAAGTGCAGCTTTGGAGGGACAGGCGCTCGGGAACCCTCTAGCTTAGTCGTCGATGCGGCCGGAGATGGCGTGCCTGATGATGGCTGAAGCATCAAACTGTCCAGGGACCTCTTGATCTCGGATGGGGTCCCCTGGATTATGCGCGTCCCTTGTCGCTCCTCGACTGTTATGCTGCAGCTGTCCGGTTCATCCTCCCTCGTTTCTAATCGGTTGCGGGAAGTGTTGGAATCAAGGGACGGCATACCCGGCACTGGTGAATGAAGATCGAGTGAATTGTGCTTAGAATCTCGTTGAAATAGAGTCCTTCCAGAATAGCGGTGAGAGGACGCGATTGAGGTAGCGGGCTGGTTCGGGAAAAGACTGCTATCGCAGCTCGTTTTCCGATCAATAGATTGTCGTCTCGATTCAATCGTCAATGCTGGTTCCTTGGCCGCGCTTTTATGCTTCAGGCTCGACTGGTCTGGTTGCACCACAAGCTCCTGCGAGAGCGAGCCCGGACATTGGTTGTGGGAGTTGTCAATCAAAAGAAATCCAGCAAACAGCCCCTGGCTTAACACAGCCAATGTCCATACTACAGACCTGGATATGTATAGTCCCAGCTGGCTGGGACGTGTCCTCGTTTCTTCCCCCCTTACCTCGAGACTTGAGGTGCTCCACACGACGGCGCCAGCTGTGACGCCGCTGGATATTACAAAGTATGCAAAAATGAGGCCGTACGCTATGGTCCGCCACTGATTCCAACGGTCTATAGACCGAAGCCAAATATTCTTCCTCCATAGAAGTATCAAAGTAACCAACGCCACAGAGCTAGCAGCGCTGAGTGTGACTGTGATCGATTCGATTGACGAGGCTCCTGATGAGGCAAGACAGACACCGTGGAGGACGCTAGCGACCAAGTTCAACGCAATGGATATACCTCCCAGAAGATAGGCCAGCTCGGCCGCATGCATATTGGGCCCTGCAGGTGCTCTTACGCAATCAACCAGCAGTAACAAGAGATCCAGATGCACGTTCGAGATGCGAGGGGTACCGGTATGGAGTTGAATGCACTGTTGATTTGACGCAGTCGACTTAGGGAGTTCCGATTAGTACGAGGAATTCAAAGAGACAGCAGAATCGTAGATGAGAAAATGGGGGAAAGAGTAATCAAGTTCTCTCGCGAGTTTATGAGGAAATAGTAACAAAATTGGTCATATCATCAATCGTGTCAACAGCGTGGGAAGAAGCAGAGAGATTATGGGTATTAGGAGCGCTGCATGCTAGAAATGAAAGGTCAACGATAAAGCAGATTACAGCAACACAACAATGGGATGAGGAGAAGTAGTATGAGGGGCCCTGTGGTGTAACAAGCATTGGGGTGAGCTCAGAACCTACTTGACAGGAGGGAAGAGACGGGTAAATATGCATCATCCCGGGGGGCAAGGCTCCATAGATTCTAATTTGTCTATCTACCAGAATAAGAATGGCTCATCAACGGGGGAAGTAGTTCCCCCGAACCTTGGGATTTGGGATAGATAGGGTCAATGTTTCGATGGCTGGTCTCAATAAGTTATGGGCAGGAGTGACAGGATATTTAGCCAGTCTCATTCAGGCGTCTGTGGGTTTGAAGCTGTCGAATAGCACTCCTGATTCGTCACTGAATAGCGATGGACAATACAGGATGAATAGTGTCGCCGTATCAGAAATCGAATGTCCAGAGTAAGGAAGAAAAACAAGAGATATTCAGTCACACCCGTCTATGCGCGTTGAGTTGTTTCTCCAGCAGATCGATCCAGCCCACGCAACAGATGCTTCCCATTGCATACCTACTTCCGAAGACTTTTTTGTCCTTTTTTTTTTTTTTTTAAAGAACGCCAGCCGATATTACGTATAGTGAAGATGACTTGTCCTCTGTGTGTTCATGAGATTAGTTAGACAGGCAGAGAACGCCGGTCCTGAGAAACCGACTATTAAATGTTCATGAATTCAGATCTCCTGAGCTAACTCTACCTAAAGGCAGTTCTTGGCCAATTAGGATTAGCATTGAGACGTCTAGCATGCGAGGATTCTGTTTCGTGCATGGAACTCATCCACAAAAAATTATTTGTCAAGGTTCGTCAACACGCTAGACGGAGCGGCCGGGGGGATCTCCAGGATCCCGGGACGGCCCTATCTACAATGTGGTATCGTCCGAGTTGGTCATTTGGTATCAAGATGGAGTACGCGGATGCCACTAGGAATAATAACCACGGTTGAAATGTGATGTCTCGCGGTTCTGGCCTGATATCTTGTAGAATGACCAGTTGTCAAATAATACCTATTCGAATCAACAACCAGTATTCTACAGTGTTAACTAGCCAAGTCTATGAGTCGTTTGGGGAGAACAAGATACAATGGGTAGAGATTTCACTAGAATGTCAGATTACGCTCCGAATTTGCGTAAATGTACGAGTGGCTTCCAGTATACGTACTATGTTTTAACTAGTCCCAGAAGATAGGATCATAGCCTCCTCAGTCTCTGGCTTGTGGGCTCGTCTCCAGCGCTGAACTATGTGATATATCTATGAGATACATCCACCCGGTGCTTTGACCTTTTCCGCAAAACTTCTGCTCACAGATTAGGTCTATTGTGGATTCTAAAAAGCGATTATACATCTACGGAGTAGTTCGTTAGTTTTGGTGGAAGAATGGCCTTGTTTGCAATGGCACTTCTGTATAGAGTGGAAGATAGGGGTTGGATAGGTATTGCCGCGTTGGTTACAGAGTCCTCCGTATCTTCGCTATATCCTTGAGGGCGGCCTGCTAGACTTTTCTATGATTAAATTGCTTCTGCTAGCAGCTCTACTCTTTGCAGCTCTCGTCCACTAGTCTAGATTCTTCCTGGGCTCAGCAATGCGTGCTGCAACTATATCTTTTGCTTTCGTTTCACATGTACTGCATCTGCTTGCTCCTGCTCTGATCTGACCCGAAGACATTCAATATCTCTGCCCGTTACTACATGACAGAGATATTCGATCGAGCATATATCTGTCGCACGAGCTTTGATTGTAGGTTTGTTTCGTCACAAAATGTAGTAGTTGTGCCCGTGAGAACCAATAGACCATGACTACATACGCTACAATCCTCCCTTTCCGATGATATATATATATCGTTGCAGAGAGTATTATTGCGTTTGAGTAGACCATACCCTGATAAAACAACCCGGAGACTCAAAAATCAGCGGATACCTCTATGAGTTAGACATACTCAGTAATTCCACTGTCTGATTACGGATCTAATTGACCTTTATTGAAAAAAGGATAGATTGTAATACTGTATGGCGTTGGGTCCATGACAGCATGGGCTCATGGATCTGGGCCGCCAAGACAGGAAATGGAAATGACTAAGCATCGTGGCTGAAGCACTAACACAGACTGTGGCTGGAAACCAAGTGAATAAGTGAATGTGGCGCATGAAGCCGTGACCGCCCCCAGCTCTCCCACCTCTTCCCTTTTCCATTCTTCTTTCGGCGTCATGATTATGGTCATCAATCTTTCCCACTTCCCGAATCCAGCTTGTTTTCTCTTTTACGCCCTCTGATTTTGCTGGGTTAGCTATATCAATAACCCACTCAACTGCCTTACAGCCCCTGCTACGGATATCTGATACTGCTCGACCCCGTACCCCTCTATTTCCAGCTACTTTAAACTCCTCCCCACCTCTCGTAGCCATCTCCTCTCCTTCGGTGGCGCAAGATGAAGCTCACATTCAAGGTACCTTCTGCAACAACCAACTCCTGCTTGTTGATATATTTGGGCTATCAAATACTAACCGCGGTCTCTTCCCCATAGGATCTCAAACAGCAGAAATTCGTAATTGATGCGGAGCCCTCTGAGACGGTGAGCTTTTGTCCCTGCCTGCGCGAGTGTCTGCCAATGCGGGGCTGACCGGAATCATTCCTAGGTCGGACAAGTAAAGGAGAAAATCTCCAAGGAAAAAGGATGGGAGGTACCTCAGCTCAAGCTCATCTATTCCGGTTAGTCTGACAATGATCACCCTGGGTTTCATCATTTCTCAAGTATCTGCTGGAATAGCACATTCGATTTTTTTTTTTTTTTCGTCTCGTTTTCCCCCTGCTTTTTCTTAGCTGATTTCGCTGATACTTTGCTGGATAACTCGCAGGGAAAATCCTCCAAGATGACAAGACCATCGAGACATACAACATCGAGGAGAAGGGCTTCATAGTATGCATGGTATCGAAGGTATGACTCTGGTCTTGCTATTGAAACGACTTCTGAGCACTGCATCTGACCGTACCATCTTCTGTAGCCCAAGGCTCCCTCGTCTGCCGCTACACCTTCACAGGCCCCTTCTACACCTTCGAGAGCTGCTGCCTCCACTCCTGCTGCCCCATCTGCTCCGGCCCCGTCTGCTGCCCCTTCTGCTCCGGCTGTACCTGCGACACCCTCACCCGCCGCTCCGGCTCAGGCACCCACCGATGCCTCTCCTGCGTTCAATGACCCGTCCGCATTGCTGAGTGGCTCTCAGAGTGAGGCCGTCGTCAGTCAAATGGAGAGTATGGGCTTCCCTAGAAGCGATATCAACCGTGCCATGAGAGCGGCTTTCTTCAACCCCGATCGTGCTATTGAGTATCTATTGAATGTGAGCTGTCACCTGTACTCCGCGTTCGTTTCGCATGACTAATGCTAATTCCTATTATAGGGAATCCCGGACAACATCCAACAGGAGCAGCAGCAACAGGCTGCCGCGGCCGCCGCACCCCCTGCCCCATCCGCTCCTTCCGGAGAGAGTGCTCCCTCGTCGACCGGTGGTGATGAGCCAGTGAATTTGTTTGAAGCCGCTGCTCAGGCCGGCACTGGAGAGGGCGCTGGTCGTGGAGCTCGTGCCGGTGCTGCCGGAGCTGGGGAAGGACTTCCCAACCTCGACTTCTTGCGGAATAACCCTCACTTCCAGCAGCTCCGCCAGTTGGTCCAGCAACAGCCGCAGATGCTGGAACCCATCCTTCAGCAAGTCGCCGCTGGTAACCCTCAGATTGCACAGCTCATTGGTCAGAATGAGGAGCAGTTTCTCCAGCTCTTGAGTGAAGAGGATGATGGCGCGTTGCCTCCAGGTACCCACGCAATCAGCGTTACAGAGGAGGAGAGAGACGCCATTGAACGCGTACGTACTTCTTCATACTGATACTGCTACCATTATATTTCAAGCTAACTGATCGCTAGCTCTGCCGACTTGGTTTCTCTCGAGACCTGGTCATCCAGGCCTACTTTGCCTGTGACAAGAACGAAGAGCTCGCAGCCAATTACCTCTTTGAGAACCCTGATGATCCTGACGACATGTGATGAACTGCTTTTCTGCTTTTGTTTGAGGCTCCTCGTCTACTGGTTGCCTGCCAATCTACTCGAGTTGATTCTCCTCTCCTAACGAATTTTAGCATGAACGTCTTCTGACTCTTGTACGAAACCGATTTGCTTAAACCGGGCTTCGTGCAAGCTTTCTTTTATCATTTCCCTGTCACTTCACTTGCGTGTGTTTTTTCTATGTCGAAACAGCTGCCCTAGTGAATGAAATTGGGAACTCGATGCTTCAACGTATGATATCTACCTTCTTATTCAAACGTGATGCGTGGGTCATGTACCTATCAATGAGACGCACTGGGTCATCTTGACATGTATTCTAATTTTGTCTCTCGCCTTTATTCCACCGGCATGACGAGGTTTGGCAACCGGATCAAGTCGCCGATTCCTCAGAAACATAGGGATGAAGACGTAAGCAAACGACGTCCTTTGCGGATAGAGTGGTCACCAGGTACATTTGGCTGTAGATCTTGCGACGAGCTGTTAACAGGGAGAACTGTTCAATCCGTTCGAAGAAGGAAAATCTGACGCAAGCCAGGGTTGTCAATTGTGACAGGCCCGTAAACAAGTAATGGCTGTTTTTGCTTTGGCCGTTTAATCTGGCATCCCGTTCATTTGACTAGTCATGAATTATGATTATACTATATTGCGATGAGGGGTATAAACGAAATACGAGGGACATATTTTGTACGGGTATATTTGACGCTGGGAAACGGGTATCCGAAAGTGTCATCCCTGAAGGAAAGGATGTCGAGTAGAATGCGTGTCGATTGACTCGCGGTAAAAGGGGAATGGAACAGCCCGCAAAAGCACATAATACGCTTGTTTATAGACGTTCAGATGTTCAATTGAGCCAAGGATGAAGAGGAGTGGGAATCAGAAGGGAATTAAGGTAGCGGGTGAGGGTTCAATCGCAGCCTGTCCTTCGTGCTAACCAGACATTCAGTCCACGTCTGCCAAAGACGCGTTTCAATGTCGCGAGCAGCCCGTCGCTACCGACATCGAGATCATCCAGGTTGATGTGTTTTGGATAGGAATAGAGCTCCTGTAATTTCAGACCTGATGAGCCTGCTGGCGCTGTTGTGTATCGGTCGAGATATGTAGCAGATCTTGGGGCGACCACGAACACGAAGTTCGTTCGATCAGCTTCCCCAGATCCGGCGCTGGCATCGTCGGTGTGAGTTTCGCCATGGGGGCCACATCGTGGCACCAACTTCTCGAGTTCCTGGGCCATCTCTACTCCGGGAATGCCCATCATATCGCGGGTATCAATATCTAGCGGGAAGCTGGTATTGTTTCCCAATAGCCACGATGGGGGAGAGTATGTTTTCCACCATAGTACGGTGGCGGATACTCTGGGCTGATTTTCCAATGAGCCATTCGGCTTCACAGTGTTTGCCGAAATTATGGTTGGGATGGCCAGTTGCACGGGTACCACGCCACCCTGGTGGTAGACGCCCATCAAAAAGCCCAAAGTAGCATTGAAAATGACCCAGGCTACAAGGAACAGACGTGATTTGCGCAGGCGGAAGCAGCTAAGGAGGAGTGGCACACAGGGAATGAGAAAACGGGGCTCTTGATGCGGGAAGATCGAGAGCATTGCGGTGCCTGATAGAGCGGAGACGGCCTGCGTTGTCTTCAGCCAAGAAGGAATTGCTGGACGATTCCATGGGGACAGGACCATTGCCAGATATGCGGGTCCGAGAAGCTGCGGCAAGTTGACTAGAAAATGTTGGTAGTTTGGATGGAGTCCATGGAGAGCCAGATTCGAAGTTTTAGTGTTGTAGAGTAAATTATTGAGAGGTGAGATTATAGGCGAGCGGAGGGCATCGAGCACTGATGCAGATGGGCGATAAAACCTAGTGTCGACGATTATAGCAATGCTAGAGAAGAATAGGCCACAGAGGACGAAGACAAAGAATGAGGTCGGCCTGCGCCTCAGCATTAGTTGATCCGGCAGTCTGCCATCTGCGATGACGAGACTTACCTGCGCCAGAAATGTGGCAGTAATTGAAGCCCTGGAATCAGAAGAAAGGCTGGAAAGGTGATCCGGTTGAAAACACCAGCGACAGCGATCAATGCGAGCATGACGCAAGAAAAGACGGATGAGCGTCGCTATATAGAGCCATCAGCTCGGGAGGTTCATTACAATCTTCTCTGATGGTTCAAACCTTTTGTTCGACAATGCGGCGAATCAGCACCAGACCCCAGGTGACCAATAAAGTCTCAAGCGAGTTGGAGAAGGTGTGCGTCTGATATGTCCAGGTGACATAGGAAGATGCAACCAGCACCACAGCGGCGCGGCGATGGCGCGGAAGAGGGACCAGCTCGTAGATGGCCCAGTCCTCCAAAACGAAACTTAAAAGGAACATGACCGCTCTCAAAATATAGTAAGCCACCTCTGGAGAGGGATTCCCTATCTCCAACTCCCCGTAAAACCATTTCAGAAGGCCCATCGGCAAGCTGTAAACCGGCCATAGCGGAAAGACGCTACGAATAGGATTTTCAGAGGTGAACTCCCACGGTAATGTGGACGGATACGAGAGTGTGCGACCTAAGTATCCCGTCAGTTTGCAGATTGCGAAGCGCCGACTCTCAAGATGGAAAGGGGTGTGCGCTGTTAAACCTCGCAAAGGGGGAGCGAGCAGACCAGCAGCGCGATCGCGTTGCAGTAATGATCGCAGCGCTGTATTTACACAACTGGAGGAATTTAGGACAACGACATACCCGCGAAGACCTCGGGGCCTTGGAAGTTCTCATCTGGATGGAGATAACTTGGCGAGAGCGCAAAGTAGACTCGAACGAGCAATAGAAGCAAGTATGTCCGTCTCCACATGACTCAGATGTCAGGAACGCACGGTATGCCGGGATGAAGGAAAGATAAGAATGATCCGGCCGAAATAACAATTACATGCTGCTGCATCAGGAGGTTGAGGACAGGAAAACAGCGACCCGGAGCATCCGATAAGACCTCGTATCTGGAAGACGAAAAGAGGACAAATACTGAGAATGACAAAGGGACGGACGGGTTGGGTTGCTGATCAGACAGCCGCAATAAAATCTGTCAGAGGACAAGTAAACCAATAACAGAGCTTAGTCTAGGTGGTACTACCACTTCTCTGATGTTTTTCCTTTTCACACTCGATAAGACGGAGACGCGTCTGGTCGGGTGATGATATCATTGGTCCTGGAAAGAAAGCTTGTGACTATCTCCCCACACCTGTGCGTATTGCCAGGATACTGACACGGAAGTAGAGTACTAGACACAGGCTCGTTATTGTATTGCTAATGCCATTTGTTCTTTTGATTATCTCCTAATAGCGGTCACTTGGGGACCGAGATCAGGAAAACTTGGGTGACAACCATAATGTGGAAAATACCAGACTCGCGATTTAGATTCATCTAAAACAAAACTAAAGCAGTTTGAACACAAATGGGCTTGTAGCTCAGTGGTAGTAGCGCTCGCTTTGCATTAATAAAGGTGCAGGTCTTCGGACTAGAAATGCGAGAGGTCCGGGGTTCAATCCCCCGTGAGTCCATTTTTTGCGTCTTTTTTTTTTTTTTTTTCTTTCAATTTTATTTTTAATAATGCAGTTGTAGGCTGTAAGACGTTTATCTCTGGTAGTTAAAAGCCAAGTCACATGACATCAAATCGGGCTTGTGGTTTAGTGGTATAATACCTGCCTTGCAAGCAGGTGGTCCGGGGTTCGATTCCCCGCGAGTCCAAACCTTTTGCCTCTTGTTGCTTGAGCTGACAACGCCATGCTGTTAACCTGTCCTTTGTCTTATTTGCAGTAGACTCGACACATTTGCTGCATTTTTCCATTTTCTTTCTTGATTCAGCAAACCTGCGGCTACCAGACCAGGTGTAGCCGAAATCTCATAATAAGGCCCTCAGATCTCAAGCCTTTTGCTGCGTTCGAAATATCTGAGCTCAATGGCCATAATAGTAGGCTTCAAGAATCAGTACTTGACGATTGATCAAGAAGTCAGTGAGGCCTCGAAGTGGAGATAGCACTTTACAACTGAGACCCTAGACCCTTGAAGTGGCTGTTCAATGAGATGTCATTAATTTCGCATTACTTTCTTTCTGTAGGTAAAGCTCATGAAAACAGTGATACTTTGTGTTCTTTCAAGTCCTGAGTGTCATCGTTGTCAAGTTCAAGAACTCAAGTCTCCTTGAATCTTAACCCACAAAGACTTCTTTTCACATTGGAGATGAAGGATACCTGAGACCATAGAGAATCCTAGTCGAGGACTGTCATCTTTAAATGTGACCAGTCTGTCCTTGTTCTTGCTATTTGTACTTTGCTGTTTTGAGTATCATGATCTATGAGCATTTGTTAGTTGAAACTTTGAATGACTACAAGAGGACCACAGCCATTCTGTCTCTGGGCATTGATATCACAGGCATCACCTTGACAAGTACCAGGGTATTGAGTAGGCAGACATTGTAGAATAATGCCGACACAAAGACATTAGGCTGCCAACCCATGCTAAACCAAGGGTACCTGGTATCTAGTGGGGGCGAAGTAGGATTAGTAGTTCAGTCACTGCTCGCGGCCCTTGCCCCAGAGAAAGATTCACTAACACGAAGAGCCGCCGCAAGAACCAACCTCTTCTCACTTGTCGACTCCTGCTTCTGTATTTAACCTCCTCTCTTCCCTGCTACCTATTGCTACATACGGGAAGTTCTATCAACATTTAACAACACCAGGTTGGCCTTTTCCCCTGAGATCCTACAACTGCCCAAATACGTCCAGCTTTCAACTGACTCCAACCCAGAGTCATTGTCAGACTCCCCCGCCTTCTCGCCCCTCGCAACGTCTGCTGAGCGAGAGCTTTCCGACTTTTCATTCGAAAACTGTTATTAACGCATTGTTTGCAGAAAATCAGATCCCAATCTCGATACTACAGAAATTTTCAAAATGACCACTGTTACTCTCACAAGCTCTGATGGCGTTGACATCACGGTCGGTAAGTTGTCTCATCCTTCGAAGCCTTTCGTGTCCGATACTCGGAAGATGAATGCACTCTGTCATTGCTTTTTTTAACTTCCAATTCAATACTGACCGTGTTGTCTTTCTGTAGACCGCGATGTTGCCGAACGATCGATTCTTATCAAGAACATGCTGGAGGATTTGGGCGAATCGGATGAGGCCATTCCTATTCCAAATGTGAGTTTGATTTGAACGGCTTTCCTCTTAATGAATACTGTTTATTCTAACTCTATCCTTTTCGCAGGTCAACGAGGTTGTGCTGAAGAAGGTCATTGAATGGTGCACTCATCACAAGAACGACCCTCCCAGCACGGGTGATGACGATGACTCTCGCCGCAAGACTACCGATATCGATGAGTGGGATCAGAAGTTCATGCAGGTAGACCAGGAGATGTTGTTTGAAATCATCTTGGTATGTACCAGATTGTCGACCCTTCCCGCAGAAAATTGACTAAGATGCGAACCCTACAGGCTGCCAACTACCTCGACATCAAAGCTCTCTTGGATGTCGGCTGCAAGACTGTTGCGAACATGATTAAGGGCAAGTCCCCCGAAGAGATTCGCAAGACCTTCAACATTCAGAACGATTTCACTCCCGAGGAGGAGGATCAAATCCGCCGTGAGAACGAGTGGGCCGAGGAGTAAGCTTCACTTCTCTACTTGCATCGAATGGACCCATTGCTGACAAGGCTGATCTTAGTCGCTAAATGCGTGTCTGTTTTAACGTCACAAAGTCTCGGACTCTTTCTCTGGCGGTTGGGGGGGCAGCCACCTCGTAACGCAGTGAGTTTCATCGGTCTAAAGATAACTTCAGTCTACGGCGTTCGGCTTCCATAACTTTCTAGCGGTTGTTTGCTTCTTTACTGGCTGTTATCTTCGGGGCTTGTCAGCCCGGGTTCGTTTCCGCTTCCTTCGAACAAATGGGCGAGGGTTCTGCTCTTATACCACTCAACGGTTGTGTTGGCTCGCTAGCTATTCATATTTCAAGTTGCTCAAAAATCTGATGGTCAACCAGGACCTGGAATGTGAATCTCTGTTCGGTCCCTGGACGCTCTGTTGATGAGTGCAGAGACCGAGCAGCATTGCCACTTACGGTAAAGAGTAGATCTGCAGGCCCAACATGCCTCCTGCAAACTGCCAAGAGTGCGTTGTATACGTAGGCGTTGATAAAGCCCTGGAAGTAATCATCGACGAAGTATCAGTGTGAATGCCGTTGCAGGAGTGCATCCTATCCATTCCTTTCCGTTCCATCCCGTCTACGTAGTAACAAGGGGTCATTCCTTGATTGAGTGATATCGCCCATGCAAATGCCTCGTTCAACGATCATTACCCATCATGACTTTTCTTTTATTCTTGTTTAGCTCGTGTACATATTTGCAGATAATCCACATGTCCAGAGCCCGACACCGCTCGCATTTATGGAGTCTGTTCGACTTGCACCTTGCAACAGTTCGCATTTTGCCTTAAGATCCAGAGGGTAGAATTGCACCATTCGCATCGGAGCGGCCGGGCTAGACTAAAAGCAAAGCACGTGTATTTCAAGATGAACCGACTTGTCATTCATTCAGATTGTTTTTTTCCGAACAGAAACCGAGAGGTAAAAACATTGTAACAGCGGCGCGAGGTCCGAACGCACAGTAATCATCGCGAGCAAAATCTGCGGTATCACAATCGGACGAAACAACTGGGGACGGACATCTCGGTCGGAAAAGAAAAAGGATTTGCCTCGAGCTTAGATGCCGAGACGGGTCTTGCGCCAGTGTCTCCGCTTGGCGTTGTATCTGGAGGAGAAGAGTACCCGTCAGCTGGTTCATTCTTCCTTTTCTGTCCATGTAACCCGCGCAAGGTTTCCAATCCATCTCTTTCTGGGGCGCTTGTTGACGCGGGATGACCGGGTTGTCGTTGTGATCGAGGTCCGATTCAAGGATTTTCCCACCACTATTGCACACGATGGACGGCTCCGGATTGTAGAAGAAAAAGAGTGTATTTACCTGATGGTGTTACCAGTCCTGAGACGAATCCACTGGGGAATAGGACGGTTCTGTCTCTGAGCTTTGGCAAGCTTCTGCTTGGTGCGGAAACTCTTGTGGCTCTATTCAACAAAATTCGACGTTAGCCAACTGTCACCTTGTCACCTCAACATCAAAGACGAATATCTCGCTTCGTCGATGCGAGAGCAAGACAAATAAAAGTTCCAGCATCTTCAAATAACTCGGAATCGTAGGGGAGGACTGCTAACCGGCATCTTGAAGGCTTGTCGCGACGGCGAGCTGAGGGTATGGACTGGCGATAGTGAGGTTGTCGACCGTCTTCAAAGGGCCGATCGTAGTGGTTATTTTTTGTGTGGGCAGGGTTTAGCGGTTCGCTTCGGGTGGGTCATGTGATGTATGCCTTAGGCATACGCGCTGGCTCAGTGTCAATTTCACTTCATGACCAGGGACCACATCTGATAGTGGTGATATGCAACGACAGCACTTTGATTTTGATTAAATTCAAAGTTTCGACTACGATCATCCATTTCCTTAAATTATACATATAACCTCAGGGTCTCAGTTCGCGTTATCCAACTCCGATTTTCAAAATCCGCAGAGATCTAAATATGACTTCTACGACGACTTCTCTACTCGACCAAGAAATCAAGAATAACTCGAATTGTAGAAATATAAACTATTCCATGAGTGTGAACAAACTCAATGCCAAAGACTAAGATCGCGCAGTACTAGGTTCTGGCTGCATGTGGACTCAAGGCAGCGACAGCCGTCTGCATAGGCTTGCACGAAGTCATGACACAGTCGAGTTCCAATCTAGGTAACTTAATGAGGTGACTTGACTCATCCGAGAAGGAAATTCCCGAGAGCAATAGTAGTAAAGGATCGGGACGAGCTTATGACTACTAGCCTTACCCTTCATACGTGGCGCTCCAGCCCTCGCGCAACAGCGATCTGGGTACTCCGTAATGACTCAAGTAAATGAATAGCACAGGGGTAATTACAAAGAGTGGTGACTTCAAATCGACCAGACAACACGGACAAACAAGCATGTGTGGTTCAGTCTCACTCGAATTATTATTGAATCCACTCAGAACTTCCAATGGATGACGGACCATATGAGGCTACAATTGACCCTGTAGTCTAGAGCGTAGATGTTGGGCACTCAGGCTCCAGGATTACGAGGGTGTTGTGCGGTCTACCTACGGAGTATCGAGAACCCGAGATTTGATCTTAGGTACCCCGGTACTCTGTATGCGTTGCAAATCTGATGCTCTTCTGTCTTGAGAGACTCAGAGTGATTGGCGATCATTATCCACAGAACTTCGAGCAACGCCAAGATGCTACGGATATTCCGAACCCCAACTTTGTATCAACAGACTGTGGAAGGCCTGTAAAAAGAGAACAAATGTAAGTTGAAAGCGACATATTCTTATTTACACCGTACAGAGTAGCTTACTTCTCTTAAGGACTTTTCTCGAGATCCGCCAATTAAGTGATGCTCTAAGCGATTTCGCCTCCGTAAGGTAGAGTGAAGTACAATACATCGCTTAACCCAGGCAACGTTCTCGGGGTTCGGGACTTATACTTGCCGACCGCCGCCATCTTGAATTTGATACCGACCACATCTCGCCCAGATAGGTACTGCCTACGTATTGCTACTACAAATGATGCCTAGACGTGCGAGAAGATTGATCATCAGTTCCACCTACAGGCTACAGGAGACTCAGGCCCTCCGTTTACTAAATTGGGGCTATCCAGATTTCTGCCTTCAACATTCCTATCTGTATAGGCAACTTGCCGTACTCTATAGTGGACCGCGGGAATCCGCGAACGGAGTTCTCTTTCGCACTCTTAAGGGAGTAGATTAGTAGTAGTTTAACTTGGACCAATATGTATCATGTAGGTAGTACCTTTATACCAGGTCCAGGGGCTCATTCTTAAATCTACGTTCTGATTGGCCTGCCTGCTGAAGGGGCTTTTGATATTGAAATTTGGAGTCTTGGATTAACAAGCATCGCAACGTGGGGGGGAGAATACACAATAAAACTCCGCCGACGAAAATTTCCTAGATCGTAAAGCTGTTTCTGTTCCTTTTTACTAGAAAGTTCTACACACGTGAGTTTGTTGGCCATGAGGTCACAGTCAGATGATCGACTACCATCCGGTTGGTTGAGTCACAACCTATGGCTCTATCTGAGGTTTTCAAATATTCCGATGCTGAAATTCCACGCAAAAATGTTTTGTTAAGATGACAAGCGGGCCAGGAACAGTATCCGCCTGCTTGACTTCAAAAAGGAGAAGCGGGTCCATCTGGTTGGACTGTTGAAGTCTCGAAGCCAAAGGCGTCGTTTGAAAAGCGAGCGGCAGATGCATTGAATTTCCCCAATTTGGTTAGACAATACACTATTAGGGATGCTAAGCTATGGCATGTGTATAAATAGGTATGAAGTCGGGGTGCAAAACAAGTAAGGTAGTGTAGTCTTCACAATCAAGATGACATACACCTTTTGCCTTGATTCAGCATAATCAACGGTAGATAGAAGCAGATGCTTCTCGAAAAGGTTTTCGGTCACGGGTCATGGTGACTCATGGACTTAACATGTTCTCTTAGGCAACACAGTGCGGCGTATGCGAGGAATGAAGATCTTGATCTCCATTTTGTGCATAAAAGTATCGGGATGTCGGGCCTCCGAAGATACGGTAGTTGACGCTAAGATACGTAAATGGTCTCTACTCCGTACCATCCATGGCTAAGGCATACTTAAGAGTGAGAGCCTGAGAGCAAAATGGTATTAATATTAATTATTATATTATTATTGTAATATTACTACCTCCAATATTATCCTTATTATTCGCTGACTGTTGAAGGGGGACTATTAATACTACGAGCTGACGCTCACATGTTGTCCAAATTCATGTTCTTTTGAGTGAAGCTCTCACAAGGAGGTTTCATGGAGTCTTTCTAAACCCTTCAATTCTTCTCTCGTCTTCAGGGTTACTTCATTTCCTGACCAGCGTGAAATTTCAGACCATACGACATAGAAGTGTCTTTTCTACGTGGGGGAGCACAACGGGGCCTTTTACGACACCATCTCAGTCTATTCTCTTCTATAATCCTTTCCTTCTTGATTCACTCGAGGACCTCTGAATATTTTATCGTCGAGATTTGGAAGCCATATTATCTGCCTGTTAACCGACTTATGGAGTAGTGCGATTCTGGATACCTCGAGGATTCGTGTGGCATTTTTAACTGATAGCGTATCAGTTTCGGCATAGCCTTGAGCGCAACATGTCTGCGCCTGAAAACAGTGCCTCCTCTCAGGAGAAGTCGCTGGAGGATTTGCAGGTAGCGACATTAGAGAAAGGACGTTCCACTTCATCTTCCGGTGCTGATAATGAAAAATCACACGATCATCATTCGCTCTCAGACACAACCATGGCGCCTCCAGACGGCAAGAAAAAAGATCATCAATCATCGCCTGCTGAGAAGGCCGTCGACTTGGATGATGATCCTCTCTTTGCCCATCTTCCGGAGCATGAGAAAGAGATACTCAAGCGACAGCTTGAGTCACCATCTGTGAAAGTATCTTTCTTCATCTTGTATCGCTATGCCTCAAGAACGGACATCTTGATCATGATCGTGAGCGCAATCTGTGCTATTGCTGCTGGTGCTGCTCTTCCCTTGTTTACGGTATGTAAGACCTGCCTGGCAACGTGGCTATCTGTCAGTCATTAGATCAAAGAGTGTTTGTGGCTGACATTTGACCTACTAGATTCTTTTCGGTTCACTGGCCTCTGCGTTCCAAGGCATCTCTCTGGGGACCATGGCGTATCATGATTTCTATCACGAACTGACTAAGAATGTTCTTTACTTTGTGTATCTCGGTATCGCGGAGTTTGTCACAGTCTACGTCAGCACCGTGGGTTTCATCTATACTGGCGAACATCTCACGCAAAAGATTCGTGAAAACTATCTCGAGGCTATTCTAAGGCAGAACATGGCTTATTTCGACAAGTTGGGTGCCGGTGAAGTGACCACGCGTATCACTGCTGATACCAACCTGATCCAAGACGCCATTTCCGAGAAAGTTGGTCTCACGTTGACCGCATTCGCCACCTTTGTCACCGCATTTATCGTCGCCTATGTGAAGTATTGGAAGTTGGCTCTGATTTGTACCTCAACTATCGTCGCCCTGGTCATGGTTATGGGAGGTGGGTCGCGGTTCATTGTGAAGTACAGCAAGAAATCTCTCGAAAGTTATGGTGCTGGTGGAACTGTCGCGGAAGAAGTCATCAGCTCCATTCGGAATGCTACCGCTTTTGGCACACAAGATAAGCTCGCCAAGCAATATGAAATTCACCTGGCTGAGGCTGAAAAATGGGGCATCAAACAACAAATCATCCTTGGTATGATGGTGGGCGCTATGTTCGGTATCATGTTTTCGAACTATGGTCTCGGTTTCTGGATGGGATCTCGCTTCCTCGTCGATAAAGAAGTCAACGTGGGCCAAGTTCTGACAGTTCTGATGGCTATCCTGATCGGTTCGTTCAGTTTGGGCAACGTTGCCCCCAATGGCCAAGCATTTACGAACGGTGTTGCTGCGGCCGCCAAGATTTACAGCACGATCGACCGCACATCGCCCCTGGACCCATATTCTGATGAAGGGAAGAAACTCGACCATTTCGAAGGAAATATCGAATTCCGCAATGTCAAGCACATCTACCCTTCAAGACCGGAAGTTACTGTCATGGAAGATGTCTCTTTATTGATGCCCGCCGGAAAGACTACCGCACTGGTGGGTCCATCCGGCTCTGGAAAGAGTACTGTTGTCGGCTTGGTGGAGCGCTTTTACCTTCCTGTAGGAGGCCAGGTATTGCTGGACGGCCATGACATCCAAACCCTCAACCTCCGTTGGCTGCGACAGCAGATTTCTCTTGTCAGCCAGGAGCCTGTCCTTTTCGGCACCACGATCTTTAGAAACATCGAACATGGCCTGATTGGCACCAAATTTGAGCATGAGTCGAAGGATAAAATTAGAGGGCTCATCGAGAATGCGGCCAGAATGGCCAACGCTCATGATTTCATCATGGCTCTGCCCGAAGGTTATGAGACAAATGTTGGTCAGCGTGGTTTCTTACTTTCGGGAGGTCAGAAGCAACGTATTGCCATTGCTCGTGCCATTGTCAGTGACCCTAAGATCCTGCTACTTGATGAAGCAACATCCGCTTTGGATACCAAGTCTGAGGGCGTTGTCCAAGCCGCTCTTGATAAAGCCGCCGAAGGTAGAACCACCATTGTCATTGCTCACCGTTTGTCAACAATCAAAACAGCCCACAACATTGTTGCCATGGTAGGCGGAAAGATTGCCGAACAGGGAACACATGACGAATTGGTCGATCGCAAAGGCACCTACTATAAACTTGTCGAGGCGCAGCGTATCAACGAGGAGAAGGAAGCAGAAGCTCTGGGAGCCGACGCGGACATGGACGCCGAGGATTTTGCTCAGGAAGAAGTTGCTCGCATCAAGACTGAAGTTAGCAGCTCGAATTCTCTCGATGCTGAAGATGAGAAGGCACGCTTGGAGATGAAACGAACCGGAACGCAAAAATCAGTTTCGAGTGCCGTGCTATCCAAGAGAGTCCCCGAACAGTTCAAGAAGTACTCGCTCTGGACCCTCATCAAGTTCATTGGTTCATTTAACCGCCCCGAGCTTGGTTACATGCTCATTGGCTTGACTTTCGCGTTCCTTGCCGGTGGTGGTCAACCTACCCAGGCTTTTCTGTACGCCAAGGCAATCAGCACGCTCTCGTTACCCGAATCAATGTTTCAAAAACTCAGGCATGACGCGAACTTCTGGTCCTTGATGTTCTTTGTTGTGGGAATTGCACAATTTATCAGCCTTTCCATCAACGGTTCAGCATTTGCTATTTGTTCGGAGAGACTCATCCGCCGAGCCAGAAGTCAAGCGTTCAGATCGATCCTTCGTCAAGACATCTCATTTTTCGACAGGGAAGAGAACAGCACCGGTGCCTTGACGTCCTTCCTATCAACGGAGACGAAGCATCTGTCAGGCGTTAGCGGAGTGACTCTCGGCACAATCATCATGACTAGCACGACGCTTGGGGCGGCGATGGTCGTTGCGTTGGCGATCGGATGGAAGCTGGCTCTGGTTTGCATTTCCGTCGTTCCAATCCTGCTGGCATGCGGCTTCCTCAGATTCTACATGCTTGCTCGATTCCAGCAACGATCGAAGTCCGCCTACGAAGGCTCTGCGAGCTATGCTTGCGAAGCCACATCAGCGATCCGCACCGTAGCATCACTCACTCGCGAACAAGACGTCTGGTCCGTTTATCACGATCAGCTTCAAAATCAAGGCCAGAGAAGTCTAATCTCAGTGCTGAAATCCTCCCTGCTGTATGCCTCGTCGCAGGCATTGGTGTTCTTCTGCGTCGCTTTGGGCTTCTGGTATGGTGGTACACTTCTAGGCCACCATGAGTACAGCGTCTTCCGCTTCTTCGTCTGCTTTTCCGAGATTCTTTTTGGTGCGCAATCAGCCGGAACTGTCTTCTCTTTTGCTCCAGACATGGGTAAGGCAAAGAATGCCGCTGCTCAATTCAAGAAACTCTTCGACAGCAAGCCGACCATCGATATCTGGTCGGATGAGGGCGAGAAGTTGGAGTCCATGGAAGGCGAAATAGAATTCCGGGACGTCCACTTTAGGTACCCAACTCGGCCAGAGCAGCCTGTTCTTCGAGGACTGAATCTGAGCGTGAAACCTGGACAATACATTGCGCTTGTTGGACCCAGTGGATGCGGTAAGAGTACTACGATTGCTCTGCTCGAGCGATTTTATGATACACTTGCTGGAGGGGTCTACGTCGACGGAAAGGATATTACCAAACTTAATGTCAACTCATACCGCAGTTTCCTCGCCCTGGTCAGCCAAGAACCTACTCTGTATCAGGGTACCATCAAAGAAAATATCCTGCTCGGAGTCGACAAGGATGACGTCTCGGAGGAGGCTTTGATCAAGGTCTGCAAAGATGCCAACATCTATGATTTCATTATGTCACTTCCGTAAGTTTCCCTTTCCATTGTCTCCTTTCATGCCTAGCGGTTCTGCTAACATGATACAACAGTGAGGGATTTGACACCGTCGTTGGCAGCAAGGGAGGCATGTTGTCTGGTGGACAAAAACAGCGTGTCGCTATTGCTCGTGCCCTCCTGCGTGACCCCAAGGTCCTTCTTCTGGACGAAGCCACATCTGCTCTCGACTCTGAATCAGAGAAAGTGGTACAAGCTGCGCTGGATGCCGCTGCCCGCGGGCGGACAACGATTGCTGTTGCCCATCGGCTGAGTACCATTCAAAAGGCCGATATTATTTACGTGTTCGACCAAGGCAAGATCGTCGAAAGCGGGACGCACCACGAGCTGATTCGAAACAAGGGGCGGTATTACGAGCTGGTCAATCTGCAGAGTCTCGGAAAGACTCATTAATCATCCCTTTCCCCTTCTTTTCATGCCGTACAAAGCTTTTTAATATCTTCCTCCTCCCTGCTCAATCATGTCATTCTTGGTGCTGAAAATACTGTGGATATACCACCCCGCTAATGTGTTTATGATTCCTCTGTAAAAGTTCCAGCTGGATTGCCCTTGTCATTGTACCTAGTCCTCATCTCCGCTACTTAGAGCGCCTTATATTATAGAGACATCATTGAAGTTGACTGAGCATCACTCTCTACTTGGGTGATATGACAGCATTTTGCATCGCGCTCTTTTCCTAATTGAAAAGATTTCGAACTTATCATGTTCTTTGGTTTGACGCATACTCACATAAGGGGAACGAAGAACAAGATGCATGACAGGCTTGTCGGAGGAATCTGCCAGCAGAATCCCAGACATGATTGATGTCCATCGTACAGTGTCTGGGGGCAAGAAAGGTGTCAATCTCGGTCTCCCACCCCGAACTCCCTCTGCACATCGACCTGTCGCATCCCACGCGCGTCAGCTATGAGACCCATCAGACCCTGTCCGATGTCCTTGATCTCGTTGTACTCATGGAGCAGACGAATATGGCGTTTCACCGTAGTTGAGGGCTCATGTCTTTGAAAAAGTCAGTATTTTAGGTCTCACTTTTTGATATAATCAATCTAGGCGAGTGAGGAAATGTACTTCAACTTTGCTTTGATCTCCGCGATTTGAGCTTCAAGTTGAGCGGTTTGCGAGTGGAGGTCCGCGATGGAGGCCTGTAGTGCTTTCTGTTTGTTGTCAGCATCTGTTGGCACTCTTCTGCTCCTAAAATGTCAATTAAAAATGCATACGATCTTCTTGTCCCTTTGGTTCTGCTGTTCAGAGGTTAGATGCGCGAGGTCTAGTGTACGGCTGTCTTCGGTGGTTTCCTGCTGGGGGCTATTCTTCCCTGGAGAAGCCATGGGAAGAGCAAGCCAGAAAAATTCACGAGAGTGCTGCTTTTCAGGGAGTGGTTAGTCGACACATGATATTTGTCGATGCAATGTGATTTTGGTAGAGAGTTATTGCACGGATGTCGATGTTTTAAGAGGAAAACGAGATGCTGTCGCTTGTTCGGTAGATGCCTTGCTATACAGAACGATCAGCAAGATCCTCACTATGTTAAAACAGTACAACAGCACCATTATATACTGCTATAATTCTGGTAGATTACTTTCTGGTGAACAATTCATTCCCCTGGCTATCAATACTGCCGAACATAAGGTATACAAGTAAAGTAAACAACCATCTCCGACCAATCCGAACACTCCGAATTCCTGGCCCGAATCGGGCATTCGTCCCCGTCGTATCCGTCGTAACTCTGCGGGCTCCACCAGGACGGAGTACATCATCTTGGTTCATCGACCATCTGCTCTCTTTATTCCCCTCTTCCCTCAACTCCCTCTCAACCTCCTGCAGAGTTTGATGAAGAAGATGATGGGTATATTGGACCTACGAGGGGTGCTTGTTGCCCTTCTCCTGGCATCCTCCGTCGTGGCTCACGGCGGCCACGAGAGTGTCCCTGAGGGTGCCGCCGTCTCCAAAGATCCTATTGTACGTGTCGTGGCGTTCGCACTTTGCTACTATTCTGCCCTGAGGGACGAGTGCAAACGGACTAACATTGCTCTCCGGAGTAGGACTCGACATTATGGATACATATGATCTTGATGGGATTCACCTTTGGCATCATCTTTCCGCTGGGAATGGTACTTGGGGTATGTTCATTGTCTTGACCATCCGATAATGGCCGGTCGCAGAAGATCGCACCGACGTTTGAACTGACAGCTTGTTTGCCTAGATTATTCGCTCGCGGTGGCATGTCCCTCTTCAGATCGTCGGCACTGTTATCGCAGTCGTTGCATACTTTTTAGGCCACGCTCACAAGGGCCGTCAGTTCGGAAAGAATGTCCATGCCTCGTTCGCGAACCTATTGATGCTTCTGCTTGTGGTGCAGGTGGTTCTCGGTCTTTATCTCAAGCTACATCTCTCCAAGGGAATCCATGGTCGAATCCGTCGGTTCTTCGTAGTGCTGCACGGCGTTCTCGGCAAGGCGATGCCGATTGTGAGCTGGACGCAGATGCTCTTCGGGGGTATCGCGGCGAATGGGTTCTGCCAGGGTGATCATCTCGGACAATGTCTGGCGCATTTCATCATGGGCAGCGCATTCATTGCCTATGGTATCATGCTTACTATCCTGCTTCTTGTTGGTCAGTTCTGGCTGCGCCGTACCGGCCGCAGTCAAGAGTTCTTCGACTCGCTGGTCATCGCGGCCTGGGGATGCGTCAACACCTTTACGGAACATCGTTGGGGAGGACCATGGGTGCACAATGATCTGCAGCATACCACTATGGGCATCGTCTGGTGGTGTGCTGGTCTTTTGGGTATTTGGATGAGTAGGAAGAGAAATGGCCGCCCCAAGCGAAATCTCATCCCGGCCATCGTTATTCTGCTGACAGGTTATGCGATGTCGGCTCATCCGCAGACTTTGATGATCAGCAMCATGATTCACTCCATTTTTGGCTACACATTGATGGCTGCTGGGTTTACAAGAATCATTGAAATTGCCTTTGTGCTGAAGGACAAAAACACTTTGAGCATCGACGGCTCGGACCCTAACAGCTTCCAATATCTGCCCCCGTTTGTAAGTTCATCTTGCGTCTTTCTTCCGGAACCGTGCATTCGGACGTAGTTTGGGTTGACAAGTGATTTTCACAGCTCCTGTACGCATCTGGCTTCCTCTTCATGGGCGCTACAGAGGAGCAAATGCAGCTACTGCACGATGCTGGAATCACCCACGTGTCCTATGTTCTGATTCTGTACAGCATCGCCTTCATTCTCTTCCTCTGTAAGTGGACCGTCTTTATCCTTCGTCCTCTTTTAGGTTGCTGGTTTCTTGTTCTAACCTTCGACGTAGTCGTCAATATCCTTCTACATATTTACGCTGTCCACGCATGGCCCAACTCCGCCAAACCGTCTGCCCATTCTCACTCTTCGAGCACCACAGACCCGGTTCAGGACTCTACCTTTATTAACGGCCACGCCCGTTCGGCATCAGAGTCTCAGCAGGTCCATGACGCCGAGGCCTTCGAGTTGCAGGGGCTTATCACCGACGAAGAAGATGAGGACGTGCCCGGTAATCGAAACCACGCCATGGGTCCCCGAAAAGCGGAAGACGAAGAGAGCGCCCCTTTGGTCAGGAAAGAGACGTCGTCGACCTGATTTGCCGGAATCTTGTTCTTTTGTCTCTTATCTTTGTGTGGGTTCGCAAGGAGACAATCCGCGTTCTAAATACACCAAAAGACCCTTACTTCATATTTTTCAAACTAGAGAATGAGCTATCTCGCTCCTGATGACTATGATGTGATTGAGATTATTGGTGCTTGTTGGGAATGGCGTTACTGGATTGGGTACCCTGCTTTTCTATACTCCCTGACTCCCTCGGCCATTTATTTTGGCTTGTATATATACCGGTTAGATGCAATGATTTTAAAAGAATCATTAATTGGATAATTGGGAAAGTTGAGTCTTTTTTTATACTCATGTCGAGCTGTATCAAAAAGACGGCCCGGTCTATATTAAGATTGTTGGCCAGATTCAATTTCGCGAACCTATCGTTCAAGTCATAAAAGTATTGAAACACGTGTGCGTAGACGAAGACAAGAGGAGCAGCCTCGAGAGAGCGTGCGATCTCCCGACTCGCCGGTCAACTTGCAACCGAGACAATTGGGAGGCTTTTAGATATTTGTAGGTGGATTCGTCGGTAGAGGAGCGGCGCTCGGTTCGCCGTTGATGGGAATTGCATTCACAACAGGAGGAACGGCAGAAAGAGCATTGTCCACCTCTGGTGGGAAGAAAGGATGCAATGGGTAGATGGGTGCGACGGACTTGTCGCCGTCGAATAGTAAGAGGTTCTGTAGTGGTTGCTCTCTTGCGCTCAGCACATTGATCACGTCCTGGGCGAGGCTACCGCCAACAAATGCCGCCACAGGGCTCAATTCGCTGCCGAGATTCTGCAAAAAGTTTCGTAAGAATTCCGAGTCCAAAGTGCTGATGTCAAGCTTCAGTTCTTGGTGACGGTCACGAGCAAGCTTGGTGAACAGTTCAAGATCTTGCCGGGAGAATGTAGGCAATCTGCCCCCGGAAAGCTTCTGGAACTCCCACAATGCCCGAAGGCATGTCAGAAGTGGCGTGACCTGTCTCCGTCGTCTGGGCAGTCGGGTCAAGTCCTCAGGGAGAGGTGATGTGTTTGCTAAGATGAGTGGAGAGTAGACTTCCCGCTTCGTCACCATCTCGATGATTTTGTCACTTTCTTTCTTTGTGGTGATATTGATGATGCTTCTGGTGGGAGTCTCTTGGGTTGACGGCGAAACATTCGATTTGGAACGTTCAATGACAAAGTCATGAGAAATCAGATCGGCGAATGCGAAGCCGTAGAATCCATGCAAACCAGCAGCATAGAATGGACGGTTGGAGATGCGGCATGCGGCATTGATTGTCGAGTAAGTTGGGAAGTCAAGCTCCGTGGCGATGGTAACATCGAATTGCGCGAAAAAATCCGGTTGCTTCGTCTGGATATCTTCCGTGTCGATCCGAAGCTGAACTCTGGGGTTCATCGCATGTATCGCTGGGGCCGCAGCTTGGGCGCGCTGTCCTCCTGATTAGCTTTTATGTTTCCTCACTTGGAAGTTCCGCGATTGGACGACATACATTCTGGCCAACATGCTCCTCGGATATGAAGAATTGGGCTCCAAGGTCTTCTTCCTTGACAGTCTCATGATCGATAATAGTAAGAGTACCGATGCCCGCCAAAACAAGGTTCTTTGCGATTTCATTCGCCAATGCTTTGAACGTAATCAGAAGGATATTTGCGGACCGAATCCTAAAACGAAGGGCATTCAAAATCAGCTCATAAACGCGCACGACTGGGAATTTCGGAAACTCACTTCTCTTGGGCCTTGACCCCCCAAAGACGGATTTGACGATCATACAGAGCAATCTCATCTGATGATCATAGCATGTCAGACATATATATCCCGGGGTTCTCCGTGGTTGGGGAATGTGCACCTACCTGCACTGATTGATTGAGCTGCGTTTTCTAGCGACGACGCCATGCTGGCTGGTGGGCGTTTGAAGGGTTACCGGAGACCGCGAATGGTTTCCTTGAGCCGCTTTCCCAATCCAATTAATCTGGTGTTTTTGTTAAGAATTGTGACGATAACGGATCGCACAAAAGACGGTCAATATGTTTCGGCCGCAATTAGACTGATTCCAGCCAAAGCGAGGCCAGTCTTCGTCTGTTCTTGATAAACGAAGTCCGGAGGAGGTGTAGATGAGAAGGAGTGCTCACTGCTCAGTCACCAGGTAGAGAGACGATCAGGGAGAGGGTAGAAGAGCAACAGGGAAGCGTCCAGTGCCTTAAGCGCCATCCGCATGCAGATAACCGGCAGAACTATTCAGGAGCTAGTGAATTTTGAGAAGACAATGAAGGCAATCAGAGGGAGTGTTGAATGAGGGAATGCCAGTTCCTTATCCTGGAATCACGTGCCGCACATCATGGCTGATAAGCTATCGCCTTTCACTGAAGCGTCATTTCCCGCTGTTATCAATAATACTATGCTTCTCCTCCTCCACATCGTCTCAGTTCCGGCTAATCTCTAGTTGTAACTCAAAGCCCTGACAACTTCTTTTGTTCCATTTCTCAGTCGTTTTATCTGTTCTCTTTTATTTCCCATTCTTCAAGCTTCTGGTCAGGTCATTCCTCTTTCTGACCGGTCTCGTCTTTCTCCATAATCACATCGATCTCTCTCTCTCTCGCTCGCTCGCTCGCTTTTCTACATTCTTCAATCATACTGGCATAGTGCATCTTCTCCGCCTCTCGAGCGGTTCGGCCTGTCACGCCAGCTGACAGCATATTAATTTCATAGAATGGTGCGTGGGTAACTCAGAGTATTTCTCAATCCTACATTCACTTCATTGATGGATTCCATCGAGCCCGAAGTTATTGTGTGGAGCCCCCATTTCTGGTATCTTTGGTTGACTGTTGTACATTCGAACTGTAGTCTGGGAACTACGATTACCCTCCTGCCTCCCGCCGTGCCCCTCGTGCAAGTCGTACTTCCGACAGATCTCAACCACCTACTGAAAATCGCTTACAACATCTGAGGGATTTATTGAGCTCTGAGCGCCATCGGGATAGTTCAGCGACTACCCGCGCTTTGGAAATACTCAACCAGGAGATAGAGGAATATCGTTCCAGTCGGGCCCGGAACTGGACCAGCTTTGAGCAAGCTAGAGAAGCTGTAGATCGTCAGATCCAACTTTTGCAGGCAGCGACACCTCACAGGGAGGAGCAGACGCGCGGTGCTGATCACATAGGCTACCCGCGACTAGGGACGCAGAGGACTTCAACTACCGATGTCGCGGGGTTGAATCCTAGCACAGCTCCTTCGAATTCCATACGATCAGCTAGTGACAGCAGACCTTCTAGACGCCGGCCCATGCGGCATCGACACCAAGAAGGACGAAACAGAGCTCCCGAGGCACAATCCCTTCTTGACGAGCTCGTACCACTCGATGAAACACTTTCTGCGATGCCGCTAGAACCAGGCACCGATGTGCAGGGGGACAGTCGAAGGGTCAAACGCAGAAAGCTCGAGTCAGACGACAAAAGAGAAGGGCCCCAAGCTTTTCGCTACGGCCACTATGGCCAAGTAGTTCCTGGCGCCCTGAAGATGGAAATCAAAATGTGCGACGGTGGGACATACGATGATTCTGACGGCGAGAATTCGTGGCCAGAGAACATCTTGCGCAATGATTCAGCTGTCTACTGCACAAAGTCAGATCGATGCAATCTGATTCTGAAGCATCGGGGAGACGCCCCCTTCTGCTTGAGCAAGATTGACATCAAGGCCCCCAAATCTGGTTACAATGCTCCGTATGTCCCATCTCAAGCAGTCACTCGTGCACCTATCTCGGATTTACTGATCGTTCTCTAGAGTCCAGGAAGGAATGGTGTTCGTGTCTATGGCGTATGATGATGTCTTGGCTCGTACCGCCGCGTTCAAGATTCTTAGACCGGCCCCTCGTCGTTCTAATCGGAGCAGGCGTACTGGTTTGCAGCCTTCTGAGGAATATCTGAACGCGTTCCGGACACCCCTCCAGACTTTGGAAAGAGCGGTATTTGGTAACACAGATTCTCCTTCGGATTCTGATAGCGACATCAGCACCATCGCAGGACCCGATGCCCCCGATCCCATGGCTGAGTTTCAGGTAACGACTGAATATGATGGTACCTCTGATAATGATGATGGCTGTGACATGGACGACGAGGATGAGGCGGATGATGTTGACGGCTCCGAAAGCGATGAAAGTGAGACTGAAAGACGGGTTGTTTCCGACGAAGCTACCTTTTACCGGAGACGTGATGAAATGCTGCAGCGTATAGAGGCTGTGGAATGGTCGTACGAGATGGAACAGCGCGGGCTTGAAAGGCGCCGTCGGATCCCCAATCGTGTCGAACCTGCTACATCATCTGCGGCCCCAGAGTCTCGACCTGCAGGCTCATCATCTCCGCCTGTGTTAAAGCCGCATGCTCGTTTCTTCATAGAGCGAGCAAAGAGCATGGTCAGCATCAAGTTTGATCCACCAGCGTACGTATTCCGAAACCCTGTTGCATCGCATCACTCAAAGTTCGCTGACCATCCTCAATAGCTCAGGCAGATACATCTTGATCAAGCTCTGGAACCCCCGCAACGATGGCAATATCGATATTCGGAGTATCATCACGTACGGCTTTGCTGGTCCTCGATTCTTCCCCGCTGGAGAATTTAGGTAGGCGCCGCATCAGGACAATGCGGCAGCCCAGCTCAACAAGCAACATTCATGCATCACTTCGAACTGTCCTCTTCACCCACTCTATCCTCCTACAGCCTCGTTTCTTTTCAGTGAGCCAAGAGTCATCGCGGGTTCCGGCTTGGCTTATTTGTTCGTGTAAGCACACCATGTCATCCATTTTACAATAAGCCATATGATAGAGGTCCGAAATCGTGAGTCGGAATGGCGTTTAAGTTACGGTCTAGGTTGTTTTCCTACCTGTCTATGTATTCCAAATTTTGCAAATTGTATGGGTGTACGGACGATGATCACGTTGAAAAGAGGAAAGTCAGAATTCAAAGGATATGTAACGACTGATTACATGATACTCCACGGTGTTTCACATAGAACGAAATGAACAAACCGAATCGCTGCAAGTCCACCATACAGTTCGGGTCATCATTCTGATCTTGCGCCAGGTCGAGCGTCTCTCCTGCACGGCAGAGAAGTTAGCCGCCATGCGGGACCCGCGACGTGGAGAAAGCCCGGGCTTTGTGCGTATAGCATGACGGATTGTAGGGGGTAGGACTGTTCCCTGAGGGAAACGTCACGACCGATTTGCAGCGACGACAGACGACATGACTCAACCAAGACGGGGAGCAGTCTTAGAGGTATGCCAAATAGTTGACATCGCGCATAATTTGGATCGAATTAGCGGATACTGCTCGACCGACCTCAGTCGCCGGAACAATGCAAAACCCACCGACAAGTGGTATTTCGATGCAAAAGAGTCAGAGCGAACCCGGGGTACGCGAACCAGAAGATTAGAAAGAGCGTATAAGAAGAAGTGGATGCTGTAAACCAAGGCCAAGTCCGTCAAAAAGCTGTAGATCATCTGAACAGACAAAATCGACCGTAATCCTATGTACATCAAAGTCGGTCTCCTGGTTGCAATCGAAAGGCAAAAGAAGAGGAATGCTGATAGAAGAAGCGGAATCCAACACGCTATTAATGAGTATGAAGTCAACCTGAATAACCGCAGTGTTACAGACCGATGCCTGTCGAATCGATGCTCGTTTCATCCCTCGTGCAAAGATCGTCCAACGCCGAACCTTATACGTGAGCGTAAATAGTCAACCAAAAGATGCACCTCAAATCCAAATCCAACTCCCTGAAAAGAAAAGAACCCTGTCCAAAAGTATAAGCGTAAAATGCGGCAAATATGCATAAGCACCTAGATGACGACAACATCTCCTTCAGCGTCTGCTGGGTCAGAGGCCATCATATCACCATATTTGCCCACGGACATGAGCATTGAATCATCGTCAAGGTCAATAGCACTATCGTCATTATTGGGAGCGTGAAAGCTGGCAATGTTATCAGCGATGCTAGGTGGCTTTTCACTCTCCACGGAAGCATGATTTGGGCCTGCGTCTGACGGCGGTCGATTGAGCGATGTCCTGTTTTGGGGATTCACATCCGCCGATGAAGGGCTTGTAGTTGACCTTGGCCTCGAGTCACTGCCCTGCTGCGCATCAGAAGCGCTGAAAGAATCATTCTTCTCAGTAGATGGACCGCTAGATTGTTTCAGCAGGAAATTGGGCGGACTGGACTGGTCAGAGCCAAAACTCGTATTTTGCAAGGTGCTTGGTGTGAAACGCATAAAACCATTCTTCTCTGCCTGCCATAACATCATCTCGTGAAAGAAAACTTTCGTCATCCACCAGGCGCTGAAGCTTTGTGCACCGCCAAGGGTCAATCGGCGGAGAATGCAATCCCACAAGGCGTCGACCTTTTCGATGATGCATTGCGTGCGATGGTGGGGAAATGCAGAGGATAGGTTGAGTATAAAAGATATCCACTTATCGGGAAAGTTGTACTCCTCACCTGCGGACGCCTCGACGGGGTATTCACGAGCCGCGCGATCCGCTTCCGTGTCTGGCTTCGTAAAGAACGGGTGAGAGGCAGAGGGGTTCAGGTCGTCAACAGGAGTTAGCAGAGCTCGAACGTCATGTTTCAGTATCTGCTCTGCAGCCCGCTCCGCGCATGTGGGAATATTCGCCCGTGAGACCATTTCCTTTGGATCAACAAGCGTTTTAAAATCGAACCACATCTGGTTCCTATTGTCAGGATGGCACAGCCAAGCTGCGGCCGCATTGGCTGATTGGTTTACATCAAGCATGTGCCTGAGCAGATTGCAGAAAATATGGGCCGGTATTAATCTTGCCAAGCTGACATGTGCAGGTTGCGCTTTGAATGTCTCACCAATATGAGTAGTCAGCCGTTGGGAAATCGAGCTAAAAGCGTCCAGGACAAGTTTGGGAACGACCTGCGTGGTGAGAGGCGCCACGAATGCAATCATCTTCTGGTACATGAGCCAATCGCACTCCTTGATCCAAGGAGCGAGGTTTGGATGGGTCAGCAGCTTCTGTACTGGAACCGTCAAGGTCCCATGAAAAGCGGAAAAATAGCGGAGGAGGTTCCGCTCCTTGCAGTAGCGGAAGCTATCTATTACGGAGATACAATGGGAGCGGTAAAGGGCTGCAAGAGCCGCCGCGACCTTAGTATCGGTATTGCAGGGAAGATACCCCCGTATATCGGGTAGTTGAAAGGAGTCGTTGTCAACAGACGTGTCCTCGGCGGACGGCAGGTGGAGCATCTGATGAATCATTTTTCCAGAATGATTTCCGACGTTCTCGAGGGTAATGCTGTGGTCACCGTTGGAATTAGTCGTGGCTTGGCAGATGCACCCTGCGGTCGAGGAATTCGCTGAGAACCTAGGTGTAAATGACACAGTTGGTGAAGGAAACACTGCGGTATCTGTTGGCGGCGGTGGTAGAATACTGAAAAGACATGTAAGCTTGCATCTTCCGGGCCTATCGAGTATGTGATTGACAAACCTCTTCTGCACGGCTCCGTCAAGTTTGTTCTCTATGCCACCACCAATTTGACCATTGGTGATCGACGAGACCTGTGGGTTCAACGGCGGCGGCTTCTGCTGCTTTTCCTCGATGACCGTTAAATCGACATAGTGGTACTTGGATTCACCGCGAACACCAAGGCGTCTGGTTTGCACATTCGGAAATATGATGCGCACGAGTTTACCAAAGGAAGCCGGATTCAAGACTGAAACACGCTCGGTGCCACATTTCTCTGCATAGCAACAATAAACACGGTCTCGTCGGACAGAACCGCTGCTCTTCCGGCAATTGTCCTTCAACCTAAGCATCCATGAGTACTGATTACCTGTAAATAACAATGGGCACTGCGCGTTCGCTCTTACCAGATCATGGCAAAGACCTGCTTAACTTTCTCGGCCTTACCCCCTGCCCCTTCATGTTTCAAAACCTCTGCCGCCATCTGCTTGAGTGAATAGCCTTCGTACTGACGGAGCAACTTTCGCAGTTCGTTGTCATTCGCTAATGATGAATTGGAACCTTTCTTCTTCTTCCCACCAGTCTCAGAGTTCTCATTGTCTTCCAGCACATGCTCTGGTAAGTGATTTTCAATATTACTATCGTAAATCGCTTGATACTGAGCGATCGGCATGGCAGACAGCCCGTGATGCGACAGGCCTGGAGGGATTGAATGGTGAGAGAGGCTATGCCCATGCATTGCATGGCTCGGAAATTCCTCTGCCCTAGGAAGGACTGAATGATGAGGATCTTGGAGTGTCGGATCGAGCGAAGCGCCATTCACGGGATGCGAGATCTGCTGGCCAAACCGGATAATGATGTCTTCGGGATTACTCGCGAAGACATTGTGACCAGCGGCAGATTGGGAGGGTATAAATTGGGAGAACCCATCGGTGATCTGTTGGTCCTGTGTTTGTTGCGTGGTGCTGGAATGGATACTGGCTGTTGATCCTCTAGACCTTGGTCGACGGCTGTTTCTTGAAACTACAGCTTCTGACCGCGCTCGCATAGGATCTGCCGTGCCAGGACGACTATGCGGTCCTGCTAACTGCGTTGTTTGTGATGCGACACTCGAGCATTGCGATGCAGCTCGCCCTGTTTGTTTTGGCTACGGATTAGCAACAACGGACGGAAGGCGGAGGCTAAAAGAGATAGGCTAGCGGCAGGGCCGCAACGACGGGAGATCAGATGAAAAGTAGAAGCCTCAGAACACCGAAAGAGACGCAGGAACATCTTACCCATCTCATGAGCCATAGTGGAGGGTCTGCTAGTACACTATCCGACTAGGTGGTTGTGTTTTCGTTAGCTGCTGGGTGCGAGTAGGTTGGTAACCACGGGCAATGGCGTCTGTTTTGATGATCGGGTCTACAGCCACCTCAACGTAATCACTCGAACTCACACCACGGAAGGCCGATGCAGGAAAGAGGCTGGAGGGGGAAAGTCGTGATTTTGGAGATGAGTTCGTCAAGACATGAAATCGGGTCGTTATAGAAGTCGCAAGCACGCTATCGAAGGCTCATAGTGGCCGTGGTTGCAGTCTGGTCATAAGTTTTGAGTGTGCAAAGGTGGAATAAACAGAGGCGGCGGTTCCTCAAGCAACGGTCACGTGTGGATTAGCTAAGTCTCATTCCGCAGGCAGATTTCCAAAACAACAAAACATTGGAATGGAATCTCAAGTGATGATCACCGTTGTTTATGGGCTCATCCGTCATGGACGGGGAATAGTAGATGGGTGTTGAATGATTTGACTGATTTGACTTGTTAGCAGCGAGACAGATTCAAATTACTGGGGAAATTGCTGGCACTTAATGAGCAGCTGTGCCTGGTGCCGCAACAGTGCCTGTAGGATTGGGTCATTGCACACAATATTCTCTTGACATTATTTGCTCAATGACAAGGAATGATAGAACACAATTATTGTAAGGTACTCCGTACTTGGAATGGCATTACTCGAACCAATAGTTTCCGATCCTGAAGGATCTAGAGCGAAAGACCTACTGTTTTKGGAGACAAAAGGAATCTAATAGTATATCCAGGTCCTTAAGCTGTACTGGTGGTAGCCTGAAACCACCTTAATCGAACATGCGTCGGTTTCTTTTAATTTAACTACGTAACTACAAGTAGAACCAGGCCGGGTCGCATATATCTATTTAGTCGCTGATCCACATGGTTGAACTTGAACTTTCAAGGTCACCTGAATCAAAATATTTCGGCCAAGGCGATGTACAATTGCAACCGAACACAATCAGATTTCTCCTGGTAGGCCTAGTCCTCGAGCGAGACATCCCACGCTCCAGTCGGATATATATACCTGCATGCCGCAAGGCTTTCGAATAGGACTGATTGCTCATGGAGTGACTGTGGAGGAGCTGGTCCGGCACACAGACAGTTGCAGCAACGAGTCTATGAAGCCAGAGATAGAATACGACCTGGGTTTTCCAAAAGAGATAAACAACGATGAAATTTACATATCGAAGCTAATTACTTCCTATCACCTCTAAACAACCGAGAAAGGGGAAAAAAGGAAAGGTACATTTGGCCAAGGAACACACGGACAAAAGAAGAGGCCGTCCTGGGGGTAATAATAGGTATGAGGAGTATAAGGTACCCTAATGCACAGTCACGCACCACCTTGCAATCCAATATCAATAGGCCCAAGCCAAGCCACACTGCCTGAGGGACAAGCGGAAAACTCTTTCACCGGGAGTCCATCTAAACCAGATCCCGCTTGACGAACTCAGCGAGCAGAGTCTTACCAAGATGGGCAGGGCTTCTCTCCACAGTGACACCGGCGCTCTCAAGGGCCGCAATCTTGGAGTCAGCACCACCCTTACCACCGCTGACGATAGCACCAGCGTGGCCCATACGACGACCGGGGGGAGCGCTAATACCAGCGATGAAACCAACAGCGGGCTTGTTGTGCTTGTTGTTGGCCTTGAAGAACTCGGCAGCATCCTCCTCGGCGCTACCACCGATCTCACCAATCATGATGATGCCGTCTGTCTCCTCATCCTCGAGGAAGATCTTCAGGCAGTCAATGAAGTTGGTACCGGAGAAGGGGTCACCACCGATACCAACAACGAGGGACTGACCGAGACCGGCCTGGGTGGTCTGGTTGACAGCCTCGTAGGTCAGGGTTCCGGACCGAGACACAATACCGACACGACCACGCTTGTGGATGAATCCAGGCATGATACCAATCTTACATTGGCCCTACAACATAGAAAAGGAGCATATCAACACACCGCACGTCCTTGCCATATCACAAATTCGGATGCGAATGAACTTACAGGAGCGATGATACCAGGGCAATTGGGTCCAACCAGACGGGTCTTGTTCTGAGTCTTCAAGATATCCGTGATGCGAACCATGTCTGTTGATTCCGAGTCAGTTCTTGCGCAAAAAGAAGCTACATTTCGCGGAGCAAGGAGACATACCGTGCTGGGGAATACCCTCGGTAATGCTGAGAAATGCGAAACATCGGCGTTAGCGATGCTCAGTCACTGAATTTTCTTGAAATGGGAGCACAACTCACCAAACAACCAAGGGAACCTCAGCCGCGATAGCCTCCTCGATACCCGCAGCGGCGAGAGGGGGACTGGAATATATCAGTATCAGCCACTCCGGCGACGACGGAAACCAGGAATCATGAATCCATACGGGACGAAGATGGCAGAGGCAGTGGCACCAGTTTCCTTCACAGCCTCGCTGACATTTGCGAAAACAGGTCTATCAAGGTGCATAGTACCGGCCTTCTTGGGGTTGGTACCACCGACAACCTTGGTTCCTGGGAATTGTAAGCTTTTGAACTCTTGTCGCAGACTCGCACAACCAGGATCAAGGGGTTAATCGTAATGTACMATAGGCAATGGCTTGTTCGGCGTGGAAACTGTTTGTAGCGGAAAAAAAGCAACGTCAGCATTTTTGTATGCAGCTGAAATAGGAACGCAAGATATCGCCACAACATACGTTCCCTGCTTTCCAGTGAAACCTTGGAAGAGAACCTTGGTGTCTCCATTGATGCGCAGGTTGTTCACAGTCTCAGAGTAGATCGAGCTGCCCTGGCTGTAAGCTCGTCGCTGCACAGCAGCGGCATTCTGAAGGGCAGAGAGGGTGCTACGGCGGAAAGCCTGCATAGTTGCCTGTGAGATGCAAAGAATAGAAAGACAGAGGGGAGAGAGCACCGGTAAGTGTGCTAGAAAAGAACTGAAGGTCTGGGGAAGCTTTGAAGAATATATCAAAATGACATGGGACACTTCAGCAGGAAAACGCGCCGGGATGGGTTTGGGGTTTGGACTTTTCGGGACAAAGCTTTAAGCGGATCCGATTTGTCGCGGCGGTCGGTTGGCTCCCTCGGCGTTCCTTTTTTCCCATCTCCCTGCTATCTGATAAATTTAATACCTGATCACATACAAAATATCGCTGATAACAAATCTGCCCCTCTGTCAAGCGGGATCGTGACTACTCTTTTATCCTAGCTTACCTGGTTGGGACGACCATCTTTGTACTTCATATTACCGTTCATAGCTCTTCATTGAGATTTTAGGGGTCTACTTTTATCTGCGATCGTCGCAGTAATCCATTTCACAATGGCGTCCCTCACCATGACTTTGCCGCCACCATCCAAATCTAAGAACGGCAACGAGAAACTCCCACCAGAAAATGAACGTTATATGCGAGCTTGCTCTGATATTGCAAATGCGCTCATTCAGGAATATGAAGCGCAGAGGGATTCATCCAAGCCGAAGAAAGATATCAACCTCAACAAGCTGCGCGGCCAAATCGCGAAGAAGCATCGCCTGGCTACGCAACCTCCCTTGACAGCTATTATCGCTGCTGTGCCGGAACAATACAAGAAATATATCTTACCCAAGCTGATTGCGAAACCTATTCGGACTTCGTCAGGAATTGCAGTTGTCGCCGTCATGAGCAAACCTCACCGTTGTCCGCATATTGCCTACACCGGTAACATTTGTGTCTACTGCCCTGGTGGACCAGATTCGGATTTTGAGTATTCGACACAGTCATATACTGGCTACGAGCCGACGTCGATGCGCGCGATCCGAGCGCGGTACGATCCGTTTGAACAGGCGAGAGGTCGGGTTGATCAGATCAAGTCTCTCGGCCATAGTGTGGACAAGGTGGAATATATTGTCATGGGTGGCACATTCATGTCTCTTCCACCGGATTACAGAGAATCCTTCATTGCTCAACTTCACAATGCGCTGAGTGGGTACCAGACGGACAATGTTGACGAGGCTGTTCAGGCGGGCGAAATGAGCAACATAAAATGCGTTGGTATTACGATCGAGACGCGGCCTGATTACTGTCTGGATACTCATCTGAGTGATATGCTTCGGTATGGGTGCACCCGATTGGAAATCGGCGTGCAAAGTTTGTATGAAGATGTCGCGCGGGACACGAATCGAGGCCATACTGTCGCTGCGGTGGCAGAGACATTCAAGCTGGCCAAAGATGCTGGGTTCAAGGTCGTTAGCCACATGATGCCGGATCTGCCGAATGTCGGCATGGAACGGGATCTTTTCCAGTTTCAGGAATATTTTGAAAACCCAGCCTTCCGTACGGACGGTCTGAAGATTTATCCGACGCTGGTCATTCGTGGCACAGGGCTGTATGAGCTTTGGAGGACGGGTCGCTACAAGAACTACACTCCCAACGCGCTGGTAGATCTCGTCGCTCGAATTCTTGCGCTGGTCCCTCCATGGACGCGTATCTACCGTGTGCAGCGAGATATTCCCATGCCCCTGGTCACTTCCGGCGTCGAGAATGGTAACCTTCGAGAACTGGCTTTAGCACGCATGAAAGACTTTGGCACAACATGTCGTGATGTGCGCACCCGCGAAGTTGGTATCAATGAAGTGAAGAACAAAATCCGCCCCTCGCAAGTGGAGCTCATCCGCCGAGACTATACTGCCAACGGTGGTTGGGAAACGTTCCTCGCCTATGAAGATCCCAAGCAGGACATTCTCATCGGTTTACTGCGCCTCCGAAAGTGCAGTCCGACTCACACTTTCCGTCCGGAATTCACCGGCCAGCAGACGAGTATTGTGCGAGAGCTCCACGTATACGGCTCTGCGGTACCGCTCCACGGCCGCGACCCGCGGAAGTTCCAGCACCGAGGATTTGGAACCTTGCTAATGGAGGAGGCCGAGCGGATCGCGCGAGAAGAACATGGAAGCCGGAAGATCAGCGTCATCTCGGGAGTTGGTGTCCGCAGTTACTATGCTCGTCTCGGGTACACACTGGACGGTCCTTACATGTCCAAGATGCTTGACCCAATTGAAGATGAAGAATTCTGACTCGAATAAGCACAAGAATGTTTTGTCTTTGTGTGTTTGATGGCGAGGATTGATATGATAATGATGGTTTTTAAAAGTTGCGCTCGCAAAGGTCGGGTTCTGTCGAGAGTACATGGCATAATTGGGTGTTCTCAGGCGTTTCGCATGATGGCGTTGGTGTTTCGATGCATTACAATTTCGATTCCCGTACATGTCTTAGCCGCTGCTTTCCATCCTTGGGTGTAAACATGTTGCCAGTCCTACTGTCCTTTCCAGTTTTCAAGTCATCGAAATGATAGAATTAGATACTGTTTTGTGCAAGGCCCAGTCTGCTATTCTGCAGTTCTCCATGCAACAGTAAATCGTAAATTTGAAGCAGCTCTATGTCAAATACAACGACACAATATGTACTCCGGACAAACCACGGTAAAGAAAGTGTGCTCTAAAAATCGAAGACAAATACCGCTGAAGCAAGAACACCACACCTGATTAAAGCAATCACGGACATCACAATCGCCAGAATGAAGGCTCAGGAAATAATGTAGGATTTGTAATCATCATCTGATCGACAGCCGTCAACAGCGGAATCGCAAGAGATACACGCATTCATGAGGGTCCCCAGAGGCACTCGACATATCCCTTTGTTTCGTAATACGGACATAGATCAAATGGCGAGTTCCATGTTTTCTTGCGAGAAATATATAAGAAATTGTCTAGTTTAGCGAGATAGCACCGCCCCGGCGGCTTCTCATGTGCAGATAAGCCTGGAAGGCGCAGAAAACGAAGAAACACTGCCACGACAATTTGTCAGCACATCCACTCCATATCACTTGACGCACAGGATGGTGGTGCGATAGACTTACAGCGTATATGATCACCGCGGTGAAAATCGAAGCAGCAACTGCACCGCCATCTTCGGGGTCGTTTTCCGATCCGGTGAATCCATGGTGTTCGCTCTGAATACATTGTCAGCAGGCCGTCACGATAATCCAGTGTTATGTGTGGTCGGAGCAAAAAGGGGAACGAGGCAGCAAAGATGGCTGTTGAGCGAATACGTAAGGCACCAGACGAACCTTGTATAACGATCCGAGGACGGACAGAATGACAATAGCGAAGGCGGAGATGACCACGCTGTATCGGAGGTATCTGTTAGTCTTCTGATTCGGTCTGGAAGGCGACAATGACTTACCAAGACCAGGCATTTAGAACAGATACAACGGGCTTCATTTTGACGTTGTCGTGACCAGAGATGCGATAAGTGATTGATAGACGTCAAGCAATGCGGTCTCGCTGAGAGGTCGGCTTATCCTCGCAAAGATCGACAACTGGCGTGTAAGAGACAATGCGGGTGATATGTTAGATACGGAGTCGACTGGAAATTAGCGGCTTCGCTCATGTGAGCTCAAATAATCGAGATGCTGGAGCTTTTGATGTTTGTACTCCGTATCGTCTGCCGCTTGCACTCCAGAGGGGAGGCGGAGAGCTCTATTGATCCGCCTTAGCCGCATTTGGCATGTGAGGTCCAATGAGCGTCGTCATACTCATCATTTCCGTCATCCACTGGCGAAAGCATCAATATGATTTCTATTTTTCTTTTGATTCCAGGAGACTTAAACAGAATTCCTGGGTTCTTCAATTGATCAGACGACAACGCACATGCTGAATCAAGCATTCCCATGAGATCTAAAAAGCAAACTCAGACCTCCATGTATCGCGCGAAACACATGGTCTGGAGTCGTCCATGTACATGAACATCAGCTGGATGTATGACGATTACAGAAGAAATATTGTCTGTAGAACATAATCAGAAAACTGATTGTTTGTCACTGTTTACCGCATTTCAATTGACTCCCAGCTACTACTAGAACATGCCGTAGCAGAGGGTTTGATTGAGCTCTGGGCGTTTATTCAGAAGGCATACCAAGCTTCTATCGAATAGCAAGGGGCTGACATTGAACGGGTACCCGCCGGCTGAGTCTCCGAAGAAGGAAAAGAAAATGGGTAGAAAGACAAACGAGCTCACTATCCTGATGCGAAAGAACATCGGAAATCCGAAGTTCAGGCGTAAATGCCGGATAACAAAAGAAGCTGGATTTCGTCCATTCTCATTCTGTACTTCAACACCTGAGCGTTCGTGCCGGCCATGAACATGAGACTTCATCCTCAGGGTGACGATTCGACGCACTTACAGTTAATGAGAGGCACCTTTCGCTTCATATGGACAGAGTTAGCTCATGAGCACATTATTGTATTAGTGACCTTTCTCATGGAGCTTCCCAATAGATGTTTGCTCTATCTGTATATATGCCACCAAGAGTTCCTGTATGATACATATTCAATGCTGTTGATTCCACCGTACACACTCATCGAACGTTACACCCGAGCCACCAAAGATATCCAAAGCACTACCAATAGTCAAGTCGACCTTTCCATGACTGCTCACATGGACCTTCTCAAGATCCTGCAGACTTTGGGCCCCACCAGCGTATGTGATGGGTATTGAGCACCATTCGGCCAGCTTCGCCACAAGTTCTTCATCAATACCCTGCTGTAGCCCTTCTACATCCGCAGCATGAATGAGGAACTCGGAGCAATACGGCTCAAGCATTGAGATTGAGTCTGGGGCAGTGTTAGCTTCGGAGTGGTGAGAAGAACAAAAGAAATTGAAGTATACCCTGGTTAATCTCCATTTCAGTGATCGTCTGCCAGCGGTTCATGGCCACGAACCATGTGTTGTCCTTTCTGCGGCAGCTGAGATCTAAGACCAGCCTGGATCTGTCACCTCCTAGGGCTGTGAGAACTGACTGCAATCGTTCAAGAGAGAATCTTCCTTCTGGAAAAAGGAAGGAGGTAATTATAACCTACAGAGAGATGAGTTACAGATTCATTGTACCAAGCGAGAGCACATATGGTTCAACCAAATACAGCCAGAGTGAGAAGAGGACCTACCTTGTCCGCACCCTGGTCAACCCAATACTGAGCATTCTTGTCATTTATTCCCCCCGCAACCTGTAGCCCTCCTGGCCACGTACGGAGCGCTTCTTTTGCAGCTTCATCGTTGCCAGGTCCGAGCATCACAACGTGACCTCCGCGCAGTTCATGCTTCCGATATAATTCTGCATAGTGGCTGGCAGGGAGCTTTGATACATAATTTGTTCTTAGGTCCGAGTCCCTATCACTCAGGGTGCCTCCAACAATTTGCTTCACTTGACCCGAATGAAGGTCGATACAAGGCCGAAACTTGGTCATCTTGTCAGATTCAATCCGTTTCCACAGAATGGTTGCTGGCAATAGTGGTAACATCCACAGTCGTCTTGATAGGACGAGGGGCTACGCTTATCTTATCACACGTGACCGATAGTTTCTCCGAAAAAATGAAGCGGTAAAGGAACTTCGGGGCGATGACCCAGACTCTACTTACACTACGCCTGCACTAAACAAATCAATTCAAAATGATCGGAAAAAGAAAGAGAGATACAGCCGTTGTGACGAGACCGCCCAAGACAGAAGACGAAGAACAGACCTCTACTGCCGCAGACCCCTCTGCTCATGACCTGTTCCGCAAATTTTTCGAGGCTCAATTCGAGCCCTTGGAGTTGCCTGGTGGACAGATCAATCGCGAGCAAGAGTCACAAGAAGACGAGCAGGATTGCAGTGATGGATTGGAGTCTGGATCGGAATGGGATGGTGTGTCCGAGGACGATGAAGGCAACCACGTTGAGGTTGTCGAGCACCAGGATAGAACCACGAAGGACAAGGAAATACTGGACAAGAAAGCCCGGAAGGCTTTTATGGTATGTTTTCCAGATGCTGTTTGGAATAAGGCATGGTTATACTAAGCTCTACGAACCTGCCAGACCGCAAAGCCACCTACATTGTCTATGGAGTCGACAACCACAAAATCTGCTTCCAAAAGGACCAAAAACGAAAAGGAGGATGACGATGATGCTATGGATGCGGAACACCTAAAGAATGATCTTGCTTTGCAACGATTGCTCAAGGAGTCTCACCTTTTGGACTCTGCATCGGAACTTGCGCCAACCGGCAAAAACCGTCTTAAAGCTCTAGACCTGAGGATGCAGTCTCTCGGGGCCAAAACATCGCTCTATCACCAGAATATGCCTTCGTCGCTGCGTAGGGGGATCAAAGCCAAGGCACTGACGAAGGAGGAGAAGCGACGACGAGAAGCTAAGGAGAATGGAATCATTCTCGAGAAGCCGACGCACAAGTCGAAAGTCAGTAAGGAGCGGCGAGAACGTGGCATCGCAGGTCCTGGCATCGGAAAGCTCTCAGGTKGAACCTTGAATTTGAGCAAGCGAGACATTGCCGCGGTTCAAAGCTCGCGCCGCTCGAGTAGAGGAGGCAGAGGGAAATCGAAGACAAGGGGACGGCGTTAAGCCGAGACTCCCCAAGACGTTGGCACCTGTGTCGCCTAAGTCTGTTAACTCACAAGGGTCTCTTGCAATCTGGCGATTGCCATGGCATCGTTCCAGGTCGCTACAGAGAAGGTTCAGCCATGGACTGCCACTGCTATCCCGTGAAGGCGCTGGATGACTCTCGACCTGTTTTCGAAACTCTCGGTCCATTCCTTGCCACTATCGTCGCCACTGACGGAGCTATTGATCACTAGCATAGCCATTACTCGAGACAGCCTCTTGAGGCGCATTAGCTTGCGAAGCCATTCCGCCGCTGTGCAGCAGTCGTTTCGCTATGTAACAGAGAGCGACGCCTGAAATTGATATCGCTCCCCATATCGCCAGTTCATTCGTGTGCCTCTAGTTTGGGACTAAGAAACCTTATTCTCCAGTCTTATTCTAGGAAATATTTGTCGAAGCACGTTTTAACACCTCAGTGGAAGTTTTGGGACTGTTCGGGTAAAAAAAGTGGTCCGAACTGGTGCACTGTTCCAGATATGGTGAAACCTCCGCGTTCCGGGTGCGATAGGACTGAAACGCCCCCTGAAATTCGAGAACCCTGTCGTTTACTCGTTTGGGATTAGTTTGTGGAGCCGTCACTTTTTGGCTTGCTAGTTGCTACAGAGTGCGAACTTTTATGGGGCAGAAGTACTCCGTAAGACTCTGGCAAAGCGATCAAGAGACCTATCTACCTAAACGTTGTTTCAGATCATCCGAGGAAACTCCTGGCCCAGCTGCTGAGACTGCTTTTTTAGTCTTGACTAGTGCGTTGATGACAAACATGGCCTTGATACTCCGTCTTTTCGCTCCAAGTTCCACCGCCACGAAGTATCTTGACTCGAAGTCGAGTCTATGACCAAGATAGTGTACGAATGAAAGTTACAAGGTCTCTTGCGACTTCGCGAGCTATCTGGATAGGGCTTGCCACCGCGACGCTCCAAAACTGAGAAATGACCGGATCTTCCCCCAGTTCTGGCCATGTCTGTGCCCTCCTTCGCCAATCGCCAGCACATACTAGATCTAGACTACCTATTTAAGCGACGTCTTGGTATCTAGAGGTAGTCCATCGCCAGCAAAACTGTGCTTCTGACCTACGACCTCGTCCGAGGCATGCGCATAGTGCTGTTAATGCAGATACCAACAGAGAACCATAAGCTCAAGCACTGCAGCTCTCGCCCTCTAAACTGGTTCGAGCTCTCCGCACAGAAGATGAAGTGCCTAGTCTCATGTAGCTAGCTAACGATCTAATGCAAGTTGGAGTTGCACAGGAACATGCCTGCTGGCTTTCTTGCCGACGCCGCACAAAAGATGTTCAGATGTTGTCATGGCGAGCCCCTCCCGGTTGCCACCATGTAACCATATCTACCGTAGCGTGAATACCATGATGCCATAGTATGCATATGCAATACCTGTACTGGGGTAGTACACGAAGAACCTACGCAGTCTCTACCAAGTAATACTGTCTACGAATTAATAATAATGGAGGTCTTAACACCGTTGCCGTGATTGCTCCAACGGCAACCTTCCGGTGCCTGTTTCAGAATCTGCAATAGACCCCTCTCGGCACGCCGCACCCTCGAAGGCCCTGCCAACGGCGCAGTCAGCGAATCAGCCATCCACTGGTATGACTACGAGTCAAAATCAAGACTCGAGATCTATCTTTAGTGTCGAGGACTCCATTTAGAAAGTAAGGAGAAAGGACATCCCGTTGCTGGATAGGGAATGGTCGATCGTTCATCAAAGTCATTGCAGGTCATGTTGACTCGCAGAAGGTGGAGAATTAGTCTATGCCATTGTTTTGGATACGGCCTTAGCTTCTACCTGGAAATGGTCCCAGTAGATGATAAAAAGTGGTACGGAGTAGTAGTGTCTAAGAATTCTTGGTTACTAACGTGCTTTGGAGAGGGAACAGGATGCCCAACACGCGAGGGAAAAAACAAAGCATATCTATATGGCTCAATGATGAGAGTGCTGATCAGCAAACAAGATGATAACCATCTCAGTGTAAGGTGGTAGAGTCAACCATCCAGAATACGTAATCACGGCAAGTAGTGCTCAACACCTTGCTTGGCATTCAGTGGATGGATGCCCTGAGCACCACGATGTAGCGATGTAAGACATTGTGGTGGATCTAAGAGACAGCGCAAACTTAATCTCTTCCGTTTTGACATCCGAATTTTGTTGTTTGAGCCTGTGAAGGGGCCATTCGGTCTGTCAAAACAATCCGTCTACCCAACAGCCTCATACCTCCTCATTGTTGGAGTGGGTCCATGATCACAGGAAGCGATCAATGCAAAGTCTGCTGACTTGCCATGACACTCCTTGGTTTCAGACTTTTCTTTTCTAGCTTCAACGGCAGCTTTGCGACTTACTTGGAAGACTGTGGTTGACAGAGCGACACTACTAAGAGGGTTTCTCGGATGTTTATCAGGATCCGGGATAGTCGATCAACCGAGGAGGATCTCCCAACTTCCCAAGCGGCTGACCGTGTGAGGGGAAACTTGGAAAGCAGCGTTCTCTTGGCGATCACTCTTGATTTTTGTGCGCATTCTTCCATGAATAATCGGGAAGGACGGCCTGAAAAGTGAGAAGACTTCAAGAGGCGGATTATTATTGGCAATATCATGATATGCAGGTTCCGTCTAACCGACAGAGATCGATATGTTTCCCCGCAAGTTCTTAGCAGTTCGATACTGCAATAAGGAACACTAAAAGTCACTAAAGTAAAGCACGGAGTGACTACGGAGAGCCTGACTCGGTATGAGGCCTCTAGACTGAGGCCTGAGGACACAACCATCCATGCATACTGATTGATAATCACATAACCTGATGGTGAAGGATTCAAGTAGAGAAAGAATTCTCATCAAAACTTGACTTTGCGACGGCAATAAGATAAAGAGTTCAAGAGCACTACTTGCACTCTCACTGCGCTTCGCAGGTAGATACGGAGTCGTCTACGGTGTAATACCAGCGGCCGGTGAGAGACCAGTGATCAGCATTGGTCTCGATCTTCAGAGCCTCGAGGTATCTCTTATTCTCTTCCCAGCCGCCCGATTTTTTCGCACTACGGGGAATTTTGCCGTCAGCATTGACACGGGTAGGGTAATCAAGTCCACAGTGCGCCCTAGCTAGGCTACCTGGTTACCCTACTAGTATCGACATACTCCGTACTAGTTACGACATCATATCATCGCCGTTCTTTCTCAAGGTTCTGGAACCTTTTCTAGTGGTTTCAGACCGGGTGATCAAACTGCACGTGCTGAGTCAAGTTGCTTCGGGATAATACGAAAAAGAGACCCATAGTTGAAAGTTTGTTCACAGATACAACAGTCCAAATGCCATATCAGATGCTTGCCTATTGCTGTGGAAGACTCTGGGGAGTCACTATGGACGTATGGAGCAACCCATGCGACCGATGATGATCACCTAACCTGAAGCCCAAGACCATGATTACTCACTAGTAAATGGGTCTGTGTCCAATTCTCCGGGTTAAGACCATGCGACGGAGAACCGCTAAGCATGTAGATACTAGTAGTAAGTAATAACTACTCCGCAATACGTAGACACTACGAGAGAAGTGCCAAAATAGTTTCTGAACGCTGTGAATAATTGGGAAATGGGACTATTTTCGATCTAGGATGAATTGCCTGATACGGAAAGAGTTAGGGCTTGCCACGCTTGTTTCCCCCTTTACCCCTGGTGGATCTCAGCCAGTGAGAAAGGCTCTGGCATCAACTTTCAAGTCCACCAAGACTTCAAGACCATAACACTTTGGACTACATACGTATGTATGTACGAAGTAGTTTCAGGCTTTCTCTAGCAAGTTGTGAACTTTAGGCGACCTTGATCTTTGTACTGAGGAGAAAGCTCTCAAGTTCTGTCTAAATACGGCAGACGTCAAAACCGGACAACTGCGTTGTGCCTACCCTTCAAGTACTCACTCTGTTCTATTCGAACCGGCGTTTGGGCCAGCTCCTGCCCATGCAATCGAATCCCGGCTGAAAACGTTTACTGATTGTCTCTCGAGTCATGGCCGCTTCATTAGTCCTACTATGCAGATCTCTCCCCTGTAGCATACCAATCACGACCTCCTTATCTTGGGTCGTGATCTTCTCTGTAGTTATTTTCCTGCGCACTCCCTGCACTGTTGGGTAGTAGTAGGAATTCAATTCACAAATCCTCCAAGATCATCGCTCAAAACTGTGTAGTCTATGCAGTCTACCGCCACTGGGTACTTGAACTCCTAAGCAATCAGTTGATATCATAACAGGAACGATCGGACCAATGACGGTCGCCATTGCTGTGTCATCGGCCTTATATAGACCAGGGGACGGAGTTAGACTGCCGTAGGCCCGCAGCAAGTACACATGCAGCCGTAGTACTCCGTAGTGTCTTCACATATGAAATGGATTTCATTTCCAAGTGACAAGTCAAATCCGAAGTTCTAAACACAGCTTCTGCAGCATGAGAGCCAACAAGAGTATGGACCAGGGACAGAGAATGATAATTCTAGCAAGCACTCTAAGATTACCATAACGTTGCCGTTTTCTAACAACCTTAGTCTAGCAAGGCAGGTTAGCTTTGTCGATCATCGTTATGATCCAACGGTCGAGTATAGACGCGTCTGATCACTTTCGGCCAAGGCAGTGAGAATACACAGTATCTGAGTGAATGACAGATGACAGGTTCAGAAGATGGCACTGGTATGTGGCAATTTGTTGACCTCACTTCAAGTATCCAAGTATGCTTTAATAGTACAGAGTACGGAGTACCCCCATAGATTGTGTTCTGTGGCGAGAATGAGGGCCGTCAGAACGATCATTGCTACGATGACCCCTTCTGGTCACCATGACAAGCCGGAATTGACCCCAAGTCAAAGATCCGTTAATCATCATTTAACAATAATGACCCAATATTCCGTATCGGCGATAGCCTGGATCAATGAATCATGAATCTAGAACTTACGGCTTGAGCGTTGGATGATATGTCGCTTCAACGTTCTTCTGCTTGAGTCCAGTGTTCTCCTCAAATTGGTAGATTGACGAGTTATTTTACTTTGTTAATCTCCACGAAGACGATCTCTTACCATGGTGTTATTGTCTTCTGATCAGCTCATACTTAGCCGGCAGGCTGTTGTGTGCACTGCGGAGTACCATGTACGTGCCTAAGGTACACTATTGCCACTGCCAGTCTGCCACCAACCGGCTCAGGTCGGACCGGGATTCAGCGGTACCTCATTGGCTGAGGGTAAGCGCTCATCTGAATCTTGAAACACAGGGCGGATGCTTCACATTTGTTTTCCCGCGCCTGTTTTAACTGAATGGAGAGGCTTGGCATTCTTGAATATGGGGCCGAGAGTTGACCAACCAACGGGCAACGGCACCTTCCCGAGTACCTGTCGATTCCTTGACTTACAACTGACAAGTTGATAGATCGCTTGATTGCACTGATCATGACAAAAGAAAAGCTAAAACACTACCACCAAAGTAAAGGTAGCTAGCTCTACATAGCTCTACATAGCTATGACAAGTGCCCACGACAGAAGCTTGGTGTGTTACGTGATTTTAACTTGAGGTTATGGACATGTGATTGTCCCAATTTTGAGACTTTTAGCTGCGCTCAGCGACCACAACTTGTATGTGAACTGGATGCATTTAGGTAAAAGAGACCAAATCATACGGCGAGAGAAAAGGGAGGGCACTTAATTAAAGTAGCCGCTGAGATGATCAGACCTTTCTGTAAGGTACAGTAGGGTAGTCCTGACTCCTCACAGTCAGCTTGCACCTGTATTACTGCAGAATGACCCTCATATTAAGATGCTATAGGCTGATTGAATGCCTGAAGGTAGTGATCTCTAGATCAGAGCGATGATCAATGGCTGTACCCCTCTATCTGATCATACTGGGTCCTATAAATGACCTCGTCTACAAAGTAAATAATACATGATTGATATCAATGCTTTTGTTGCACTACCAAAGCATCACTCCTTTACATAATTGTCAATGCTATCATTCTTTACCTTCCATGAAAAGCCCCTTATTTCCTGTTTCGGTGACATATCCGAAATACGGGCTCCGAAAGGAAGCTGGGTCCAATTTAGCCTCCTTGGTCATTGATTCCAGAATGCAACTGTCCGGTAGTCGCCTTTGCCTCTCCCGATCTCCACTTCACTATATTTTCGGCAGACTGGGTTTTCAAGTTGTAAATAGTCCTTTCGATGTAGATAATCTACGGAGTTGTCAGGCTACGACCGCAGTCCATCTATTGTATGGGACATGGGGTATTTTGGTATTATCAGTCTCATCTGTCCCTCATACTATTGGAACGTACAGCATAGCTTACCATGGAGTATTTTGGGGCCTGGCTGTTGGTCCTCATTACGGCATGACTCTCTATCGAATCTTTGCTTGACCAAGCCCATTTGCAAGCTAAATTAACCTAGCTGCAGACCCGCACCAACTATTGGTTTTTCGCTGTGCAAGAATATGAATAATACATAGAATACTTGTTCCAGAAGAACCACCAAAAGGCCCCCGGAACTTCAATAATAAGAAGAGGGGGCAATTGCACCCAAGTGCAGGGTAGGAAGGAAATGGGATCAATTGAAGTTGTCCTTGACCCATGTAGGCCCCGCTTGTCACAAGAGGTACAGCCAGACGGTAAGTAACTGTTCGAATACCAAGAATCTTTCAACATGTTTCTATATTCAGCCGGGACTAGTGGATCTTTCCATGTGTGTTGTGGGTCAGGGTTCCCAATTTGGTAAGATGTAGTATGGTAAGCAGTAATTAGGCCGTAACGTACCACGTATTGAGGCTGGAAAGGTCCCATCTATTGTTCAGTTTGTAGGCAATTGGACAGTCCCTGGCGCCTGTCTCCATTTTCCCCTACCTACCGTACCTTTATGGAGTTATCCGTGAGATTAGCCCATGGAAGCCCTGCTGGTTTTTTGATGGCGTGTCCACCAAAAGGCCCCAAGTACCTAACCAAGTGTACAACTGGGCGACTGCTCGGTCGGCGCTCCCTTTTCTCAAGGTCCAAAAAACCGATCAGTATTATTCTCATTATTTGTATATAATTATTATTCTGATAAAATATTTATTTAGTTGTTGTTACTTGTTAGCTTCGTTTCTTTCCCTCGTCTTTTTTAATTGTTTATTTTATTTTTTAATTTGATTTATCTCAGAAATATCGGGCTTTATTATTATTCTTATTATATTACTCCAACCATCTATCATTCGCCGTCACTGCGCTAGCCGGCCAGTCTTGCTTGAAATCACCTCCTCTCATATCCAACAACACTGTCAAAAGGACCTGGAAGACCTACCTCATTCTTCAGCCATCTTACTCTCTCCCTTTCTTCCCCCCCTTTCCCCTCCTCTCCCCATCCAACTCGCATCAAAGCTCCTTCGTTTCTTTTCCTTTCATTTTCGCCGTGCGAGAAGTTATCATTCAAAGAGAATTGAAACTGGGCTGGCCCACCTCAACTCTCCATAGCCCTCATTTTTTATCTGATATCACTCTCCCGCCTCGGTGTTCCCCCCTTCTTTGTTGGCGAGTATAGCATCGTCAGCGCCTACAACTCTTCCTTGTCCTGGGAGGCTGGTACTCTCTTTACTGTGTCTGGATAATCGCTGCGTTTTGCATTCGACCGCGGCCATTGTTTCATACACACTCGTTTTCTTTTTTTGCTTGATCTTATTCTACTGTATTCTTTGTTTTCTATCTATCTCTTCCCGTCGAGAGCCGTTTTAAGGGAAGTTGTTTGAGTGTGCGTATACCCGCTTCCTTTGAATGTGTTTTCACTAGAAGCCATGATACCAATCCTTCCATCCAAATATGAACGGCTCCTTAGGCCTATTGCCGCCAGACCTATAATCTCCGGCGTTCGGCTGACGATTGTCCACAGATTACTGCTTTCACAAAGCGAAAATGTATACTCAACATGGTGCCCAAATGGCACCCCCGCAAAAACCGGAGACGTTTATGTTGTCGAACGAAGCGCAGCAAAGTCTCCCTCACGATGCGCAAGTCGCGCTTCAGCAGGTTGACAATCGTAAGTTGACGATCTACTACTTTCATTAGCGAAGCCTTTGCTTCTTACTTGTTAGGCTATTGAACGCTCGCTGACAACAGTCATAGTGAAGTACTTCCTTCTTTCGGCGCCGGTAGACTGGCCAAGGGATCAACTGATTCGCCGATTTCTACTGCCCACTGGCGATTATATTTCCTGCGTTCTCTGGTTAGTCTAAATTACCGAGTTCTGAGAAGCTACAAAGGTGGATTTGGTAGGCTGATTAGTGGCAGGAACAATCTGTTCCACATCTCCGGCACTGATATCGTCCGATGCCTCGCCTTTCGCTTTCAAGCCTTTGGCCGTCCGGTCAAAAACTCGAAGAAGTTTGAGGAGGGTATCTTCTCCGATCTTCGAAATCTGAAAGCTGGGACCGATGCGACACTCGAAGAACCCAAAAGCCCCTTTCTCGATTTTCTCTATAAGAACAACTGCATCAGAACACAGAAGAAGCAGAAGGTCTTCTACTGGTATAGCGTGCCACATGATAGGCTTTTCCTCGATGCGCTGGAACGTGACCTGAAGAGGGAGAAGATGGGGCAGGAGGCGACCACTCTTGCGGTCAGCGAGCCGGCCTTGTCGTTTGAATTTGACTCGTCGCAGTCGTTGTATGAGCAACTGACAAAGGCACAACAAGCAAATTCATCATCCTTTCACGCGGGTACGACTTTTGGCCAGTCCAACTCCCCAATTGTTCGGACTGTTGACGCAATGCCTCCTCCCCAGATGGCTCCCCAGATGGCTCCTCCCGCGATGCCAGTTCTCCCAGACGATGCTGGCAATCAGGCGATCTACAGCACGATGCCCATGGCTCATCACCTGACCCAGGCCATAATTAAGCGTGAGCCCGACTATGGGCAGATCCAATATGATCGCAATGGCATCCCGATTCGCATACACCAGCGGCATGCTTCCATGCCTAGCTTTGTTGTCGAGTATTCGCCCGCACCGTCTTTTGTTTCCTCACAGTACGAAGACTACAGCAACCGCGGCCTATCATTCGAACCCGTCACTCCACCACAGCACAGCGTTCCACTTGGTCCCGAACCGGCCTACATCGCGAACGAGGACACTGGTCTCTACACGGCGATTCCTGACATTACTTCGGCAGCCGCCTTCAATCCTATGATGCAGCTACCGCCTTCGAATCTCGCAAGCGCTCCTTACCCGATGCCCGCCAGGACATACCATTCAAACGTATATTCAGTGATCGAGGGTTCTCCAACGTACAAGCAACGTCGTCGGCGCTCTTCAATTCCACCCAGTGTCGCAGCTACTGGGCACGCCCAAACGACATCCGCACCATCTCAGCAGATTGCGTATGCCGCTCATAGGCCTAGTGATCTCCGACGTTCCGTCTCAAATTCCGTAGCGCCGGCAGCAGAAGGGGAGGAAACACCTGAAGCTTCCACTCATGCCGCAAACGGATATGCTTCTGCAGTTCTTCCGCAAAGAAATTTGTTGCACGAGATGTCCCGCAACGGGACCCCGCTCTCAAACGTCGAGGAAAATCCTGAGCCGAATCCTCAGATGGCGAGCCATCAGGATGACCTGGTCACGCTTCCCAATGGGGAAGCGTATGAGGCAGCTGTGCAGAACAGTGTTTCAAATAAAGTGGAGCGATTCGCTCCTGGCCCCGTTCGCCGCGCCCGAAGCGCTACAATGATGGAGCTAGGACCATATCCTCAGAAGTCCCATTCGTGTCCGATTCCATCGTGCGGGCGGCTTTTCAAGCGATTGGAACATCTGAAACGGTGAGTTGAGTATTTTAATCTCCGAGTCTCTTTTCGTTCGACCGCTCCTCTGGGACTATCTGCAGGGTGTTCCCCTGCCTTGATTGCTGTAGCCGCCGACTAACACTTAACCGCCCAGGCATGTGCGCACCCACACACAAGAGCGGCCTTACCCCTGTCCTTACTGCAACAAAGCCTTCTCCCGCTCCGACAATCTTGCCCAGTAAGTCTTAATCACCGCCTTGCGTCATAGACTCTCGCTTATTTTTCTCCTGCAGACATCGTCGTATCCACGAGGCTCAACAGGATGGCCAACAACCGCTTCCTGCACACGATGAGGACCTTGAAAATGAGGAGAACGAACTTGGATCCGACAGAGACTCATCGCCTGGCGAAGCTATACCCAGTTCTATGGTCAATTCCGTGGGCATGACATCGATGCCTTCGACAATGTCGTTGACCTCCGCGATGCCAAGCATGATGGCTCCCCACATGATCGCTCCTCAGCTCCTACAACAGCACATCTGAGCGACTACCTTGGGAACGAAAACGGAAATTGACCACCTGCGTGTATATGGCTATGACCCTCTAATTTATCCAGGTGTCTCATCCCTTCCTACGCTTGGCCCTTGGCCAGACACAGCATTCTCTGTCTCACGCCACTCAATGGCCCCCAACCTGCAGCAGGCTGGCGGGCTAATTGAGCGTAATGTGAATGTTGAATTTGAAATTTTTCGATCACGTTCATGATGCACATCGAAAACTTTTTTGGAGGCCCTCTGTTTGAGTTCAACGTGGATTTGTGGGCTGATGTGTGTTTTCATCCACGCGATGACTGCTTATCAGCTAGTGTTTGTACTCGGGCTCTGTATTACGGTTGCCGCTGGCCTGGCTTCCATTTTGTCCGTACAGCCTGATTCTTGCGAACTGACATTATGGACACGCGACTTCAGCCAGTTTCTCATGTATGACATTTCTTTTCTGTCTATTTTTCTCTTTTGTCATTGTGTGCTATGTTCTGAGAGTTGGGTTTTGTCTGTAATACTCTTTTCCCCCTTTGTTATGGAATCTGGAAGGTCGAAACGGAAGGTAATGCGCGATGCGGGCTGGGTCAGAACCGGCGTACAACTTTTGAGGAAATTTTGTGGAGCATTATGTTCGGACCATCAATTCTGCTTGCCAGTCTGGGATGTGACCGCAGCTCAAGTCATAGACCTCCGTCTGAGAGATGGAGTTTACGTTTAAAATTTGTTAAGTGAATCAGATGAGTACATAGATCACAGCATATCAATGGCATATCCTTTATCATGTCCTTGCGTTGGGACACCTGCAGAGTAAACCCTCCCTAAGCCAATCCTGCAGAGTCTTCCCCGTCACTATGGCGCATCATTCGACCAGTGCACCAGTCACCAACTGTGTTGGTTGCCAGATCTAGATCATCGGGCTGAGTCACGTGCATCGTCTGCTGACGTCGGTCCGATTCTACAAGACACGAGATCACCAGCAGGAGCGACCTCCTTTTTGCTTTGATTGTTGGTATTACTACTTCTTTGCTGGCTATCTTGATGCAAATAGCCCAATTTCGCAATTCCTCACCATTTCGCCAGCATGCTCCCATCCTAGCGAACCCGCCGTAGTTCTCGTCCCTTATCTCCAGATAACAAGCTATTGTCTGGATTACCCCAGACTTACGCCATACTACCATTCACCATTCGCTCCCACCAGCCGAACATTATCTTTCTTTTCTCGCCGTCGCTGACTTTGGAGGTCTCACTCCTTGGACACGGGATAGCCTTGAAAAAGTCGGTATCCTAGCTTTGTCGCAAACATTTCGGAGCAGCGACATCATATCAATGTCGAGGACGGATGACCGCCCAGCGGACGAGACTTCTCCCCTGGTGGGACCTAACCGTACGGATGATGATGATGTTGTGGACTCAATAACAGTCAGCCAAAGGCATCATGAAGTTCCCCGGGGTGATCACTCGGGGAATTTCGCGGAAACGAAGAGTAGCTGGTATCTGTTCTTGTTGACGCTGAGCATTGTTGGGTATGTCCAGCCCCATAGCTTTGAGGGGCATCTTCCCTCTATTTGACTTCGCGGCGATATTCACATTATGATTTAGTTTGCAGGTCGTGTGGTCGGTGGAGCTATCGAATGGATCGGTAGGTGGTCAAGTTCACTTTTAGCGGTGGTTGTTACACGAAGACTGTGTCTGATGGTTCGATAAATATGCAGCCTTTCCTTCTGTCCCTTGGAATGAGCAAGGCTCTGCTTGCCTTTGTCTGGATTGCGGGACCCCTGACCGGTACACTTGTGCAACCGTACATCGGCATTCGGAGCGATAACTGTCGGATATCGTGGGGTAAAAGGAAGCCTTTCATGATTGTTGGTGCCGCGGCGACCGTTGTGGCCCTCCTTGCGCTTGCATGGGTGCAAGAGATTGTTGGAGGTTTTCTCGGGATTTTTGGCGTCGATCCGGCCTCTGATGGGACTCGGACGACAATAATCTTTCTAGCAACAGTTTTGATGTACTGTCTAGATTTCGCCATCAATACTGGTAAGCACATTGCCACCAAACCGCTGTCAGTTGGCGCATGAATGGTAATGTTTCGGTACAGTTCAGGCAGGTATTCGAGCATTCATCGTCGATAATGCTCCCGCTCATCAGCAGGAATCGGCGAACGCTTGGGCTAGTCGGCTTACTGGGGTGGGCAATATCCTTGGATACATTTTTGGATACCTCGATCTGCCCCAAATCTTCCCCTTTTTCGGAAATACTCAGTTCAAGGTGCTCTGTGCATTGTCCTCACTGGTGCTCGGTATTACGCTGGGCATCAGCTGTTCTTACATCCATGAGCGAGACCCAAGGCTCGAGGGACCACCCTCCTCAGATAGTCTCGGACTTGTTGGCTTTTTCCGGCAAGTGTTCAAGTCGATCAAGTTTCTGCCTCCGCAGATCGCCAAGGTTTGCGAGGTTCAGCTTGCGGCCTGGGTTGGCTGGTTTCCTTTTCTATTCTACGCAACGACATATATAGGGCAGCTCTATGTCAATCCCATCTTCGAACGGCATCCAAACTTATCCCAAGATGACATTAATAAGGCCTGGGAAGAAGCAACTCGAATCGGAACGTTTGCACTTTTGATTTACGCAATAATCTCGTTTATTGCTAACATGATCTTGCCGCTCTTTGTTGTCCCGACATACAGGCCGATCACAAGGCCGGAGCAGACTTACCCGGATACTCCAGAGGAGAACGAACCCTGTCTATCCAGAAGGATGTCAATCTCAAGTCTGCCCGTCGGTGTCGCCTCAGAACCCGCCTTAGAAACCCCCAGCGGTAAGCCAACCGGAAGTGGGGATGAATCGACATGGTTATCGAAGCTGCAGATACCTGGGCTGACGCTGCGCCGGGCATGGCTTATCTCTCACGTCCTGTTCGCGATCTGCATGTTTAGCACCTTCTTCATCTCCTCTTATCAGGTTGGATCAGCGGCTATTGGACTCGTGGGCATTTCGTGGGCCTTGACTCTATGGGCTCCCTTCGCCCTGATCTCCGCGGAGGTGTCCCGCATTGATGCGGAGCGTCGGACTCGCCGGCATCAAGCAGAGATGGAAGTGCCTCCTGAACATTACGCCGCTGCGAATGTCGCTGATGACCACGGTGATGGTGCTGATTACGATGAAGATCTAGAGAACGGTGCTCGACCGCGACGCGCCAAGGTCGAGGACGAGGAGGAAAATCTTGCCCAAGCGGGCATCATTCTCGGACTCCATAACGTGGCAGTGTCTGCACCCCAGATCTTTTCAAGCTTGATTAGTAGCGCTATCTTCAAGGCCTTCCAGAAGCCTAGGGGAGAGCCCTGGGATGACAGTGTTGGATGGGTGCTCAGATTTGGAGGATGTGCTGCTTTAGTTGCGGCCTGGCTGGCCAGTCGCCTTGGGGATCGCACCGTGTGAATTGAATGTTCCATGATCTCGTAGTCGGGTATTTATCTCCATATATAGGTACATTGTACTATAGATCCCGTTCTTGCCACAAATACTTTTTATCGAGAATCAAGTCTTCAAAAATTGGATGTTAAAGGAATCGGGGCGGTCTCCAAGCCTTTTGGATATCGGTCTTGGCTTCGGGCGGGACGTCTCCAACATTGACGGCTACCTGTCCCCAAACCAAGGTACTTTACCTGATCCATCTATCTTCCCATCGCAACATTCCACCTTGCCACTAATACCTCGTTTCGTTTGTGGTTTGTCCTTCTGCACTGCATCTGTCAGTTATTATTATGTGCGCCTTGGTTTGGCGTCAGAGACTCGCAGCTGGAGTTAACCGCTTGGTGGTTGTGTGGACTTCATAATGGCGAGCCAACTGATGGGCGACGTCCTTCACCAGCTGATCCGTACGTCCTTCATTGCTGCTTTGATTGTCTCCCCATGCATTATTTGCTGTCGTTTGACTGGAAACAGTTTTGTTATGGATCATATAACAGTGATAGTGCCGTGGCTAACCTGTTGTCTTGGTTCTGCAGGGAGAGCCGCCGACTCGGACGAGCCCGATGATGGTATGCGCGTTGATCTCTTATAATCAGAAACCTCTGAGGTCGGTTGCTGATGAGTTATTCCAGATGTTCCCGAAGCTGGAAAAAAAGAGTTCTTCAGCTCCTGGGCTCTTTTCATCCTGATCATGCTGTTGATGTTTGCCCTGTTTACGAGTTATATACTGCAACAAAAGAAGATCCAGGCGGTGCACGAAACGGTTCTGTCAATCTTTGCTGGTACGTTCAACTTTGTCTCTGCTACTATTTGTCTCCCATAAGGGTCGGCGGTCGCTCATGCGCATTAACGTAGGTATGTTTGTCGGGTTGATTATCCGGTTGAGTCCCGAATCGCCTATACAGGACAGCGTCACTTTCGACTATCAGTTCTTTTTCAACCTTCTCCTTCCTCCTATCATTTTGGCCTCCGGCTACGAGTTACACCAGGCGAATTTCTTCCGCAACATCGGCACTATACTCACCTTTGCTTTTGCGGGGACATTCATCTCCGCGATTGTGCTGGGCTTGGTTCTTTTCATCTGGACACGGATCCCATTGGATGGTCTGAACATCTCTTTCGTCGAGGCTCTATCTGTTGGGGCCACGCTCTCTGCGACGGATCCGGTGACGATCTTAGCCATTTTCAACATCTACAAAGTCGAGCCCAAACTTTACACGGTCATTTTTGGCGAGTCGATTTTGAACGATGCCATTGCCATTGTCTTGTTCGAGACAACGCAGAAGTATGCAGAAAGTGATGCTGGCTCGCTGACGATCCTCAATCTCTTTGAAGCTATCGGACTCTTCCTGCTTGTCTTCTTTGGTAGTATGCTGGTGGGCATGATTGTTGGGATCATGACCGCGCTGGGGCTTAAATACACGCACGTTCGTCGCATGCCTAAGATCGAAAGCTGCTTGATTGTCCTCATCGCGTATGCCAGCTATTTCTTTTCGAACGGTGTCCACCTATCCGGTGAGTGTCTTTGGACTTTCTCCGGCGTCCCCGGTAACTGACAGGCTTAGGCATCGTCTCTCTTCTGTTTTGTGGTATCACGATGAAACACTACGCGTACTACAACATGTCGCGGCGGACGCAGTTGACCACCAAATATCTCTTCCAGGTTCTGGCACAATTGTCGGAGAACTTCATCTTCATCTATCTGGGCCTCGATTTGTTCGTCGAAACGAATTTACAGTTTAAGCCTCTGTTCATTCTGGTCGCCGTCTTTGGCATCTGCCTTGCCCGTTATCTGGCTGTGTTCCCGTTGTCGAAGGCGATCAATTGGTTCATCCGGTACAGGGCACGCCGTCACGGCTTGGAAGTCGCGGACGAGCTGCCCTTCGCCCATCAAGCAATGTTATTCTGGGCGGGCCTGCGCGGAGCTGTGGGGGTTGCGCTGGCCGCGGGGCTTACAGGGGTGAACGCGCCAGCGTTGCGTGCCACTGTCCTGGTTGTAGTCGTGTTGACCGTCATCATCTTCGGAGGTACGACTGCTCGCATGCTGGAGATTCTTGGGATTCGGACCGGCGTGGTCGAGGAGATTGAGTCCGACGATGAATTCGACATCGAGGTCACCCATGGGGGCACCTATTACAAGCGGTCCGACACCGGCCTGGGATACACGCCCCGACGTACCGATTCTACCATTCCCCTGGACGGGATACGGCGAGCAGGTCTCGGTGACAGGACCGGCAGCTATTCCAGTGGCAACAACCGCCGTCCTAGCCCACCCCAGTCGACTCGGGGCCATGCACGGATGTATTCCAATGCCTACAGTTCCAAAGATGCGCGCGATAGATCGTCGACGGCGACGCTTCTCGGGAACGGGGCTGGAATCCACAGCGATGGCAGTGCTGCTAGTGAGGATGAATTCGGCCCGAGAGCCGTTGGGCGCGGCCGACGGGCGTCAGAGCCAGACCAGGTTGATGCATTTGATTTGGATATCGATGATGGTGCATCTGACGATGATCTACCCCCCTCTGCGCCGGGTGCGGCTTCTAGACTGCGGCGGTCACCGTCACAGGCACAGAATCTGATGCCCTCACAAGCTGCTCCTTCGAGCGGAGCGTCACCCGTAAGGAGAGAGACAGGACTGAGCGCGAGGGAAGCTCTTCGTGATCTGTTCTCAGGTGGACCATCTGGCGATCATGCCGCCTGGTTCCGACAGCTGGACGAGGACTTCATCAAGCCGCGGTTGCTTCTAGATCAGTCAAACCACAAGGGCCCAGGTGCCGTTTGAGCCACGATGCTATGTATACTTAATGTTTTGTTATCCGATTTTCCGGTGTTTCGCTTCATCTGATTCTTCTTCATTTGTGACTCTGCAGTCTCGGCCTGCTCATAGATTCTAGGAGCCCGGGCTCAATTGCGCAGAATCGTGTTGTATATTGGTACTGGGCTCCATTTACGCCCGTGGCTTCATATTTTGCATTTGATTTGGACTTTGGGGTCTGGAACCCTGAAGGGTGGTGCTTGCGGTTTGTGCAACAGGTATATGGTAGTAGAGGGAGCCCTACTCTCCTCTTTGTCCCGTTTCGTCCTTGAGATAGACTTTCTCATACGGAGTAGAAAGATATCATCAATTTTATCATGATATTATTGAACGTACTGATAAGCAGGCAACGCTGAGCCTCGGAAGAGTGGTAATCAGTTCTGATTAGGCAAAACTCGCGCTGACTTGCGCCTTTCTCCTCATCATCGCTAAAGAGTCAACTCAAGCCGTCTTCAAGTTTGGGAGCTAATGCACGCTCTCGGCTCTTATCATCGCCATTGAAGCGCCGAGATTGGATGCTCTCCCCGTGGCAGGTTGTTTCGCTCGCGATAGATAACTAAAATTGATATCAGAATCCGGCCATCGCCACTACCACAGTAACGCAACCATCGAGCTGCTGAGATTGGCTCCCTTGACTTCCCGTGCCTTTTAGCTCAGCTGTAAAACCCCGCTCAGGAGGACAATATGACGACGACATTATGGTTGAGACGATGAATACTCCTTATCAGACATCGGGTGAATACAACTCCCATGCAAGGGATCCTAGGATGTACACCCCTCTTTGTCAGAACTCAATTCTCTTGTAACTCTACCTTCGGGTCGCGTGCGTATTCAGAAGGATATTAAATATGGATACACCTACGTGAGATGAATTAACTTCGATGACCTTTCTTGCTAATCTACAGCTTCATGGTCCTCTTGTCTTGTTAACTCCTATCTCCCTTCGTTCACCAAGTTATGGCGGAAAATACTCCAGTTATGGACGTCAAGTCCAAGGCTGCGCCAACAGTCGATCCTGATATCGCTGTTGAGCCTGGCGACATGGAGCTACTCGGTGTGTGGCATAGTGTATCATCTGCAATGAGAATATGCTGATGGATACTGATCCTTCCAGCGACGCTGGGGTACAAGCAAGAGCTTCGGCGACACTACTCCACTACCCAGATCTTCGCGGTTGCGTTCAGCATTATGGGATTGTTACCCTCCATTGCATCTACCTTGTCGTTCTCGTTGCCTGCGGGCCCAGTGGGCATGGTCTGGGTAAACTATTTCCATGAGTTGCAGTGCGGAATTTGAAGTGTCCCTGCTGACCCGTGACAGGGTAAGAGCGTTGGGTCCCTGTTTGTGGATGCATTCGATCAGCGGTATTGACTCCCCTCTAGGTTGGCTCGTTGCAAGCATGTTCATCTTCATTGTTGGCTTGGCTATGGTACGTGATTTGACTGTATACAGAATTGACTGCTCGGGGCTGATCGTCTGTTTTTTCATAGGCTGACCTGGCATCGGCGATGCCCACCGCTGGCGGTCTTTATTTCTGGACGCATTATTTCAGCGATGAGAAATGGAAGAACCCGCTGAGTTTTGTCGTTGGATACAGCAATACCATCGGTCTTGTGGGTGGGGTCTGTTCAATCGATTGTGCGTGGAGCCTCCCCCAGTCTGGTTGTGTCTTGGGGCATATGCTGACGCGCAGGATGTAGATGGCTTTGCAACCATGTTGCTCTCACTCGTTTCCATCGCCCGCGACGGGGAGTGGACTGCTTCCCGCCCGGTCGTGTATGCCACATACGTCGCTTGTGTCGTTGTACACGGGCTGATCACCACATTCTTTGCGCGAATTATGCCGAAGATCCAGACGCTCTGCATCGTCAGCAACATCGGGCTCGTGTTAGCAACCGTGATTGCGCTCCCCATTGGCAAGGCGATGAATGGCGGACCGGTCAACTCGGGTTCCTATGTCTTCGGACATGTTGAAAACCTGACCACATGGMCGGCGGGGTGGGCGTTTATGCTTGCGTGGCTGTCGCCTATCTGGACCATTGGCGCCTTTGATTCCTGTGTCCATATGAGCGAGGAGGCTACTCATGCCACACGTGCCGTACCACTCGGTATCCTCTGGTCGATCGGGTTATGTGGCATCCTGGGGTTTCTGTCTCTTGCAGTCATAGCAGCCGTGATGGATACCAAGCTGGACAACGTTCTGGGGACTGCTTTTGGTCAACCGATGGCGCAGGTAAGCTTGTCAGGCCCTAAAGCACACCCGCATAGGCCCGAGCTGATGACCGCCAGATCTACTACGACGCACTCGGTAAACCCGGTGCCCTGGGCTTCATGGCTGTTGTCGCCATCGTCCAGTTCTTCATGGGCCTGAGCCTCGTCCTCGCCGCCTCTCGACAGAGCTGGGCCTTCTCCCGCGATGGCGCCCTCCCCTTCTCCTCCTTCTTCCGGCACGTCAGCAAACGCATCCGCTACCAGCCAGTCCGCATGATCTGGGGTGTTGTCGCAGCCGCTATCATCATCGGCCTGCTCTGCCTCATCAACAGCGCCGCCTCAAGCGCTCTTTTCTCCCTCGCCGTCGCGGGGAACGATCTCGCCTGGCTGACCCCCATCTTTGCGCGGCTCGTCTGGGGTGGCGAGCGCTTCCAGCCGGGGGAGTTCTACACCGGATGGCTGAGCAAGCCAATCGCCGTCACGGCCATCGTGTATCTCTTCTTCGCGCTCGTCTTGTGCATGTTTCCCACCCTGGGACCAGGTCCAGCTCGTAAGTCTTTCCTCTCTGTAGGTAATAATGGCGTTGTGCTGACACACTTGAAAGCCGAGGATATGAATTATACCGTCGTCATCAACGGTGCGCTTTGGGGCGGTGCGTTGTTGTATTATCTGTTGTATGCGCGCAAGTTCTACAAGGGACCGCAGGCGACGGTTGGACAGTCGTCGTCTACTCCTTCGGAGACGAATCTGGAGGGGTTGGATGGGGAGAAGGGTGTCAAATGACGAGGTACCTGTCTTCTTGATAACAGGATGATCGTGTTGTTTCTTGCAATTACCAGTTTCCTGTTCGAACTGGATTACATATACTGCCGCTTTGCAGGCTGGATATGCAGGTTGAGTGTCAAATCGATTAATAAGTGCTAGATACACGTCGCTTCGTTAAGTAATTAATAAGCTGTGACTTCCCCTGTATAATAAATAGGATGTAGTATGTATTTCTGTACGCATTGTCCCAACATCTCGGCATCTCAATACGTCAATCGCTGCTGCGCTGCAGATCTTCGCCCTTTACTGCGGTATTTCAAGAACGTATCGACCGGCAATCTTGCCTTGATCTATTACAGGGCTGTCAGTGACGGATCTCGAACGGGATAGGAGAAGGACTAACCCATTAGCTCAAATATGCGCGGAAGATCCTTCAACGGCGCTTTCCTGAACGGCGCATGGATGAGCCCCCGGGCGAAGAAATCGATCGCCTCGACGCCGTCCTGGCGGTTTCCCACGTAGCTGCCCTTGATCGTGATCATCTTGACCACAGTGTTGAACACGGGGGCTTTCAGGTATGCGCCTGCGGGCATGCCGATCGCGACGATGGTACCGCGCGAGCGGACGTAATCCGTAGCTTGCTGGAATGGCTTCTCCGAGGCGGCGAGTAGGAGAACAGCGTGGGCGCCGAGTGCCCCCGGGGTGGCGGCTTTGACGTCCTCGACGACGTTCTTGGATTTGGTGAAGTCAACGTAGGCCTGTTCCGGGAGACGTTTAGTAGGATATGCACAGAAAATGCAGGCCGTCTCTTACCTCTGCGCCGAGTTTCTCGCACATTTCTCGCTTCTCATCGCCGCCGTCGATCGCTACGACTCGCAATCCCATCGCTTTGGCGTATTGCTGCGCGAGAGAGCCTAGGCCTCCACCTGCGCCCGCGATCGCAACTGTCTGCCCGGGGCGTGCGCCAGATTCCTTCAGGCCCTTGTAGACCGTGAGACCGGCACAGAGGATGGGAGCGACCGCATCGAGGGGAGCATCCTTCGGGATGTTCGAGGCATGAGTGGCCTGGGCGACACAGTACTGCTGGAAGGTGCCGTCGACAGTGTAGCCAGACATGGTCGCGTCGGGACAGAGAGGGTCTTCAGACTGCTTGCAGAATTCACATTCCATGCAGGATCCGTTCAACCACTTGATACCTGCGTGATCGCCAATCTCGAAGCTAGTCACCAGCTCGCCTTTGGCCACAACAACCCCGGCACCCTCGTGGCCTCCCACAAGAGGCAATTTCAGTGGGAGGGGCCAGTCGCCCTTCATGGCATGCAGGTCTGTGTGACAGACACCCGAATAACGGATCTTGACAAGGATCTCATCGGGGCCGGGTTTGGGCACGGGGATCTCCTTGTAGACCGGTGGGCTGCCCTTCTTTTCGACCACCTGGGCCCATTGTTTGTCTGGTATGGTCATGCTGACCGGCGTTCTCGAGATGCAGCTGTGAAAGAAGAAGCAATTGGCCAGTCAAGCAAGGTAAGAATGATTTTGGAATAGCAACAAAAACCAAAATCGTCGAGTAAGCATGAGAGGTTTCCCGTGGTTCTTATAACTTTCATGGAGAGATTCTCATATTGGCTCGAGGGAGGCGAAAGTAAGGAATCAGGTGGTCCATGGTTAGGTCCGATTCAGACTGTGACGTCTCTGGATTCATCTATGAATGGCCGAGTATTTCATAAATGGCAGCAGGGACTATACAGAAGCAGGATGAGCAAGGAAGATGAGGCGACAGGCGAATGGGCCCACTGAGATGCAGGGTGAACTGCTTATTCCCCATGCTGTCCGACTGTTCGGAACGTAACGGGAAGCAGAGACGTCAGAGATCTTCATCTGAAAACACACATCTCTGGTTCTGAAGGTCAATCCACCAATTTCCAGCTTGCAGTCTTCGTGGATCTGGCCATATCTAACCTATCCTCGGGGCCGGTGGATGACTGTCGGGCCCGAAGACGACGTCACCAACCAGGCTTGCACGATCTCATCATATTAAGAGTTCGTTGTTTCTCCAGATTGCTGCAAGTACGATGTTGCAGCTGTCAGGGTCAATGCAAGAGTCCAGGTACCATGTACCTTGGCAGAATCAGAAATTAAATCAGAACTCAAAGCTGGGCTCTACAGACATGCAGGAGTCTTGGAACTGGCGTGTCGGGTAAGTCATAAGATCACCGCGAGACTGAGCAAGGAGGAAGCGAATTGATCCTACAATATGATATATTAACTCATGGTGAAGAAGGATTCAATGGCCTAATTCATGGTCAGTTGGCGATGCAATTCTCCGTAGTGTTGTTCGAAGATTGAAGGTTTTTCCCTCAGGCATGACTACGGAATGATTAGTCCTATGCCATTAAGAGACGATACGAGCTCAGTAGCTTCCGAACGCTGATATTACGAAATCATAGAATCAATCAGACGTATCCTTTGGTACAAGGATGTTGAGGTCCAGGAGAATACTACGTCTATGAGATGATCACCAGGCCGATGTACAACAAAAGTACTCCGCAAGGGAGCGAATAGGGCAGGCTTCAACAGTCTGTATAATTCGCGCATACAGAAGCGTCAGGGCCATGCACCTCCTAGGTGTCTTATTCCCTGTGTTTCCCCCGGCTCCGATGCATAGACGGGTGGCTGCGCAACAACCGCGTCTACTTGGATATGGTCATTGGTCCTCACCGATCGGGGCACCGGACGCAGAAATTCCATCGAAGAGAAAGACGAATGCCATTCATTGATCATCGACCTTCAGCGCAGCATAGTGCGTGGTGTCAAGCCATTGCTGGGTTCTCTAGACCTTGTCCAACAGTCCCTGGGAAATCGTACTCAGCAAGATCTCTGCGGTTTCAGGTGACAACGGTCATCCTTCACCATCATCAGCTGTGCCTTCCTTACGCTTGGTATAACTGGCAATTTTGGTGCTCCTCCATATGGTGACCCCTGCGCGTGGTATCAGGCGATCCTTGCAACAGAGACACATCACGTCTATAGAAAGGTTTTGCAGACAGTGCGGAGTATTTAAATTCTATCAGAGAATAATAATGCTATGAGTGTCATTATTAGAAGAGAATCAGTTGAATTCAATCGCCGTGTAATTTATGAGTCTGGCCTTGGTGTTTTGAGATTGTAATTACCGGTTCGGACGCATAGGCTTGGCATTGAATACCTTGATCTGGAGTAGTGAATATCGCGAAAGGGCAGGAAGCAGACCTCCATGCTTCCTGTCATAGAGGACTTTCGGATCATTTCTCTTTTCCAACGCTGTCAATTTGCCGACTGCTTCATCGAAGTGAAACCTACAGGTTGATGCTTGCAATTCTTGGCGAGTGAAGACCCAATCGATCGGCCAGGTACCTAGGATCAGTGGCGTACGTAATCCCAATACACGTACCGCCAGGCTGTACGTGTATGGATCGCGGACAGGCCCAAAAAAGCGACGAAAGAGGAAGAAGAGGAACAAGTAAAAGTGAAGAGAGGGCAGACAGAAAAACTTGGGCAAAGGGGGGAAAAGGCTGGAACAACCAGTTCGAAGATCCAACAGCAGCATCATTATCATCATCATCATCATTCACTATTCCTTCCTTCCACTTTCGACCCTTTCTTTTCTTCATCTCCATCTCCATCTCCGTTTCCATCATCTATTCTATCTTCATCTCATCAACTACATCTCCAACTTCACCATCCCACTTGTTTCCCTATTCCCTTTTCCACAAGCTTCGTCAGCCGCACCACAGTGTCAATTCCCGATTCGGGAGAACCACAGACGGGTGCTTGTTTTCCATCGCATCCGAACCTGAGCCACTCTGGCGCTGACGGGAGTTTGTTGGTTTGGTCCAACATCCACAAAGACCAAGACCTCGCCTTCATCCAATTATCCCCAGAGGTTTGTGTCAAAACGGTAAGGCAACCTCCTCTACTCTCATTTGTCTCTCCCCTTCTCTCCCTTCCAACCCGTCTTCCGACTTCACAACCTATCTCGTATGAACTGACGATCCATTTCCTTAATTCAACCTTTGGAATTCATCTCTTCTTATACCAAACCCTGCCTCGGAGCTAATTCTTCAAGCAGTCTGAAATCGCCGCGACAGGTGCGAAACGCGTGATTGCCCGTCCCTTTTGGAAAGATACCTTTCCTCTCTACCCTCTCTCGCTTGGACGACCGGCCCTGTTCAATGTCCACTTGACAAAGACGCCTTTTCGAGCTTCAGCTGCCTTATCACTGCCCCTGTTGTATTCGAATATTCGCCGCCGCGTTCTCCGGCACACGCGGCCATCATGACGGGGGCTCCGCCTTACAATCCCCAGTCTCCGACGCAGCAACCTCGTTTTCCCGTCTATTCTCCTCCGAATAAGAACCGTTCATACTATACCAACAATGATCAATACCAGCAGCACCCTCCTCAGACACCTCCGGCTTTCGCTCCACAGCCGTCACTGTCTCGGAGTCCCCATTACTCACATGCGCCTTCTCCCTTACCAGCTACACTACCTCCACTAAATGGTGGTGCTCCTCCGCCAGGGCATCATGCGGAGCCTTCGTCGCAGTATCAGGCACATTCATCGGCAGGGACGCCGCAGTTTCCATTACCAAGGCCATATTCAGCATCAGTGATGTCCAACAACGGCGCATCTCCCTATAACCACTCCACTCCGTCTCACGCCCATCCATCCGCTCGCCTGGAAAGCCTATCACAATCGCCTCCAAAGAAAGAGACAGAACCACTCTATTCCATCGGAGGAAATGGCGCTCCTGGATACTCATCATCAATCATGAGAGAGCCCCGGCCGGCTTCTCCCCCTAGGGAAACGGTATGTCTTCACTTCCACCATTACCTTAACCAAATGTGAGATGAGCACATTTACTGAGTCTTTATCTCAATTCTTTATTAGAAACATGCTCGCGCTGCCGACCCCATGTCATTTGCCAGTATTCTTTCGGGTCCAACCGAAGAGAGCTCCCCTAAGAAGCAGTCCTCCCTTCCAGAAGCCCTGCCCGCCCCGGCAACCACAATAACACCCGCACCACCGACCCTTGCCCCAGTGCCAGCAACGAGAAGACTCACCCCCCCTCCAGCGGCGCACGTTCTTCCACCTGCCTCCCAACTTAAAGTTAAGGAGCCGGAACCCATCTCCGCCACAGCCTTGCCCCGACTTGAGAAAAAGCCGAGCGCCGAAAAACGTCGTCGGAATGTGGAACAAGAACCCAAGTCCGCCGAAGCGCTTCCTGTCGCATCTGCTAACGGTACTTTGGAAACGACAAAAGCCTCTCGAGTCTCCAGCCGCAAGACATTAACTGAACGTGATGCTGAAACCATCAACAAGATCATCGCGGAGATTGACAATGCCGACAAGAGCGATGTTGAGTCGCCTGGCTTCGAGGCGGAGTATGAACGCTATATCGTGAAGAGCAAGAAAAGGGCTTTGGATGCGGAGAAAGCCGAGGGCGTCAGGCGCAAGGTAGGCCTCTAATTCACATCTTTCCACATCTGAAATATTAGTGTACTAATACAAAGACAGCGTCGCCGGCACGATTTCCTTGTCAAGCTCGGTAAAACTTTTGAGAAGCAGGCAAACGCGGGAGTGGATCGATTCCGGGTCGCAAACGAAGCGTCGGTCATTGCTGAAGTTCAGGCGAAGGAGATTCAGGATGAAAAGGAACGCAAGAAGGACATGCAGCGGAAGCGGCGGCGTGAGAATACGGTGCGTTTGGAAATGCAGAAGAAGCTTGAGGCAGAGCGCAAGGCAAACAAGGCCAACGATGCCGCCGAGAAGGCCAAATTCCTTCGCGAAGCTGAAAGGGCCCAGAGAAAGATCAAATCGACCAAGCGAGCTCTCGAAGGTGTCACCTCGCCGGAGGAAATAGGGGAGGTCACGCCGCTTGCTCCTAATCTGGAAGGAGGCACGACCAGCTCATTTCACATCGGTCGCAGCTCCCCGTCGAGGCGCAAGTCTGGACGCTCGGGAACCTCACGGCCGAAGAAATCCAAGGAGCAGAAGCAGGCCGAGAAGGATGCAGCCGAAGCTGCTTATGCTGCCATGGAGAATGACGACTCCTTGCCTATCGCTCCCAAGGAAGACCCGAGAAAGGAGACCCTCAAGAAGGAGGCCAAGGGTGCACGTTCCAAGGAACCCACGCCTGCGCCCGTGTCCACATTCGAGTCGAAGGGTTACAATCAGATATATGAGCAGATCTGGCGGGATATTGCCCGGAAAGACATCCCCAAAGTCTACCGCATCAAGACCCTTTCTCTCAGCACGCGTCAGGAAAACTTGCGGAAGACAGCTCAGCTTGCCAGTAAGCAGTCTCGCAAATGGCAAGAGCGTACGAACAAGAGCATGAAAGACACGCAAGCCCGTGCCAAGCGGACGATGCGTGAAATGATGTCCTTCTGGAAGCGCAACGAGCGCGAGGAGCGTGATCTGCGTCGTCTCGCCGAGAAGCAGGAGATCGAGTCCGCCAAGAAGGCAGAAGCAGAGCGTGAAGCCAATCGTCAGAAGCGCAAGCTGAATTTCTTGATCTCCCAGACTGAACTGTATTCCCACTTCATTGGCCGAAAGATCAAAGGTGCCGGAGCAGATACTTCTGGGGATACCGCTGTCGACGGCTCAGATGAGACCATCCAGAGTGGCAAGGCCCAGGACCACACCATTGATCTGCCGCCTAGCGTCGCCGACGTGAGCACCAAAGTCACCAATTTTGAGGACCTGGATTTCGACGCGGAAGATGAGACGGCTCTGCGGCAGGCAGCCATGGCTAATGCCCAGAACGCCGTCAAAGAAGCGCAAGAGCGAGCACGTGCCTTCAATGCTGAAGAGAATCCAATGGCTGCTCTCGACGAGGGCGAACTGAACTTCCAGAACCCCACGAGTTTTGGCGATATCGAAATCTCACAGCCTAAGATGCTTACCGCCAAGCTCAAGGAATACCAGCTGAAGGGTCTGAACTGGCTTGTCAATTTGTACGAGCAAGGTATCAACGGTATTTTAGCGGATGAGATGGGACTGGGTAAGACCATCCAGTCTATATCGGTCATGGCATACTTGGCCGAGGTTCACAACATCTGGGGACCGTTCCTGGTCATTGCGCCAGCATCGACACTGCATAACTGGCAGCAGGAGATCACCAGGTTTGTTCCTGATATCAAGGTGCTGCCTTACTGGGGTTCGGCGAAAGATCGCAAGGTCCTCCGGAAGTTCTGGGACCGCAAGCACATCACTTACACCAAAGAGTCAGAGTTCCATGTCCTTGTGACGTCCTATCAGCTTGTCGTCCTAGATTCGCAGTACTTCCAGAAAGTCAAGTGGCAATACATGATTCTCGACGAAGCCCAGGCCATTAAGTCGTCTCAAAGTTCGCGGTGGAAGAACCTGCTCGGATTTCACTGCCGAAACCGTCTTCTGCTCACGGGTACCCCGATTCAGAATAACATGCAGGAATTGTGGGCCCTTTTGCATTTCATTATGCCGACCTTGTTTGACTCTCACGATGAATTCAGCGAGTGGTTCTCCAAGGACATTGAGTCTCATGCTCAAAGTAATACCAAACTTAATGAGGACCAGCTCCGGCGGTTGCACATGATTCTGAAACCATTCATGCTTCGTCGCGTGAAGAAACACGTCCAGCAAGAACTTGGAGACAAGGTTGAGAAGGATGTGTTCTGCGACCTGACGTATAGACAGCGGGCCTACTACGCCAACCTGCGGAACCGCGTCAGCATCATGGACCTCATCGAGAAGGCCGCTGTTGGCGATGAAGCCGACAGCACGACCCTGATGAACTTGGTCATGCAGTTCCGGAAAGTCTGCAACCATCCCGACCTGTTCGAGCGGGCAGAGACAAAGTCACCGTTCTCGGTCGGACATTTTGCAGAAACCGCCTCGTTCGTCCGCGAGGGACAGAATGTGGATGTCCGCTACTCGACGCGTAACCTGATCGAGTACAGCCTACCGCGCCTTTTATGCAGCCCCAGCGGTCGTGTTGACATGGCCGGACCGGGCAATGAACAGGCTGGTTTCCGAGGCAAATACCTGCAGCACTTGATGAACATCTTTACCCCGGAGAATATCAAGCGCGGCATCGACGAGGATGGCGGCTTTTCATTCCTGCGGTTCGCCGACACCTCCATCAATGAAGCGTACGAGCAGTCCCATCTCGGCGTCTTCGAGCGGGCGGTGCGCCGTCGTGGCCAGAGCAACAGACTGTCTCGCCTGAATGTCATCTACAATGACAATGGGGACGAGCAAACAGCAAAGTCTGTGCTTCCTCATTCCCTCTTCAATATTGTCCAGCGGAACGATCAGCAGGCTGTCCGCGACGTTACCGTGGAGGGCTACATGCGGGATTTAATGAATGTTTCTGAGGCTACGTTCGAACGGGAAGGCCTAGACGTGATTGAGCCCTGCGCGAGCCCTGCCGCATCGGCGCCTCCGATCACCATCTCCTGCTCTGGTCAAGTGGCCCTTAGGGAAATCCAGGATACCTTCTTCAACGTCTCCGTTCGTCATGCCCTCTTTAGCACGCCTTCTAGACAGATGGAGGAGCAGATCCTCGAGAAGAGGTTGGACCCCGCCCCGTTCTCGCTTCCACCCATGCTGCCGAAGCCGATGTCCACCAAGGGACGGTACACGCACATCGAAGTTCCATCCATGCGGCGTTTTGTCACCGATTCGGGCAAGCTGGCCAAACTGGACGAACTTCTACGCGAACTCAAGGCGGGCGGTCACCGTGTGCTGCTGTACTTCCAGATGACGCGCATGATTGACCTGATGGAAGAGTATCTCACCTACCGCAACTACAAGTACTGCCGCTTGGACGGAAGCACCAAACTCGAGGACCGTCGTGACACCGTGGCCGATTTCCAACAGCGGCCTGAGATTTTTGTGTTCCTCTTGTCTACCCGTGCCGGTGGTCTGGGTATCAACCTGACTGCCGCTGACACTGTCATTTTCTACGATTCGGATTGGAACCCGACCATTGACTCGCAGGCTATGGATCGAGCGCATCGTCTCGGCCAGACCAGACAGGTGACCGTCTACAGGCTCATCACTCGCGGCACGATCGAAGAGCGAATCCGCAAGCGAGCCCTGCAGAAAGAAGAGGTGCAGCGCGTTGTCATTTCGGGCGGTGCGGCCGGCGGAGTTGACTTCAACACTCGCAACCGCGAGAGTCGGACCAAGGATATCGCCATGTGGCTGGCGGATGATGAGCAGGCCGAACTGATCGAGCAGAAGGAGAAGGAAGCTCTAGACCGCGGTGAGGTGTTTGGCGCTGGCAAAGGAGGCAAGAAGGCGGCCCAAAAGAAAAAGAAGGATCTTACGCTTGACGATATGTATCACGAAGGTATGGCGCGACTCCCAATCCATGTCCATTGATGAGACGGTGCTTACTTTTTCTTTTCTACTACAGGGGAAGGAAACTTTGACGATATCAGCGCGAAGCCTTCAGGTGCGGCAACGCCTGTATCAACTGCGGACAACATTGGCACACCCTCGTCGACACCTGTGCCCAAGCGAGGACGAGGACGTGGCAGCGGCAAGGGATCGTCGAAGCGAGCTAAGACGACCACGGAGCGCTTGCGATTGATTGATGGTGACGGTGGACTGGAAAGTTGATATGCACATCGACTATGACCGATCCCAGACATTACTAGATACCTACCCGCATGACTGAATGGGGCTACGGCGTTTTTTGAGGGACTACTGTGATTTTGATGGATTTGTGCTTATTGTTCACGGCACCTTGTTGTTTCTGCCTTGTATTAACATGCCAACTTTTCTTTCTCTAATCTACGTGACACTTTTTTTGTGAAAGACGGCTGGAGGGGATGATGTGAGATGAAAAGCAAAGAGAGATTAAGCTGATTGGGATTGACGAGGCGATAGACGAGCACGCGGCTGTATGCGGCTGGATTTCCTTCATTGTTCTTATTTTGTCCATTCATTATTTTGTCCTGATTGGCGATCCGGTTATGACTTGGGACCCTGATCCAGATTGGGGAAAATGGGAGCTTCTTGTGGTGTTCTCTTCCTTGGCACATGATTTGCCACGATGGATGCTGGTGAGGGCTTCAGCTGAAGTGAAGGATTCTTCTTTGTTTGTGTCCATTCCTGGGGCGACTACAAAAATCGTAATGTATGAGTTCATGAAAAAATGGTCAAGGTCAGCATCATTATGTCGTATGTTTGTCAAATTGCACACTCCGAAGACGGAAAGAAAATGCGTGAGGAGACCTCACCTCGGCCACCGCGGAGGATTCCGAGGCTATGCCGCGGGTGTTCCGTTTACCGTACTTTACCTTATTTTACCACATTGCCCACCTTTCCCCAGTATCGGATCATACGGCTACGGTAATTCCGTAGAGTCTTCAATTTTCATTACCAGCCAATCACATGCCGCGTATTTGCAGCCACTATTGCCCAAACAGGCTTAGCGGTATGGCCTCCCCCTCCCGCAGTCCCCCGTCGGTGACTGAGGCCAACTGAGGCAACGGTCGAGTCACACATTGGCTTTTAGTCATCGTCCACTTCTTTTTCTCGGTTTCTGCGACAGGTGTTCTGCTTATACTCGGCGGCGACTGGATCCAATCTCCTGCATCGGCGTCTGGAAAAGTAGTGTCTGTGAAAACCACAAGATTTCGGTCTATTTGTCCCTTTCCTATTTCTTTTCGGCCTTCTTCCCCTCCCAATTCGACTTTCGTCTTGCTATCTACCTTCCGTCTCAACACCACGAAACCAATTCCTGCCTCGATTGAGTCTCTGCTCACTCGCTGCCGTCACCATGGAGTCTCTCCTCCAGCAGTCTCGGGCGATGTGTCCGTTCCTCAAGCGCACCTCTCCCACCACTCTGCGTACTCTTGCCACGGCTACCCGTCCCAGCATCAGTCCCGGAGGAGGTACCATGTCGAACCTCCAGGTCATCGCTCGTCGTTGCCCTGTGATGAGCAAGGCCCTGGCTGTCCAAAGCGCCCGCATGGCCGGCGCCAAGAGGTTCACCTCCTCTGCCGCTGGTGTGCCGGGTATGAGCAGCAAGCATTTCCGTCCCACTCAGACCAGAAGAGCGCTGCACGGTACTGGAGGCAATGGCGCCAACCTGAGCCCTGATCTTTACAAGAACACCGGCAGACGTGCGTACTTTMTCGGCGTGATAGATTGAATATACATAGCTAATTGATTGCGAACAGTCGAACCCACCTTTGGCAACGGCAAGGGCAAGACCCCACGGACCACTTCTCCCGCGACGGTTTCTGGTCCCCGTCCTGAGGCTCCCGTTTCCGCTCCATTCAACTATAATGCTTTCTACCAGGGTGAACTGGAGAAGAAACACAAGGACAAGTCCTACCGCTACTTCAACAACATCAATCGTCTCGCCAAGGAATTTCCCCGTGCTCACACCGCTTCGGTGGAAGAGCGGGTGACCGTGTGGTGCTCGAATGACTATCTCGGAATGGGTCGCAACCCACAAGTGCTGGCCACCATGCACGAGACTCTGGATAACTACGGAGCCGGCGCCGGTGGTACTCGCAATATCTCGGGACACAACAAGCATGCCGTGGCTCTGGAGGACACGCTCGCCAAACTGCATGGCAAGGAAGCGGCGCTGGTGTTCAGCTCGTGCTTTGTTGCCAACGATGCCACCCTCGCGACCCTAGGAAGCAAGATGCCCGACTGTGTCATCCTGTCGGACAGCTTGAACCATGCATCGATGATTCAGGGTATTCGTCACTCCGGCGCCAAGAAGATGGTCTTCAAGCACAACGACCTGGTCGACCTTGAGAATAAGCTGGCGTCTCTGCCATTGCATGTTCCCAAGATCATCGCGTTCGAATCCGTTTACAGTATGTGCGGGTCCATCGCCCCAATCGAGGCTATCTGTGACCTCGCCGATAAGTACGGCGCCATTACCTTTTTGGACGAGGTCCATGCTGTGGGTATGTACGGTCCCCACGGGGCTGGTGTTGCAGAACATCTTGACTACGAGATCTATGCCTCTCAGGACACCCCCAACCCTCGCTCCACCAAGGGAACGGTGATGGACCGTGTGGACATCATCACCGGTACTCTGGGCAAGGCGTATGGGTGCGTCGGAGGCTACATTGCCGGCTCTGCGGCTATGGTGGATACCATCCGCTCCCTTGCTCCCGGTTTTATCTTCACGACCTCGCTGCCTCCGGCGACGATGGCCGGAGCCAACACGGCCATCCAGTACCAGGCGCGTCACAAGGGCGATCGTGTGCTGCAGCAGTTGCACACTCGGGCTGTGAAGAAGGCACTGAAGGAACTGGATATCCCAGTGATTCCGAACCCCTCTCACATCGTACCTCTTCTGGTTGGCGATGCCGAGCTTGCCAAGAAGGCCTCGGATAAGCTGCTGGAGGAGCACGGAATCTACGTCCAGGCGATCAACTACCCGACCGTGCCTCGCGGTGAGGAGCGCCTGCGTATCACTCCCACTCCGGGACACGTCAAGGAGCACCGCGACCACCTGGTGCAGGCCGTCCAGGCGGTGTGGAACGATCTGGGCATCAAGCGCACTAGTGATTGGGCAGCCCAGGGTGGATTTGTCGGTGTCGGCGTCGAAGGCGCCGAGGAACAGAACCAGCCCATCTGGGAGGACGCACAGCTCGGCCTGGTCGAGTACGAGTCTCTGGAGCAGGCGGTCGAGCGTGAGTTCCAGCAGGCGCCTCCCATGCAGACCGCCACTCCCACACACCCTGTTGCGGCTCCCGCTGCCTCCATCCCCGTTGGCGTGGCTGCATAGATGGGACGCTGCCTTATTGGGTAGTGTATCTTGCATATATAATTCACCTCCCCTTGCACCTGCAAAATCTACGTCGTTGAAGGTTTGGGTGCAGGTCCCTTGATATTCCTGCTCATTGACAATGTGACCTTGTCCTCAGATACATGCACTTGTATGTATTCACAATTCCTTTGTACGAGGAACATTCACATATCCATCCGGACCGGTCTGTCCTTACCGCACTTTGGGTTCGATAGATCAATTCAAGAGCCAGTCTCTACCTCTTGCATTTCTCACAACTATAAACCCGTCGTAGATGGCTTAGTTCGTAGATCAAGACATTGTAGGTCTCTATAAGACATAAGTGACATTTATAGTCCAACGATCGCGCTATCATCTAGTTAACTACAATGGAACCCCAACGCCATGACACCATGAGACAAGCGCAGTATTGCGGGAGACGGACATCCCAACCCCAACTTTTCTAGTTTATCATTTTTCACATCTGAAAGGAAAAGAGACCGCAAGGACGCAAGGACAGACAATCATCTCCTTCCACCGCGGCTCACCTTGGGAAACTCCACAGGAACCTTGAGACGGGCAATCCGTCTCGCGGCCGCCTCGGCCTTGCCGCCCTTGATATTCCATTTCGCGAACTCGCTCTCGCGTGGCTTATCGACGCGGCAGCCCAGTTCGCGGAAGTACTGCAGGATGGTGGCGCTCTCGAGCCTCAGGTCGTCGCGCAGGTCGGCGGGGTCGGTGGCCAGCTCGTTGGGCGAGTTGCCGCCCAGGGAGCTGGCGCCGCCGTCCTTGGAGGGCTGCGGAGGGATGTGCAGCGACAGGGCGCAGATGGTGGTGTGCAGGAAGGTGAGGTCGTTCTTGGTGAGGTGGGAGCCCTGCGGGGCGAACTTGCGGCGGATGGCGTCGATGACGGGGTCCGGGAGGGTGCCGGCGTCGGATTGGCTTGTAGTCTGCTGCTGCTGCTTGCCGGTAGAGGCGGGGTTGCCCGAGGCCGAAGAGAGGATGCGGCGCAGTTCCTCGCGGGGCGGGAGGCGCTTGCTGCCTGGTCCGGCGGACGATTTGGGGTCTCGGCCGGAGCGGAGGGAGCGGGAAAACTCGAGCAGGAGAAGGATGAAGCGGAGGAGCTGGAGGTGGGTGGTGTTGCCGGACTTGACGACCGCCTCGACGCGGCGGGAGACGTAGCGCGAGGTCGTGGCCACGGGGAGGCCGGCGGAGACGGTGTCGGCCCACTCCTTGACGCCGGGGAGCTGGCGGAGGGTGGCCAGCCCGTTGGGAACGAGCACGTCGATCGGGTAGACGTCAGCCGGGTGCGTCGCGTCCAGGTTGGCCTGCGGGATGGGCTTGTTGGCTTGCACCTGCGCCTGAACGGCGGCTGCCTTGGAGGCGATGTCGGCCGCGGCGTCGGCGGGCATGGACGAGAGGATGGCTGACTCGGCGGCGTTGGCGGCACCTGCGGGCGCGTTGGACAGCTGTGCGTTCTCGGCCATTGACTGTGCCGCCTTGCGTGATTGTTTCGTGCCGAAGGTGTTGGTGAGTTCGGTGCGTTGCGTGCGCATGGTTTTCTATCGCAGTCAGCATCTGCCAATGAGTCAAGCAGCTGTACGCAAAAGCAGAGAGCATACCGCTTCCTCCTCTTCGCTGCTCTCCTCATCCTCCTCCGTCAGGGGCTTCATCCTCCTCACGGCTCCTCGCGCCGTCAACTTGCGCACCTCGACAAGCTGCCAGGTCTTCTTTTCCGGGTCGACCACGGCAACGTAGTGCTTAAGCTGGGAGTCAGCGTCCTCCTCCGCCTCGCGGCCCACAAAGTCCAGCTTGGGGTGCTCGGAGGATTGCAGCAGGAGCTCCGACGAAACAATCCCCTTGTTGCGATTTGCCGATGACGAAGAATTTGCGCGGGCTTTGAGGTACGGCGTAAAACGCAGGTTGCGGGGGGCGTTGACGCCGGGGGTGGTGACTGTGCAACCTGTCAATCGATTTGTGCAGGGTACAGCAAATGTATATCATTCGTACTTATCACAGGAGCCAGCTCGCTATGCTCATCTACTACACTGGCCGACAGAGGTGGTAGGTCCTGGAGCTCGAGTGCGGGCTTCTTGCTGGGACGTTCATGGCGATCAGAGTCGCGCTTGCGCTTTTTTTCGACTTTATCTGATGGCATATTGTTCCTTTAGGAAGGAGAAAAGAGAATGAAGAAAGGTATTGCTGAATGGCGTGGTGTTGTAGCTTAGCGACGTTGGGACTGAAATGTTCTTTCGAAGGAAAAAAATTGCCGGGTCCAAAATTTGGTTCTCCGCACTCAAAGGCGGAGATGCTCGTTATTGGACACACAAACCAGAGCATGGTGAATTGGTACATGCCCGTTATTCTTCATTATTATTACCGCGATAACTACTGTTCTGCGCATTTCAAAGCTCTCAATTAGGATCTACGATACTGAAGGGAAGCTTTGTTGTCATCGTAATTTTTGCCATTTCATTTTTAGTAAACTCTCGAGGGACACCTCTCCATGGCTCAAGGTCTCACTAGAGAACAAGACCCGAAGTAAGAAGCGAGCAATTGACCGGCCCTCATACGAAACCCAAAAAGGTTCGGTGAACAAAGACAGTACAGGGATGAATAAAAATGAAGAATCACTTTTTCTTCAAAACTTTCCCACCGACCTCTCCAACCTCCACCGAACACAGTCGCCTCTCCGAGAAATAAGGACACGAATATGCGTATCCCACACTGTCTGATCAAGAGAAAAGATTATCGAAAACGTTGAAGTAAGCCCGAGGAGGATGGAAGCAGGCTGTTGGACGGCGGACTCCGAATTCGAACACGCTTGAATTGAGGGAATTCAATCGTAAACAACTTTTCCTGGGAAATCGGACCAGACAGGTACTCATTGGAGCGGCTGGACCACGGAACGATCATAACAAGGAATCATCATCGTAACGTCGTCGGAATATCATGTTCGGCGTTCAACTTGAGCATCGACATGAAGAACCGAGATGGAGTGGGCGAGACGTTTATTTCCTATAGAGAGGATTAGCACCAGACCCAATTGATTTCCCATCACTTCGATTGGTGATGGTGATGAAGAGGGAAACTCACGATCTGGCTCTCATCTTTCTTCTCTTACGCTTAAGGCGACGAACGCGCTTCTTTCTCCACTTGGCTCTCATCTTCGTAGATGGTTCGAGACTGAAGCTGGTCAGTCAATTGCCTGAAGATGAAAGTCTTGAAGGTGAGGGGGGGTTCAATACTCACACTGCTGCGAGGATGAGAAGATGGTTGCAAGAAGGATGGAGAGCTGCGGCGGAGCAGCTCTTTGTGTGCGCTGTGGCTGACTCAGCAGAGTATGCCACTAAGGGCTCGCTAGTGGTACGGCCCCTCTGATTGGCTCGTCAAGTATGCACTGAGATGGCTCTCTTTCACTACCGAGCTCATATTACGTCAGCCGGAGCTGTTTACTTAGTTACCATTGAGTGCAGGACCTCGCCAACATTTAGTCTAGGTAGTACTCGATAAGATGTTAAAGACATATCTATTACGTTTTGCTGTGTCTATCTCTCAGTATATCTACACTTACTGAAACCGTTGCGGATGTGTAGTGGCGAACTGACATCAATCATAAGAGTATAGTTCATGTCATGACGTAAATATTTGTCTATCCAACGAGATATTCAAAACGTTCGTGGCTCCATGCAAGCGTTGATAGGAAGCCCTAACCCTACCTTCAAATACCTTCCGAATATATCAATAGGTATAGCGGTAATTGGGTGCAAGATCACCCAGCTGTTCTTGCTCCTCCGTAGTAAGCTCAACGGTAGCACCGTTGGCCATCGCGCGATCACGCTTCCGGTTGTCGTACCAGACCGCTGCAAGATAGGCGGTACAGCATGCTGCGGAGAAGCAGAGGAAGGAAAGACTGATGATATACCCATTCCGGTACAGGGGCGCGTCCTTCGCCAGGAAGGAATAGGTAGCAATGATACCGCCAACTGGTTATGCTTGTCAGCGATCACCCTCTCTTACTGTCGACGGCATTGCAGAAACTGCAACTTACTGTTACCGAATCCGATCTGCCATGCTGTTCCCACGCCCCGGCGACGGTGTCCACTCAGGTTCATGGCGTACCAACATACAACGACGGCCATTGAGCTGTAACAACCACCGGTCACCATGAAGAGTGCCCCATACTGGACATGCCGGTGAGCCACGCCGTGAACATTCAACAGGATCCCAAAGCCGCCCATGGCAATCAACATGGGAATCATAGCAAAAATGTAGCGGTGTCTGAATTTATCAGAAAGGGTGGCAATCAGCATGGAGAAGGCGAACGCCGCTGCCCATGGGGCCACTGAGTAGAGTTGGGTTTTGATCGCTGGTAGCAGACAGTCAGCAGAGCTAATACTCGCAGAAATCTCTCGACACATACCGGAGTAGCCATAAGTTTTGATAATAGTCGGGGCGAAATACGCATATCCTGCACGCTGTTAAGAACGGAACTCATCCAAGAGCCATGTCGAGTCCAGCTCACCGTATGCCGTGACAATCTGGCCGAAATACATCAAGCCGCCAATGAAAATCTTATCTAAGAACATATTTAGCAAAACGCAAGACCAGAAGTCTGGTGCACCCCTCACAGTCCTTAAAGACAGCCAGCACATCACGCACGGTTAGCTTGACATCTCTGCCAGCGGCGCCGACGTCCTTTGCAAGCTTCGCACGAATGAACTCTCGCTCTTCGTCATTCAACCACTTGACGTCTTCCGGGAAGTCTGGAAGCACGAAGAACCAGACAAGCGAAACAACACAGGTGAGGACGCCTTCGATGATGAAGACCCATCGCCAGCCATTGTAGCCTCGAATCCCGGCCATTTCTCCAAGACCACTGGCGAGAAGACCACCGAATGCGCCTGCTAGGGTGGTGGAGCTAAAGAAGAAGCTGAATCTTTTCTGAGCCTCGCTGCGCTTATACCACATTCCCAGCAGATAGAAGCCTGCCACGTCGCGATTGGTTATTTACTAGGCCAATCGTTCTCTGAGGAAACAGACTTACACCCAGGGAACATTCCCGTCTCAAACATGCCTATCTCATGTACGTTAGGTCTCATTCAACCGGCACGTATATCTATATTCTGCGATGGGCTACATACCAAGGAACCAGCGAGTGGTCATCAAGCCACCCCAGCTCGAAACCAATCCTTGACAGATCGTCACAAACCCAAAGAAGAACATGCATAATGATACTGCGGTATGTCAGCAGACTGTTCCTATCGCGGAACAAGACGAAGTACATACACCATACATGGGGCTTCAGCTTCTTCAGCAATATGTTGGAGGGAATCTCGAACAGGACGTACGGTACGAAGAAGATGGTCAAAGCAGTGTTGTACTTGGTATTTTCGATATTTAGATCTTTCTGCAGCCCGAGAATTGCGGCATTGCTGATGTTGACTCTGTGACGGCGCATTACAGATGTCAGTTCATACACGGAGTAAGGGTTTTGAGGATTGCATACCGGTCCAGAAATGCGAGCAAGTACATGACACACAGGCACGGCACGATATGCCAGTCAATCTTGGCCATCAACTTGCGCTCTGTAGTGGTGGTGAGCGGCGGGAGGTCTGCGGACACGGTATAGACCTCGCCCTCAGCTTTGCCATTATCTGTTTCGGAAACGCCTATGTATGCAATGAGGGGTTAGCAGTCTATTTCTCTAGGGAGTGATGTCTCAAAAAAGGAGAGAAATATTGTCGACGAGACGCACTTTTTGAAGCCATGATTAATTATTTCAGGGTGCAATTATTCCCGTACCCCTTGGCAAAGGCTGACACAGAAAGCTGACACGACACAAGACGAAAAGAAGCAAGAAACAGATGCTGCGCAGGAGAGAAATGCGTGTCTATTTCTCACTAAGCATGCACGGCGGCACGGTGTGACCTTGTGGGCAGCCGTGGCGAGTCAGGGACAATTAGCAGTGACTCAGACCTTTCTATTTGTCAGATCATATCTACTAACTATTGTCCGATCCTAGTCTACAAATAAAGGGATCTTCGAGGGGCTGAACAACCTATGCGATCCGTCTTTTGGGGATCGGCCATGGCCGAGGTTACTGTACTCCAACGCCAAGGAGTCACCAGCAAGCAGCCCAGGAGAGGCGATGGGTGGATGCGACCGCCGATGCGGAGATAGCGCTTATTATTTGCGAAGGCCACACGTAATAATTCAATTGACAGACAAGTCAACAGAAGACTATGTACTAGTACTACTCAGTAGTAGCATCACGAGCATGCCCAGTTGACGAATCTCCAATCCTCAGTGCCGAGCGATTCCCCGCAGATTTCCCGGGGCCAAGCTTTCTTTTTCTTTGGACTTTGGAGCATCTCCGCACTCCTATCCGCAGTAGAGGTTGGCTCTTGTAGAATGGGGAATACTGTTTATCCAGTATTCTCATGGATATAACTCCATGAACCATGACTAAAAATCTATAATTTGGGTCCTAGGAGGATCTAGTAGATGAGATTGCATTGAACCCCTTCCTGATATTATAGCTTGGATCATTGACCAAACTGATCACCTTGAATAGCATTCCACTCCGCATAATATCGGGTTGGCGGACATTGATGGTATTGCGGTGATAGCTCCGCGCAAAGGAGTAATTCTGTCAACTTGCAATGCTAGGTCCATTGACAACGGAAAACTGAATGGTCGATGGCCACTCTAGTGGACATGCACAATCTACGCAGGTATTAGAAGACGCCAAGCAGCTGAAAACCTTCGCCAGGTATTCTGGATTGATATCAGTCGGTAATCATACAATCAGCACAGCTTGAAATCTCCAGGATTGACGCTATGCGAGACATATAAGCTGAGAAGGAACCATCGAGAAGACTAAGGGAGGGATAAATGGGCACTCGGGAAGCCAAGCCGTCCATTACAATTGAAACAGCTCACTCGCTCGACCCCTCCTCCACTGCCTTGCCCCATGCCTTCTCGAAAGCCAAGTTGTCCCCAGCTACTGCGCTTGAGCCAGCTTGGTTCAAATCTTGGATGTCATCCTTGTCCACCATCACCGGAGCCGTGGAAGGTGTATCAGGGCGATCTCTTTCGGCAGCGAATTGTTCTGCTTTCTGCTCCGCGCCTGGCGGCTGGAAGTCAAAGTTCGAGCTGTAGATGACGGCTGCGAAAGCTTCCAGATTCCGGACATTCTGATCCATGGCGGTAAGATAGATGTTGGGCGGATTTGTGCCGTTGCCAATAACGTGCGCCTGCCGTGCCATAACAGCCAGTACATTTGCGAGCTTCGTCTTGAGATCCACTGTCTTCACCTGTGGGACAACAGTGGCAACCGAGGTGAATGATTGTGGTACGCTTTCGGACGCTTGTGGCGACGACTGGAATGCTTCCTTGATGCAATTTTGCATCAGTAAGTCAAAGCATTCATCGTTGAGGGCTTGCAGGACGCGACCAAAGGTTGGCGATTCAATCAGATCGGCCGTCTCATCGAGGAGGTGTCGCAGAGTCGAGGCTGACTGAGATGTCGAGGGTTCAGTCACCCCCGCAACTCCCGACTCCTCCAACAAATGTTCCTCCTCTTCACGTGGGGGGAGCAGATAGGACAGCCATCTTCGGCTTCTATACCTGGCAAGTCAGCACAGCAACCTTATCTTATGATGAAACTGTGGCCGGACGTACCTTCTATCCTCTGGAGTGTTGCCTTCCACCTTCTTGCGGATGTCCAGAGTCAATTCCGACAGCCTCCCCACAGAAATATCTTCCCGGGGGTTCAAAGAGCCAAACGCATCCGTGACGGCAGCCTGAACCTCGTTCATCAGGTCCTTCCAGCCACGATGGAGCAACCACCAGCTGAATGCAAGATATCGTCGGTTTGTCTCGAAATCATTCCCCAGGGTCTGAGTCAGGTCATCGTCATCATGATCCTCAAGTTTGATCGTGGAGGCATTTGCTGGAGGAGTAGCCAGGGAGATCACACTGGATAGATAATTTCGGCGACCAAGAAGGTTGAGTTGGATTCGGGTGAAAATGGTTAGTAAGGACAAGGTGTAGATGAGAGTAAACGATCTGGTGACAGCTGCAGTTTCAACATCAGCTAGCCCGTCTTAGCGAGTCTTATAGGAGAAAAGGCGACGTACAAGTGATCTTGACCTCGTTCCAGAGTTGAGTCTTGTTCCGCTTTACCCGTGCCGGCCCTTCGCCATCGATGGCTGGTTCTCCTGATTGACTTGTGCGGACAAACCCATCGCTCTGGAAGCTTGAGAGGCTCCTTCGATCATCATCGGCCGCACTGGGTGACACCGAGCTCAGGTCCGACACAGTCCCCTCACCAGCCTGGAGCCGAGCCAATCTCTCCGCCCGCTTCTTCTGCAATTCTTTCGTCAACTCCTCCACAGGAAGGGCTTCGAGGATACCTTCCGCCGCGGTCGGCAAGAGGGCCAGAACAGTATAGGTACAGTCCGTCTGATTCTGTTCAAAACGTCGCCGTAAACTAAACAGAATCAGTCAGTCACCATCACGTCAGTCACCAAAGCCGAGCACACGAGCGGATGGATTTTTTGTCCATCTCATTTCGCCAAAAGACCGAGAGGAACTCAAAGGTAACATACTTTTCCCGGGCGATTCGATCGCTGCTCATCCGCTCCCGGGCCTCTGTTATTTTCGACAGCACATATTGTCCCGCGAGATAGCCAGCTCCAATAACGCCGGCCCCGATCGCGAGACCTTTGCGATTGCGTCGGAACCAGCGCCTAGTAGCTCCAATCATGATAGAGCAAGATGATGGAAGAGCAGTGAAAGTCAAATCATTCAAAATAATGCATTACATATCATGAGATTGCAAGGAAGCAGAAAAGTTCATCAAAACGATGTCTCAATAGTTGTAAGTTGGAGCAACCGAGACACAGGAGCTGTTGGTTGGGGAAACCAAGACTAAGAGAAGAGCAGGCCTCGGTTAGAGTGAGAGATAACAGTAACGGCCAACACCGTGAACAGCGCCCGGATGAGGACCAGGTTAAGATTGGATGAGTCGCCGACGATCCTCATCTAGGTCATAATTGCATTAAGATTCATATACCTTGCTACATTACTCCATCAGTTAATCGGATAATGTCTGCATCTACAGCTATCCATAGACAATCTCAGAACCTGATTCTTCAGTAGTCCGTTGCCGCATTGTATCGGCGGAGATCTCCCTCTACTGCTCCGTAGATAACCTGCGTTCTCTGTACGGACTGGACTGTACCTTGGGTATAGATGTCACTCTCCCTCTGATCCTTCTCCATCCCTTCTTAGTCGTCTACAGACACTCTGCTCTCATGGACCACATCATGCTTATTTTCCTCTCAAAGTCATTCGACCTGAGCTTATCGTGTTCCTGAAAAGTCTCAACTGCAAATAACTACCTATCTATCTACCTTAGTCTTTCCCCCTCTCGTACCGCCGTCCACCAGCCCTGCTTTCCCCCACATCCAGGTCATTGAATCGGGACTGGTCTCCGTGGTACAGGCTTTAACAGTTTGCTGTCATACCTGGCTCATTCATATTTTTATGCTTATTGCTTGCTCCCTTTCGCAGCAAAGAAGCAAGGCAGTGTCGGTAGTGCTAAGACATATCTCTCCTTGATACCGTACGACCCCCTGCGACGATGGAGCCCCGCAGGACCCCTCCAGAGTACTTCCTGGAGATCTTCGCAGACACAACCACCGTGAGGGATGTATTAAAAGGTCTGTAAATCATTGATATCGGCTTGCCATATTATCATATATATTCTCTATCCTCTATTGACAGCAGTCGTGTTGTCGCCAATTGTCGTGAAAACACTCCTGCCCAGCCCTCAGCTGACATCACTCCGTCCACCAGGCGTCCTCAACCTCATCTTCTTCCACCGTTACTTCCCATCAATTCGGCCGACAACCTTCGACGTTCTTGACTTCACCCTCCCCGCCATCGACGATGTCGAGCTCGAAACCCTGATCGAATCCCGCATCAGCGCCCTGGTCCGCCAACACACCTCCGCTACCAGCACCCATGAAGGCGGCGGCGGCGTACGCGGTCGCATCGCGGTCGAGTTCTACGAGAAGAAGCGCAAACGCTCGGGGGCGTGGTTCAGCGGATTAGCGGGCAAGGGAGAAGAAGAAGTATGCTGGGAGGTGTGGAATCTAGATGTGACGATCGCCACGCCCCGGACGGAATCAGGTATCTACTTCTAAAACCAATGTCCTTGCTACAGGAAGAGAACGTATAGGCTGATTATCCCCGTCCAGAACGCGCCAAAGTCCGCAAGGCGATGGAGAACATGCTCCAAAAGGCCGCGCTGAAGATCCTCGCGGTCGTCAACCGGGATAAAGATCACATTCCGCCGATCACCACCAGCGACTCTAATCCCTTCCCCTATCGAATCGTACTGAATCCCCGCTCGGACGGCTGGCAGAACCGGTTCGGCTTGTATTGAGGTACTGCATCGACTTGGCTTCCTTATCGCCAGATCTCCATGCGGGTATCCGCTGGTCTACGGCACCTGCGTGGATCAAGATCGACTCTCCCAATAGATCGTCGCGCCGCGCCTGGAGTTGCGGAGTCGGTTGGGTGATATTTTTTCTTTTGCGGCCGCTCGTTCGGATATAAATGTACATCACCTACGTCATCGCGACATTAAGCTCATTTTTGTGAAAACCATCATGGCATCATTGGACCTTACGAATGCATGCATGAAAACAAAGGACCGGTATGAGGAATGGCCAAAGATACTGCTCAATTACCCAAAGAGGCATGATCGCGTTAGATATAATTTCATCCAAGGATAAGTATAGCCATGTCCTGTCCTTTTTCAACAAAAGCAACCTCCACCATTCTACTCCTCCGATCATGGCAAGTGCAAAACAAGAAGTAGAATGTCACCGCCCCGCTCTCCCAAGTCGACCCCAATACCTTAACCCACTGCTTCTCCGCTCACTCCGACACTCGACTTTCGAAATGCGCCGCGCAGGCCATTGGCCTGACAAGGCAAGAATCGATGTTTTCTTTCGCGGCTTGTCCTTCACAAGCCGCGAGAGACTCTATATGCTAATACCGATTCTTAGCAATGCATTTACTGCGACTTGGAGGCGGCATCGGCCTGAGCACGGAGGTTGGCTGAGGTAGATCCGCTAGCGAAGAAGCGGCCCAGCACAGGCTGGAGGAAAGAGTGGAAGACAACTTGAGCACCGCTGTAGATGACGAGTTAGAATGTTTTCCATGTCATCGCGTCCACCGGGGCAAGCATACTTGGTCTGGGGGAGAGACATCCACAGAATGAGGACGAACTTGAAGATGTAGTAGAAGGCTTGTTCACGAATTAGCAAAAGCTCCACGATTGGAGAGAGCACCAGATTGCATAAACTTACGGAACCAGTAGGCAGCGTTGATGGCACTCTCAATAACAGCCAGGAAGGCGTAAACAACCCAGTACTATAATTTACACGGTCAAGTCAGTCTCCAATTGATGGTGCATCACGTGCTATGAAACAGCCTAGGCTGTTCCTTAGCAGCGGGGGGAAAGATCGTCTCCGCCCTCAAGGTGCGAATGGCGTTCACGATCACAAGCACATACCGTCAACCACTGCAGCGATCAGTAGACAGTCAGCCACAATCGTTCAGTCTATTAATTACAGGGGCTAGGTAGCGCATGAACTCACCTGAGTATCATCTGCCTTGCTAGAGGTGAACAGGGCATTGAGAGAGTAGTAGCCAGGAATCAGGAAACCGGCAAAGTTGACGAGGAACTCGCCAGCGATGTTGAAGAAGACCAGAAAGGTGTAAATTCCGACCAGGCCGAGGATGACATAGACCTTAGGAACAGAGGTCTGGCGCTCCAGGTTGTTGAGGACAGGGTACTTGGAGAGCTATAATATCACCCCACAAACAAATCAAGGGTTAGTTGCTGTTCCTTATATCTTTGCATTTTCGACTTTGTGTCTAAACATGGAGATCCCTGAAGAAAAGAAAAGGCGAGTACTGGACAAAGGATGTGGAAGTAGACGTAGTCGAAAGGCGTGTTGGGTCTACCATCGCCAAACACACTAACAAAGCTGACGCACAATAACCATGTACTTACCTCCTTGTCAAGCTGGGCTATGGTGTGCTGAGCACGATCCTGGAAAGTAGCCATTTCTGCTGGATTTCAATGGTTTAATGTTAAGTACAAGGTAGTAAAGGGAGTATTAAGATCTGCCTGAGGGTGGACCGAATATAAAGATGAAGAAGTAAGAGAAGACAGGAAGGGTAGATTGTTATCACAGCTCAAGAGATTCGAAAGGGTCGAGCTGGCGGTTAAGAGAAGGACGCAGAATGGTGCATGACGGTGCGGTGTGTCACGTGACTGGGTGACGTCGAGTCCAAGCTAGTGGCAGATGACGTGCGAGGCATCACGGTGGGTAGAATAAATAGCTTGTTTACTCTTTACAAGGCACCTTGTAGCATGTTGTAGTATGTTATTAGCAAGCCCTTGCGGACCAGATCAGTAATAATGACTCAAGCTGTTCATAAACTACGGAGGTTTTCTATGTCCCTGCAATCTCAAGGCGAAAAAACCCACCTGTAGAGTGCTAACGACGTATCATTTTCAAAGCGCATACAAGACATATGGGCAAAACCAAGTACAATGCCATTGTTGACTGGAGTAGTTACTAGGCGAGAATCCCTCATAGTCACAGGGGCTCTTCGTGTGAGCAGGTCTAACAGTGAATACCTACTGTTTGGTGTATGCTTTGAATAGGCAGTGACAAGTCAGGCGACCAGAAGCCCAAGAGGCAACGTGGAACTGATCGGAAGATTACCCACAACAAATGATAGTAGAAGAGTGAAGCATTGGGAATATCCATTTATTACCAACCCTCGTTGATCGTCGATTACAGCAGAAATGCCTCGAGTTGTTCCAAGACAAGCCTTGTTCTTTGCAGAGAGCAGAAGTGGTCAACAAACTGAAACGAGAAACACTGAAGCAGGGCAATTTCCGCCCTCAAGACATTTCAATATTGCATAACACAAGAGGTAGAATAAGAAAATGAGATAATAAACAAGACGAGTCGCTCGTCTTGATTTAACGAAGCATTGCGCCATCAACCAACGTCCATCACGAGCCAACAAATCACAAAACGCCTCCCAGAAGCGGGATATGAAGATGAACGAATTCGAAGCTAGAGGAATACATGTCGAGGGGGAAAAATCGCAGGTAGCATCAGACGGAAAACATTGAAATCATATCTCCGCTTGCGACTTCAGCAGACGAGAAAGCAGTCAATAATGCCCCGTCATAAATCTAACGTAACCTCATTGGTTGGCATCATACGTCTTCCGAGTCAGGGCCGCCATTTGCGATTCCTGCACTATCCCGGTTGCTATTGTTGAACGTGAGTTTCAACTTTGGTTGCGTCGGAGTGGCAGCGGCAGGTGTCCCAGCGGACAGTGCGGGAGCAGAGACATCATTGCCTGCCGATGACATAGAGTCGTCGAAATCGGCAAACTGTGGGTAGTCCTCGGTTTCTTTGTTCAACACCTCGACACATTTCGCCTGTCTCAAAGTCAGAAATCTATGAAGGCAAAAACAAGTAAAGTGACAGAAGGAAAACTTACTTCAATATCGTTCGCATCCTGGAACAGGATGCTTCCATCTTCATTGTAGGTCCTGGCATTCTGACACAGGAGGTGGATGTCATTTCGGAAGTCCCTCAGATTCTGATATTCCTCGCGGTTTATTTTCTTTCTGATCATCTCCATGGCGATTGGGTTCTGAATGATCAGGTAATAGTCAGGATACTGTGATTTAGGAGGTGGCTTCATGAATGGCTCGATGATCGAGCGGCTAACCGGCCCGTCCTCGCTGTCGGATGAATCCGCAGGCAGCTCTTGTTCCATATCCATCAGCGCCTGGTATGCGGTGTTCAGGATCCGCTGGAGCGTGGTCCGGTCCTCGCTACTCAAGGTTTCCACAGGTTTCGGTTGCCTGCCTCTCTTGCGCTTCGGTTGCGGGGTTTCCTCCACTGGCTCCTCCGCCTTGCGTTTAGGCGCAGGACCCCTACGACCACGCTTCTTGGGTTGCGGGGTCTCGGAACTCTCACGCGATGGCTCTGGCGAGGACTCAGCGCCCATGGCTCTCTTCTGGCGCTTCTCCTTATTGATGCGGCGACGCTCGACTCTCGCTTCCTTTCGGGCGATAGCATTCTCGATCGAGTCATCATCGGCATCCACGGCCATGAGCCACTGTTCTTCGGTAAGACCATCGTCGTAGCGGGTAATTTTGCGTTCACGAGCTCCACGACCAGTAACCTCAATGTCAACTTCTTCTTGAACGGGGTTATCGTCGGCAAGGTAAATATCCGGGAGTTCGTCTTCTCCCATGAGACGGGGATACCGATGGCCAGGACCGTATGCATCGTTCTTCTGACGTTCCTTGTCAATGCGCTGGAAAGTAATCAGCTCCTCGTCAGAGCGAGCCATGATGTCGTTCAGGTCGTCGTCATCCATTTCGTCTTGCTCACCAAGCTGGTCAGCAGCCTCCGCAGTTTCGAGTAGCGTTCGAAGGAGCGCATCTCGCTCTTCGTTTGTGGACTTGTTGTCAAACTTTCCAGCCTGAATGACCTTGCCATCCATGTCAAGCTTGAACTGCGCACGTTCAAGAATCTTCTCTTCAACTGAATTTGAGCTGATCAGACGCAAGATGCGAACCTCGTTCTTCTGGCCGATACGGTGAGCACGATCCTGAGCTTGCAAATCTTGGTGAGGATTCCAGTCTGAATCGAAGATGATGACAGTGTCTGCAGTCTGCAGGTTGAGACCGAGACCACCGGCACGCGTCGAGAGCAAGAAACAGAAATAGTCCGAGCCGGGCGCATTGAACAGCTTCAGCAGGTCCGAACGATCATCGGACTTGGTTGAACCATCAAGACGAAGGTATTTCATACCCCGGAGGCGAAGGAAATCCTCCATGATATTCATGATCTGAGTCATCTGGAAGAACATCAAGACGCGGTGACCCGTGGCCCTGAATTTCGGGAGAATCCTATCCAAAAGTTCAAATTTGCCTGCGGTTCGCCAAATGAGATCGTTGGTTCCACGTCCAGGATTCATTTGATCCTCAACGGGCTCGAAAACGAATGGATGATTGCACAATTTTCTCAACTGCATCAGCATGTTGCTCAAACCACGCATGCCAGTCTTCCCTCCTTTGCCGTCACTGACGACCATCTTATTGTGCGTAACAAGCTGTTTGTACAGCCTCGCTTGCAAAGCAGAAAAGCGACATTTGATGACCCGTTCTTGCTTATCAGGCAGATCCTTCTCGACATCTTTCTTCAGACGTCTAAGCAGGAAGGGTCGAAGAACCTTGTGCAAACGACGAATGACCAGCAGCTGTTCTTCTTCGGAGAGTTCCATGCGATCCTGACCTCCAGTATTCGCAAAGGGCGTGTTGAACCACTCATCGAACGATTTGACCGATTTGAAGATGTTTGGCAAGACGAAGTTAAGCAGCGCCCATAACTCGGGAAGATTATTTTGCAAGGGGGTACCAGTCAAAATCAGGCGATAACGGCTGGTGTAGTACTGAGATAAAGTGCTACTCAGCTTTGACTGTGTGTTCTTCATACGGTGACCTTCGTCAACAATCATGTGCGTCCACTTGATCTTGCTCAAGATTGGACGGTCCTTGATGATGTATTCGTATGTGGTCAACAAAACTTGGAAGTTACCCCAGCGGATTTGCTGCTGCTGCTGTTTGCGCGCATTGGGGGGGCCCTTGTAGACAACCCTGGAGACACTTGGCGCCCACTTTTCGAATTCCAGATTCCAGTTTGTCAGAGTGCTGAGAGGCACGATAACCAAGAAGGGGCCGTTGTTCTTCTTCTTCTCAATAATGTATGTGATCAAGCTGATGGTTTGAATAGTCTTTCCAAGACCCATCTCGTCCGCCAAAATACCATTCAAGTTGTTGTTGTAGAGCGAAATCATCCACTGCAGACCCTTCACCTGGTACTCCTTGAGGGTACCGCCAACAAGAATCTTAGGCTGTTCGGTAACCTCTTCCTTGATACGGTGAGCGACAGCATAATAGTCAATCTTCCGTCGGCCGCCCTCTTCGTCGTCATCGGATCCGATATCCTCTTCATCCTCTTCTTCGAAGAGCTGTTCATCTTCCCCATATCGTTCAGCTAGGCTACGTTGCTGCTCCCTGACCGAGGCAGCAAGTTGTTTGAGGAAGCCATCGGTCTGTTTGAGGAGATGAGAGATACGCGAATCTTTGGCCTGTCCCAGAAGCTTCATGTAAGTCTCTTCATCGTTGGCCTTTAGAGCCTGAAGACGTTGTTTGGCAGTACGTTCGACACGTTTCTGCTCTTCACGCTCCATATGCTGGTGGTGCTGAAGCATCATGCGTCCAAGCTTCTGCATACGCGTGCGCTGCTGATTAGCAGCGTTCTGCAGCTCGGCGCCATGGTTCAAAATGGCTTGTAGTTGATCGTATTGTTTCTTCTTCTCCCGAGTCTCGCGGGCATCGCGTTGCTGCTTCTCCAACTTCTCAGTGATTCGAGCTTCACGAAGGGACTGCTTCTTCATGCGGCGGTGGCTAGATCGATTGGCAGTCATGCCGAGATTATCAAAGTGAAACATTTCATTCTGAATMTGTTTGCGGAAAAGCCTCTGCTTGGGCAGAAGATGAAGCATCTTGTACTCGATCAACGCCTTAAGCTTCAGCGAGTCATCACCGCTGGGCGTATCACTCTTGCTCGTATCCCACACACCAAGATTTGCAGGAAGCTCAGCGAGCTCTGCCTTTCGCGCATTGATTTTGTTGTAGAGAATCATCTCACGGTCTTCACGCAGCTGCTCCAGGTCAATGCCGGGTGGCATCAGAGCAGGAATGCGCAGGCGGTTGGCGCGAGAAGCATGATCAGTGAAGCTGACGCTTTTAGGGAAGAGCTCATAGGGCGACTGAAAAGTTTCATAGAAATCCTTGGACTGTGGCGCTAGATCTGGGGTGGGCTGCTCCGACTTGGCCTGAGTCACGCTTTCTAAGACGCTCTCTGCGCTCGCGATACCATCTGAGGGAGTAGGAGTCTGAGCCTTTTTGGAGGCAAAAAGCTGCTGTTGGACACGCGGTGGTATTGTGAGATTCTTGGAGAGCAGCTTGAAGGCCAGAATCTGATTTCTGAGAGTTGTAAGCTGCTCCGCAGAGAAACTTCCACTGGCGACAGGTGCACCCTTCTGAGCAGCAGCAGGATTGGCAGGTTGTGATTGAGCGCCAGTCGGTGTTGAGGCATCTTGAGTGGGAACTGACGAGGGGATCGGGCCATTTCGACCTAAGTGGGGAAAGGGAAGTCAGTAAAGAGGAAAGCAAAGCTGGAGTATAGAGCTTGTAGGGCGATCTAACCATTGATACCATTTGCAGCTGCAGACTCCGGAGTCGCGCCGTTCAACTGCTGTTGACGATGTTGCGCCTGAAGTTGCTGCTGTGCGAACTGCCTTTGCTTTTGGTATACTTGCTGTCGCTGGACAGCAGCAAGTAGGTTGTGAGCTTTGAGGTATTCAGGGTCGTCGTGGCGTACACCCTGTTCCTGCATCTGCTTGAATTTCTAAGAAAAAGTTAGAGGCGATCCTATTCGAATACCGAAGACAAGAAGGCATGAAAAAGTAACCAGTATTCGTATCTTTCGATCATGAGAGGGGCGAAAACACTATACCTGGAGGACTTCTTGAATATGCTGCTGCGTCAAATTTGGCGGCAGGCTCATGTTTCCAGCCGCCATATTGGGCGCTGACTGGAGTGAAGCCATATTCAAGCGCGTAATCGATGTCTTACTTCATAAGCAGGACAAGGACGGTATTGGACGACTTGAACTACGACAAGACCCGCGACGGAATTGCGAACAAACACGTAGGGGGAAGGGACTGGAAACAGAAATGACAATTCGCGCCTGTGGAGCGACCGAAAGCGCGAATTGGCGAATGTGTAGTGAAAGAAAACTCCTTCTGTCGATGAATGCGACTGAGAGCGACCTTTATCTAATAAGTTGCGACAAGTTTTGTGATGTTTGGCCTGGATCGGGGTGACCACCGGGCGGTAGGCGACAAAGCGAAGGCGAGCAGGAGGGTGGGGGGAGGCTCAATCACGATGGTGGAAGGGGAAAAAATGACTTCAAGTGAAGGGGGGCCGTTAAAAAAGGCGCGTTGAAGACCTGTTTGGATGAAATGGAGATGAAGGGGACGGAAGTGTCGCGACTTTCCGTGCTGGTCGGGGAAACTGGCGGTGCTCAGCCTGTGCCTGTAACAGAGAGAGGCAGGCGGCGAGACGTTGGAAGAAGATTTCGTGTTGTATCACGTGACACTTTGCTGACTCAGCTGTCGTCCGCTTTCGGTCTTGGCGGCACTATTCGCCGCCAATCACAGTAAACGGACTTTATTTAAGAGGTACAGAGAAGAATACAGGATACCTACAGAGCGCCAACAGCATACAATTGAGCACTATTTCTATGAGCAATACCCTGATAATATTTAGGTACCATCCCTTGTCACGATTGTTCGGATCTGACTATACCACTGTATAGTCGTCCCGCGCCGCTGGCCTTGAGAACAGTCCGTACAGCGATGAAACGTCTCCCCGAATACGCAAAACAATTGAAAGATGAAGCTAGAAATCGCCAGTCTCTTTGAGTGAGCAACTACAACGACGCAACGCTTTCCAGCAGCGTAGCAGTGAAAGTATCAAAAAAATTTTGTAAGCAGAATGGACGGAACGCCTGTGCGAAATGACAATGTGATATTTCGAACGACAACCAAAGATTCCCTAGCAGTCCTGAAAGTGCGTGGTATTGCTTACACATCGCCCACAGACAGCATGGGCCGTTTCACGGGGGGCGGCGGAGGCGGCTTCTTTGCTCGCGAAGGCGGGGGAGGTGGAGGAGCTTTCTTGTTCAATGCCGTACCGTTCAAGGTGCCCGAGCTAGCTCTTCTGGAAATGGCATTCCCGTACGAAGGAGGGCTCGAGCGTCCCTGGTAGAACACGTCGGATTGGGAATTAACATGCGCAGTGGATTCATCGTAAGGATCAGAATATGGATTATCTGGCATCATGCTGACAGGCCGAGGTTGAGAGCTATCTCTGCGGGAGACGAAATTTTCACTGGTCGCTCGTGATTGCCACGAAGATGAACCAGACGGCTGCAGATGCCGCAACTGCGAAGGGCCCTCGAAAGTTGAGGTGCGGTTCAAAACAGGTCGCTGGTAAGGCGTCTCCGCTGGGTACGCTTCTCTCACGGGCAGAGTTGGGGGAACAGATGAAGTATGACGGTCTGACCTAATGATCGGTCTGGGACTAACACCGTTGGTTACCTCCTCATGCAGCGGGTCGTAGCGTTCATGATAGGAATGTGCGGTATTGGAACGGGCACGCCCGGTACGGCGACCATTTGGCGTTTGCGATTGGAATTGGCTAGGACCCGAGTCAGCTTCAAGCAAGCTCGTGTGCCAATAGTTTTGACTCACTCTGCAGGCCAATCATTCTTGATTTGGAGAAGTGCTTCTCGGCACCGTTCGTGGTAATTGAGCTGCGCTTCGAGGAATGCAGCCAAATCCGCGACACCTTCTACCTCCGCATCCTTGATATCGTACATCCGCCTGTAAACGTCTTCGTTGGCCTCTTCGTACTTGACCTTCTGAGTACGCAATTCTTCTTCAACGCGAAAGTCCTCTTTCTTCGCTTTCTGCATCTTAGAGAGTGACGTATCGTAGGCCAATCTTCGGCTGTCAAGCTTCTTGCGGGCAGCCTGCTCGAGTCGTTAGATGTCATGGCGTTCGTAATGGATAGACTCGTACAGAGCGAAATCGTACCTGGTATTCTTTCATCTGGGCTAGAGATCGTTCAAGGGATTCAAGATAGGTGGCAGTAGCCTGTGAGATATAGGTTTCCTGCACGCGAGCAATCCGCTCCTCTGCCCTGCCAAACACTATTCGGTAGAAAGAACAACGTCAGATAACCAATCGCTTGTCAAGCAGCAGGAGTAGGGCGGTCGCTTACTCGTCAAACAACGGCCATATTCGGAATTGGCATCGAAATCCTCGCCATGGCTGACCATGCTGCTACCCAAATGAGCTATAGGCAGTGTTTTCTCCTTGTCATCTCCTTCGCTGCGCTTGGAGATGGACTTTATATAAGCAACCAAGGATTTATGAATACGGTCGACCCCTAGAGAGTGACAGATGAATAGTGTCAGCAAAAGGCAACATGAGAAAATTCCATGCCATAGGAAGCAGATCTTGCCCACCTTCATGTTTCACGTTCATTTCGGTCTCCAGGGCTTTAAAGTCATCAGAGAGATTAGTCTTAATTTCACCGCCCATCCTCTCGCCTGCCCATTGCTTGAAGCGGTCGAGCTTTTTATTGACGTTCATATTGGCTGAATGTGTATTAAGTATAGGTGTAGATGAAGCGTTATGATGGAGGACACGTCGACGGGAAATGAATGGGATTTCCTTTTAAATCTATGTAGGAACCGAATGCGGCGGTTGCAGATGTACAGAGGTTAGTCCGTTCTGGCGATGGACTATGCAACGAGAGATAGCAACTGGAATAGTCCAAAACTCATGGATTGAATAATGGCGGCATTCGGTGAATTTAAGGCATGTATTCACACTGAGTGAAAGGCAATAGGACTGGTTTTTGGGCAGAAGAAGAGGAGGTTGGGAAAGTAGAAATCGGGACGATGTCCTCGAGGGTGGGAATGCTTGGGAATTAATGGAGAGCAGGTCACTCGCCAACAGGGTTAATGAATGTTATTATCAATTTTAATCAATCTAAATAAATAAAGGTCTCTATCCCTACAATCATTATTCGTCAGGAGCAAATGTAAATATTAATTGATTTAATTCCCCATGGTAGTCGAGGAATGGCATTGTGACTTGACAAAAGTGCCAATCGCAGCTGTCTGAATGCGCCACCGTCCAGGTACAAACTCCGGGAGTCCAGAACAAATCAGTACCCTCCCCTCCCCACCCTCCAGTTCCTTCTATCCTCTTGGCAGCATTGTCTCATCCAGTCTCAGACATTTACAGGAGTACCTTAGATGACAAGCGGAGTTGATACGGTGATATCCAAGTGCGATTAATAGTGGACTTCTACCTGTGATGCCTTGCTATATGTCCGGGTGGTTTATCGACTATCATCATATCATGGAAACAATGATTGACCATCGAACCACACGAGTACTTAGCTGCCGACCACCTAATAGGAGAAGGTGAGTGTATGTCCCATTCAGATGGTTATGATGTCTGAGACTCCTGAAACCTGGTTATCTGAAACTTAGCTTCTTGGTTAGCCTGGAGTCTTGCACTGTTATTGTTAGACTTCATTTGCCGTAATCGTATCTGTCTACAGAGTAACCTGTACACGCGTTGGTGGGCCGCTTGTGGGACGTTGTCGAGGATCACAGTCCCTTACTGGTGGATTGAAATTTCAAAAGTTCAGAAGTACTCCGTAGACGGAGCAGGTTGCCACGATACTATTTACAGAACAAATCAAGCACCGTATCTATACCGTACAGTACTCTAACCGCCCCATGAGGTATCAAAGGGAGAGCCATAAGACTGCAATAATAATGTATGGTGCATGGCGGAAATATATTTAAAGCTTGTAGGTTGGTAGACTTGTGGCTCGAAGAACTGATGGCTTAGATTGCCGCGAACTTCACTATACAACATCTACTGTAATTCATGGAAACCAGGAGCTGCAAGTCTGTAGAAGAATGAAAAATATATCTCTCGTTGGACGGTGATATACAACTGTTGTTCGCTTTTACTTGATTAAACACTGCAAAGTTAGACAGTCTGTAGTGCATACTTAAAAGAAACTTAAAAAACAACATGTTATATGCTATATGTGTCATCACCAAGAAAGTCCATATGTATCCACTGAATTTTATACTATTAATAGAGTGAAGTTCACAAAGTGTATACACTGTACAACAACACATATCCTCCAACAGTCTTCCAACCTCAGCGCAAAAAATTCATTGACCAAGGGCTCCTATGATGTCAAATGTACAAGGAATTAAAGCATACTGCATACAGCGTACAGCACACAGGAGATACTCATCTGTGCTCTCAGTTATTCACATACAGAAGGCTCTCCTGTATATCCAGTGGGATCGGTCGAAATGAACGAGCTTCATAGCTATTGTACCTTCTCTGGCCACAGAATATACTCATTCTCCGCAGCTAACATAGCATCGAATTCATTCCAAACAACAGCATCGTTGGTGGTCGAAGCACGGGAATCATTCAAAGCGCCGAATGGGTCAGGCTCGTAGCAGACACTATCGTCACCAAGGGGCCGGTTCACATTCCAATCTTCACCTAGGCCAGAGTCAACCGAGACATTTCGATTCCGACAATCCAGAGCAGATGCCGAGTATTGCCCCGGCGTCACGCCCATGACCTTTTTGAAAATGCGATGGAAATGACTGGGCGTCAGGTTGGCATCGCTGGCCAGCTTCTGAAGCGTCGGTTTGCAGCCGTTTAGGACTTCCAAATCAATGGCTTCGCAAGCCTTTTGTATCAACTGGACTTGTGGATTTGCCGCCCAGTGCGTTTCCGGTTTGCAGCGCTTACAGGCCCGGAACCCTGCTGATTCTGCCTGTGAGGGTGTGTCGTAGAATGTGACATTGGCGCGGCGGGCAAGGCGAGCTGGACAGGATGGGCGGCAGTATATTTTTGTCGTCAGGACGGCGTAGACGAATGTATTGGCGGTTGCATCGCGGTTCACAACTGCTTGCCAACGTGCAGTAGCAGACGTGGATGGCCTAGCGGCCCTGGCCAGGGGGAGTATCTTCTGCAGGGCATTATTTGAATCATCGACCACATGCATTTTGATGTATCCCAGAGAACAATGAGATGAAGAGCAAGTAGAGATGCTAGTGATGAGTTATGGGAGTTTGCAACTCCTGGTGTTTTCCATGGAATACGACAACTCTCCTTGGTGCAGCTCGCGCTGCTGATTGGTCACTTTGAGAGCAGAACCTCGTTTCCATCAGTTAACGGGATCCGAATCATCTGAAAGGTAGGTATCCGACCTCCCTTATTTGTCTCCAGCCAGAATCAGAACCAGTGAGATAGAACAAGTGATCGTTTTAGAAGGAGGAATGCAAGGGCTGGCTATTATACAATATCGACAAGTCTAGGACAGAGCATAACGGAGTCGAGTGAAAGTTGGCTTTATATCTTGGCTACAAACGTTGGATGAGGTCAACTTCCGAGAATGAATGCCCTCGGCGGTTGAAGTACATTTGAGAGAAGCCTAAAGGCCATCGTCTTCCATGCTGATAGCAATGCAGCAGCTGCAATAGTCTATTCTGAGCCATCTGCTCTGACCTGAAGGTTAAGTGAGCTCAGACTCCAGGGGTTTGATGCCACACGATGGCTCATCATGTTGAACACCGAATGAACGAGAAAAGGGAATTTTCATTGATTACCACGAGGTTCTTCCGCTCTTGCTGAGACATGCGTCATGTAATGCATCGCGAGACACTGGATTCCATCCCATTTTTGTTCTGATCTTTTTGGTCATCATGAAAAAAAATTTTGTTGGCCACAACCTTAATTCGCTAAGGACGTGTGGAAGATAATCCGCAGTCGCCTAAGTACATATGTCTCATAGCAGAAGAGCATTTTCAACCCGTCAAAAAGAACAAAACTCCGCACAAGATCACATTTAATCCTTGGTCTTCTGGGTACCACGGAGCAGACCAGTTCTCCGGGCAGCAATAAGACCGGCTTTTTGACCGTGGGCGGCGTAGCGAGAGATGGTCGAGGCCTTACCGATATGCTGGTGGTTACCACCACCGTGAGGCTGTAGAGAGAATCCTTGTCAGATATTGTTCGAGAAAAAATATATACAAAATAAGAGAAGGGCAGATCTTACGTGATCGACGGGGTTCATGGCAACACCACGAGTCTTGGGCCAAGAGTTGCGCTTGACAGCGAACTTGTGCTTGGCACGAGAAGCCTCTGTAGATACTCGTTAGCAACCGACGCCCTTCATATCCTTCCACACTAAACGGGGGTTTGAGAATCAGAGTAACATACTGAGCAGAGGCTTGTCGGTACGACCACCACCAGCGACGATACCAACCATACCACGAGCGGTGTTCTTCACAACCTTCTTGGCACCACTGGGGAGCTTGATTCTGGTCTTGCCCTCCTCAGGGTTGTGGCCGATAACGGTAACGTAGTTTCCGGAGGTACGACCAAGAGCACCACGGTCACCAGACTTCTCCTCGACGTTGGAAACAACGGTACCCTCAGGAACGGAGGCGAGGGGGAGGATGTTGCCGACGGTCAGGGCAGCGTTCTTTCCGGCGTAAATGAATTGACCAGTGTACATGCCCTCGTTGGCGATGAAGGTCTCGGTAACCATCTTGAACTTGTAAGGGTGACGGAACTGGACCTTAGCGAGAGGAGCACCACGGCCGGGGTCGTGGATGATCTCCTTCACAACACCCCTGACATATCCATGGCGCTCAGCGAAGTCGAGCGTGCGGAACTGGGCAGGAGCCTTGTTGAGACGGGTGTGAGCCGCTGAAGACGTAAAAAGACATCAATTAGCATTTTCTGGATTCTCGAATGTAAAAGTTCCTGCAAAGTCTCGCATGCAGGTTATTCATTTCATTGCGGTCGCACTCACTGAAAATGGATCCACGACCCTTCCTCTGATTGCGGATCACACGACCCATGGCGACTTTCTATATGTTGAAACCTTTGCGTTAGTATTCAAAAGAAAGACCGCCGGCGACCGTTGGTGGGAGTTATCAATTGCTCGTACCTCAAATCGAAAATGGGCTTGTCGGGTTGGTGTTGAGAATTCGTCGGAGGATGGGCTGTGTGGGCTTTAGGGCGAGATCGCTAATCTAACCGAGTTGGCGCTAGCGCCGTTTGGGCCCTGGCGCGGCTGTGATTTGCGCGCGGATAACGTGACGTCTTGACTTACGTGTAGATAGCCCTCAAATACAAATCATCACTTGGTGCCGTTTTTCCAACTCCTGGAGTAAATACCTTCTAGCCGTGTGGTCTTCGTGGCCATTGTCCTTCATTCCATAGGTGTCTAGAGGATTGTCTTATAAAGGCTGACGCCAATCCTCGATATATCAATGAAGTTTGGTGCAGACTTTCTACAGTTTTGCTCAAGCACCTCTGGCCTAATGTGCTCGCTTAAATAATGCATGGGAATTCGTTCCGGATGGATCCAAGATGAGATGCATTTGCGCTTATTTCCTGCGACAAAATACGTGGTTCTCGGGTACAGGAGCAAGCTGAGCTTCAATGACATGGCGAATCTTGCAACGGACCCCTCATTTTTCCCTCAAATCTTCTGGATAATATCAGATTATTGACAGTACCCTTCAGGCACAACTCTCAGTTAGCAATCGGTATTGTGCCGCAATTTCGGAGCTAATAGGCATTCCGATGGGCTTCTGTCATTGACAGGCCCAAGCAGCTGAGACATTTGCCACTATGCATCTCAAAACTTTTGAGAATTTCAGTATCTTCATGAAGTTCGTCTAGTCTTTGGACGAGAAGACAGAATCTCTGCATCCAGTATGCTTTTTGGAGGGAAGAGGATTAGATACGTTTGGAACATGTCTGAATCGTTCTCCCTCCCGTACGTCCCCCTTGACGGCTCATATTGTGATGCTCCGAGTGGCCCTGGTTGATCAAACTTATGATGGTCTTCAGTTGATCTTAATCATTTTCGTCTGTTCATGGAGTGTAACCCTTCCTGGCTACAGTTGATGCTCAATCCTAGGGAACGCCCCTGTGATGACGCACATAATCTGCTTCAGTATCTCAATTCCCTAGGCTCAGTTGTATGCTTGTATGAATGGTGCACCTAGAATCTACATCTTTATTGCTATATTTGAGTGAATTCATAAGAGATTAGAGTGTTCTTGAGCAAAAAACTAGTCACCGCCTGACATTAACTGGTACCATCCATAAGGCCGGACAGTCATGGCGCGTGGAAGCCGCGCTTCAACCGAGTAGCGTCAGTAAGGGAACTTCTTCGCGGCGCGGACTTGCCCACCGTCACCTCGTCCTCGAATGCATCACATTGAGACAGCACCCCAACCATGTCGAACATGTCGCTTTCCGACTCAGATCTCTCGTCGCTATCGTCAGCGCCTCCTTCAGAAGATGAAGTTGGTCCTATGGCTCTCGATGAGCCTGTTGGCATCACCAAGTACTTCAAGAAGGAATCCGAGTCTCCGCCGCCGAAACGGGAGCCCTCACCACCTCATGAATATGTTCTAGCTGATAATCCTGACATTGCAGTAAGTTTAGAAAGTCGCTCGAGCTTACAGAAGCTCCCATCGACAGTCTGGCGCGCCAGACTATTCGCTACAGCCTGTTTGCTAACTTGTCGCAACTTTATAGTTTATTGTGATGTTCCGCGCGCGTTTTCATGAGGTCTTCCCGCGATCGACGCCACACTTTGGACCCCAGGATATCGAGAGAGGTGTCGTGGAGCTTCCACCAGGCGATTATATTGAGAGACTTCTATGTGCATTGCTCGGTCTCGTGCTAAATCGGAAGAAGGATGTTGAGTATGAGCACCTGGTCCCTACACCATCAGATGGCCACCGCACCATTTATTCCTTATGCTCGTGCAAGGCTTTTGCGACCAGATAGAGGACTAACTATTTCACGCTGATTCACAGCCGAGCTCACTACCAGCGACCTCTTGAAGAGGCAATTCAAACTCATGCCTCCCAATGGCCCAAGGCTTGGCAAGGAAAGAACCCCCTTCATGGGGGTCGCACCTTTGCAACAATGTCACCCGAAGAACGCGTATGCCAATGCGATGCGGATATTCCATTACAAGTCCAAGGCACTGATAATTTGAATAGTTGACATTGCTGAAGTCGCTGATTCTCTGGTCCCTTTCTTCATCTGAAGCCGTTCAAGCCAAGATTAAAGAATCCTACAAGCAAGCCCGCCATGAGGACGATCTGAACCAACCGCTTTCAGTCCAACCGTGGGGCCGTGACGGCCTGAAGCGTCGGTACTGGCTGGTCGAGGGTTTGGATGATACACATTTCAGGTTATATCGCGAGAGCAACCCGGCCCTCAAGAACGTTACGTGGTGGAGTGTAGCCGGGAGTATACCCGAGTTGAAGGCTGTCGCAGATAAGCTGGATGGAGAGAAGAGTATACATGCGAAGAAGCTCAGTGAACGGATCAAGAATTCCATACCTCGTTTTGAGGGCTCAGAGGAGGTAAGCTGCTATAGCCGCCCGTGCTCTAACCTTCTTATTGACGACCCGCAAGAAACGCAAGAGACGGGACTATCGCATTGCCCGCAAAGCCGCCTTCGCTCGACCAGAGCCCGGTTTTTCACTGTACGAAGGCCGAACTCGTGGCAAGAAGCTCAAGTACACATATTCAGATGACGAGGATATCTTTTCCGACGAGTTTCCCTCAACAAGACGATCGACACGGAACGCTTCCGGAATTTCAACACCTGCAGAACCTGCGGGACCCAGATATACTGCAAGTGGTAGGCAGATACGCGCACGAGCGGGTGGCCTGTACGGTGAGAGCCTCCTTAGTGGCCAGCGCGGCGAGGAAGCCGAGGAAACCGGTAGACCCCAAAGGTCTCGGGCGACTCGAGCAAATGGCTATACGGACTACAATATGGACGATGAGTCGGACGCTGGTCACTCCAGTGGAAACGAGTGGCAGGGTGGCGAGGAAGAGGAAGACAATGATTTCGAAGGCGATGATGAAGGCGACTTGAGTGGGGACGAGTCGGTCATAAACGGACAAGATCGGAGTCTGGTGGTGCAGTTAAGATACGGCAAGGGAAAACTACCAAGCAGCCCTCACGAGCCTGTCGAGGAGTCGTCAGCAGAGAAACTTCAAAATGCACATACAGACTCAGCGGACAAAGCAGACATAGCAAATCCGTCAACGGCCTCTGAGACTCAGGCTATGAGTCAAGTGCCGGACTCTGAGACCAACAGACAGATGGATACGGCAGACGCGCAAGCGCCGACTGTGGATGTCGGGAAAATGCCCAGCATTGTGCCGATGAACACAGCTGTTTATGAGCAGAAGGCCGATCCACTGAATGAGCTTAACGGTCAACAACGAGAGACGCGTGAGGGTACTGAACAGCCTTCCGGAACCGACTTGTCGCGAAATCAAATAGCTCCCATCAACGGTCCAAATGAGACGGGTTGAGAATTCTTGAATCACGGCTACTCCAAGTTTCTTACCAAAAGCGAAGTCTTCACCTGACACTCGATTAGTGTTCTGTGGCGCAGTGTTACCATTTCCGAAAACCATTAACACGAATTCAGGCAAAACGGGAGTTTGTTTCCATCGAGAGTTTGTCAGGCTTCTGTTGAGCGGTATATTTACGTTCAAAGGTCTATCTGGCCTGGAGTTCGCAATGGTTCTTATAGCAGGATGATTTTATATGAGGCTCAAGGGGCATGTCACACCGAGCCCAGAACTCGGCTGCTGATCCAGGCGCAAGGACTACTGCTGACTCAACACCTTCTACCTACGATAAATGTATATTATTTTGAGGCGGGAATGAGACGCTTTAAAAGGTTAGACGAGAATCGCAAAGTATGGTTGGACTTTTTGCTTGCATATCGATTACGCTATGCAATATGAAGTCATTGACAACGAAGAAGAAAAGAACGCCAAATCCCTAACTCCGATAATGCAATGCGAGTCCCTGTCCCAATATGGAAAAGTGATGCAGAGAGACTTTAGTCTGCACCAGCATTCGAAAATTGCGCCGTGTAGAACTGTAAGAACTCCGAGAACGTCAGCTGCAGATCGACTTGATTTTGAACCATATATCAGAAATAGGTATATTCTCGCGCCAATGTCTCGCTTGACCACATTGAAAGATGTGCACTTACGTCTTCGACCTTGGAAGCAAGCCGAGGGTCCTTTGTGGTACCCAGGGGAGGAAGCTTCCAATTATTGACTTCGTACCACCACCTTCGTAGTCTGCTACCGAGCGTCTGGCCACTGAGAGAAGCTGTGCGGTTCCAGTAACGCCAGCCAGAAAGCGCAAGAGTCCAAAGAGTACCCTGGATGAGTGGTAGAAGAACCTAATATTTTGCGACCCATTTCATCAGCATTCTAGCGTTTCAATTCACACAGCGACAACGAGATCTCTCAACTCATAGTCGAGTATCCGTACCTGGTCCCGAATGGTAATCCATGCAACTCGTCCCCATGTGTCGGCACCTCGCAAGCTGGCGAGATAGCTCTGCTCAAACCGCAGATCGGGTAAAGGAGGAAGAGTATGACGGCGTGAAACGGGTCTAACCATGCGACTGGGATCAACAATATCAGACGGGATGCTGTCAGTTTCGGAGGAAGAGCGTCGTGCCACAGGTCGCTTCTCCGAGGCGGCGGTTGGAGGATTGATGTCGTGTCTCGGGGATGGATCCCGCTTGATTGAGGCGGTTTGGATGGTTTCTGCCAGTTCTAAAGCAGGGTCGGCCATTTTTTTGAGAGGTTTGAAGATGCTAAATAAATGAGTATTCCGAGTGAGTTTGTAGATGTCGGTTATCGGGGATTGTTCTCGTGTAGGTACACCGGACTTTGGAGGTTATCCGGTCTCCTGACGCAACAAATCATAAGGACCGCCTGGACCGGCAACTGGCCGGCCGCCGATCTCACTACGGTAAACCATTCCACCTCGCTGTCTGCCCCTCCTCAGAACACCCCGCCGAAGTATTATTATCATTAGTTTCTCCTCCTCCTCTGCTTCTCTTTCTTACTCCTCGTCACTCCGCTTCCTCCATTTTCCCTTCATACATATCGTATCGTCAATTGCAACGGGAAAAATGGCCGCTGCTCAGGGATACCCTTTTTTGTGCTTGGAGAACCCTCTCCTAGGTGCGTGTTATTTCACATATCCTGACAACGGACAACAACTATCCGGACGTTGATTTAGTATGCTGACCCTGAAGGGTCTTAGATATCCAAGCCGTCGGGTAGGTCACTGATGGACGACATCGGAAAGTCTAAACCAATTGGATATCAACTGATTGAACCTTGCACAGTGATGCCGCTCTTCTGGAAAAGTACGGTCTTAAGGACAACGATGCCATCCTTGCAGAGGAGAAGCACATGGGACTTTACGATGAGCTCCTTGGTCGTGATGCTAAGTTAATTGCTGGTGGTGCTGCACAGAACACCGCCCGCGGTGCCCAGGTATGCGGTGTAGATCACCTTTCTTCAGTCTGAGGCCATTGCTGATCGAGGATATAACCTAACAGTACATACTCCCCGAGAACTCCGTCATGTACATTGGCTGTGTCGGTAAGGACAAGTACGCGGATATCCTCAAGGAGGCCTGCAACCAGGCTGGTGTCCACACTGAGTATCGTGTGGACGATGTCCAGCCCACCGGCAAGTGCGGCGTCATTATCACTGGTCACAACCGTAGCATGTGCACTCACCTCGCTGCGGCAAACGAGTACAAGATTGACCACTTGAAGCAGCCTCATGTCTGGTCTCTTGTCGAGAAGGCTCAGTACTACTATGTTGGTGGATACCACCTGACAGTCTGCGTCCCTGCCATTTTGGCCCTTGCCGAGGAGGCCGCTGCCAAGAACAAAGTGAGCAAGATGCCCTTCCTTCTGCATCCTGCTCGATTGAGGTTAACCTTTTGCGATTCAGGTCTTCATGCTTTCTCTTTCCGCCCCCTTCATTCCTCAGTTCTTCAAGGACCAGCTTGACAGCGTTCTGCCCTACACCGACTACACTTTCTGCAACGAAACAGAAGCTCGCGCCTACTCCGAGAGCCACGAATGGGGTACGGATGATGTCGTCGAGATTGCGAAGAAGCTCGCTCAGCTTCCCAAGAAGAACACCAGCCGTCCCAGAGTTGCTATTGTCACCCAAGGCACTCTGCCCACGATTACTGCTACCGTTAAGCCAGGCGGTGAGGTTGAGGTCAAGGAGTTCCCTGTGCACGAGATCCCCAAGAGCAGCATCAACGACACCAACGGTGCTGGGTAAGTCGTCACCAGTCATTCTGCTAATGGTCAACGGAAAATTTGTGCTGACGGGTGTTGTTTGTAGTGATGCGTTCGCTGGCGGCTTTTGCGCCGGTGTTGTTCTGAACAAATCTCTTGAGGAGAGCATGGATATGGGCCAGTGGCTCGCCAGCCTGAGCATTCAAGAGCTGGGACCTTCGTAAGTTTCTCATTCATCTTTCTGTTTTACCGAGGTCCTTTGTCGAAAATAGGCCGTATTTTCGAGGGCCTGCGACCGTTGCCAAACTGCGTCCAGTTTCATTGCGCTAGTGGACAACGGTGCAAGAATCATTTCAATGAATGACGACTAACATCGTGACTTTGCCATATAGTTTCCCCCTCCCCAAGAAGACCTACACCTCCAGCCGCTCATAGAATACCAACCACTTATTATATGTGACGCCCGGCAAGCCATAAGGGGCTATTGCGAGCTTGCAGCATAAAAATATTTCTGGATGATTCAACCCTCTATACCCAGTTGTCCTTGACTTAACGTCTTAGACTTTTTTTCTTTTTTGTTCTTTTCTTTTTAAGATCACTTCCTCCAAAAATTGCGTACAACACTGCGCAGGTATACGAGTTAGGGTACCGCTAGTATGCGGAAGCCGCAGGCTGGTGACGTTCTCAACAACGATGTAATGAATGAATTTTTCGGTCCTATATATTACTCAAAATTCAAGAAATAGAAATGAGCCATAAATTCAAGTCCCTTGTTTTGACTTGGACGTGACAGAAATTTGACGATGTTCGCATTGGAATTTCAAATAGCTCTCTCCTACAAACGGCAAAGAGGAAGCTAATCAATTTCCACAATTTTGAAAGCACCCGAAGAAGTACAAAGGATAGCATGGCTCGTTATTATTCAAAGAAGTAGCCGTCTCCATCAGCATGAAAAAGTACCCAAGGTCTACCCTGAAGTCAACTGTCTGATTCTCAGCAGATCCGACGTTCGGTCCCATCGACGGGACGCCCTCACCAGCAGTGTTGGAAGGTGGGATAGAAGAGTGATTGCATGACCTAGTCAGCTTGTGTGAGATAACAGCAACAGTCGCGATGCGGAGCTGCTCAATAGCCGACAAACTGTCCCAGGATTGTACCGGAGCTAGACGAGGGAGAAAACAGTGCACATGATCGAAAGCAAGGTTGTCGCTTTGCTCTCCGAATCAGAACCGGACGATCCGCCCGCTCCCGGATTATACGATGCTTAAGAGGGCTGTGATCGCGTCCCGCGGCCTCTGGTCTTGTTGTCAATTCACAAACCAAGGGGTCTCGCGTGAATCACCCGCCCTGACCGTAAGATGGAGTCTGCCCGATAGTGCCAAAATGGGAAGCAGATCGACGACTGGTTGGTCCAGAACTTGGGAAGCCCGCTCCAGAGGATAATGTACTAGCCAGGAAGGCATCGTTGGCCCATGATGCATTTACTAAGCCACTTGACATGGGCTGGCTTGGTACTCCGAGAGAAGGAGGGGAAGCCGCTCTTCCCAGAGGACTTCTATCCCAGCCTGTTCCCGAAAGACCATGATAAGCTGCAGGAGTTGAGGAAGACATCCAAGGGGACATTGAGCTTGACCCTCCAAGAAGGTTGTGCATTGAGGTTTGTCCAACGAGGCTTTTCCGGAAGATGAGCTCGTTTGTAGTCATATCATGGGATGCATGGCGAGGGTCCGGGCTTCTGTTGTCTACTGTATTGGCTTGACCTGGATGTTGTCCCAGGCCTGGAGGCGTTCTTGGAACCGAGGATCCACCGATGTCGGGCGACAGTCCGGTGCTCCAAATACTCGGGATACCAGGAAGCGTAGGTCGAGAAGTGTAGGACTGGGACAACGGAGCTGCTGATCCAGCTGTGGGATTTGGCATTGAGAGCTGGAGGCCAGGAGGTGCGATCGGAGGATAGCGAGCAGGGGCATCTGTCTCGCGAAGGGTCGAATTGAGACTCGACTCGAAGAAATTGCTAGGTATTGGTTGCTGATTGGTGCTTCGAGGGAAAGTGAGCTGGTCTGGAAGTGTAGGAGCGTTTTCATAAGTGTCCGACTCAACCAGTCGTTCGACACCTTCGACAATGCGATGCATATTAGCGGACATTGAAGCAGACGCAGACTGCGAACCGCCAAAAGTACTCCTTGAATCCGCAGCGTAATTGGCGTCCTTAGTCACCTGCTGAACATCCTCTCGTTCAACGCTCGCCGTGGAGAGCGTGTTATGATGCCCGGAGGGGCTGGCGAAGAACTGGGAAGGAAGGCCCTCTTCTTTGTAGATAAACGTCTTCTTATCCTCATCATCCACAAGGGCTATAGGAATTCTCTGAGATCGCAAAACAGTATCAGTAAGTAATCAAATGATACAAAAGAACCAACAGGACAATTCGTACGTTGCTCACAACTAGATCAAGACCGTCAATCACAAATTCACGGATCCGGTACAGCATCTCGATGTTGGGATGACTTCTTTCGACTCCAACATCGGTCATTCGGGGTTTCTGCTGGCCAGTAGCACTCAAATAGCGACGGGACGCGGCGTCTTTGTTGAGCGGCGCAAATCCCAGAGTCTCCTCATCTTCTTCCAAGAGGTAGTCAATTTCCGGAAGATGAACAACATCGAAAGTTGATGCGAGGAGGCTCAACGTATTGGCATAGATCTTCCAAAACTCCGTAATTTGAACAGCGAGAGGAGTATCCTTCTCTTCCTTATGTGCCACTAGTGAATGACTGACGATAAGGAGCCAAGAACTATAATGTCGTAGAGCAGGTAGTACGCGGCGCGCAACAGCGGTGATCTTGTCCGGCCCGCTCTTCGTGTCTTTGCTGAGCGAGTCTTCGCCAGCAAACCTCTCCAGCTCTGCTAGAAGGATTTGGAGCAGCGTGAAAAACGTCTTAACGTTGATGCGCTGAAAAAATAGCCGTGAATTGGACACTGACTCTTCTGAATCAATCAACAACAGTCTCAGTAAATGCGACGTTAGAGAGCTTACCATCGGGCTGCGTCCACGAGAAGTCCTCTGCTGCGATGTTAACGAGGCAGAACTTTTGAAGCGTCCCTTCAAGTGAGCGCTCCTTCAAGTCAACGGCTAGCTGGTTCAGTACTTCACTCTCAAGCTCATCATGCTCGGGAAAATCATTTCCTTTGTAGCATTGGGCGTGAAGATAAACAAACCAAGGGGCCAACGCTCGCCCTGGAATCCCTGCATCCTCGGGTCGAATTAACTCTCTTTTACGCCAAGCATGGCGCACCTTTCTGAATTCGATCTCCAAGTTACCCTTGGCGGATGGATGAGGCTCCTGGGCAGCTAGGGCTCGGTAAAGGTGGTAAGTGGCCCGCAAGTGATTGCCGTCAGCGAGGGCTATTACTGCCAACTGGTTGTGCGATGCGCCTGAAGCAGGAAAGATGGCTATAGCCAAGTCATAGTAGCCAATAGCGGGACCCCAATTGCGGTCCTTGCTCACCAGTTCGGTCTCGCGGTAGCGAGACAGATCGCCAAGACGGATAAGCGTTGAGTGGCATGATTGAAGGACAGTTGCACGGAGAGCGTCAGAAGCCTCGACTGGAGGCTGCGCCGATAGATCTAGGTAGGTAACAAGACTTGTCTTAATGAACGCCCTGGAAATTGACGGGGACGACGTTGCTCACTGTCAAAGTTGAACTTCCGTGCAACTTTTTCAAGCTCCGGGATACCTCCGAAGTGCGACGACAACTGCTGTATGTATCCTCGATAGAATCTCTGGCTGGATTTGATAAAGTCAAGGTAATGCTTTTCGAGTTTGCGTCTTTCTACCGGCTTCTTCTTCTTTGCATTCTCCTCGCGAAACTATGATACAAGCCACAATTGGTTAGTAAACGGCGTGCGCGATGTTGTACAAAACAATTTGTGACACTCACGCGGGAGAGTAGTTTGCGAAACCGGGCGTTAATTTTAACATGTGCATCCCAGAGTCGGGATTCAACATCGATAGAGCGAGATGTTTCAAATTCTTGGAGTATGGCATTCTGACAAGCGGCGCGAAACCTACGACGGACCGTCAGATCGATGTGCGCGCAGAGAAAACAAGCCAGCCTCAGTTTATGGACTCACTCGGAAAGGTAATGCGAGATTTCAGTAAACGTAGGCTCCTTCTCAGCAAGGCTCTTTAGAAGCTTCCCTTCGGCTTCAAGCGCAGTCCTACAGTGATGCGAGTCAGACATGTGCCATTCCGTGGCATCGGAAAGTAAGTGAAGTACTAACTGCCACACATTTTGAAAAGCGGACGCCATGCTCAGGGTGGGCTTGATCGTGTCTGTATCACTCCACCCTTGACTTCGCCCGTCAGATGGCTATGGCTGGCTGAGAGTCTGCGGGCGACGAAAGTAGTGAACGATCCATCAGTAGTATGGGCGATTGGGCACTAAAGAAGACGAATGGCCGGAATTGCAGAACAATCTGCTGGGGTATCAGTCAGGAAGACGTGACGTCGAAGTAAGCTGGGCGAAGATAGATGACGAGGGGTTGAGGCCACCGCTCATGGGAATGCAAATCCCATATCACGGGAACTTTTTGAATGCCCGTCCGCAAAAAAGAAATAATGAGGGATGGAGAGTGGAGTGGAGGAGTCGCAATAGACGCTGTTCCTGTGGCTTGCAGCACATTTGATTGGTCTATGCCTCTGTGGCTGGTGTATTTATGCATGCATTGTTCAGCTAGTATGTAATCGGCTTACATCACTGTATGTAAGATACAGTTAATGCCATCATCCACAAGTCCATATCAACTAGAAGCAGTCCCCTCATGTAAATGTCACAGTAGTTCTTTTCCACTCTCATTTTAAAACATATACTCTAGGTAAACCACAACCAAGGGATCACAATGAAAGAATTTTTCATTTCAACCAAGCGCAGCAAGCAATACCAATGAGCACTGCAGGAGTTCTCTCCCACCTCCCATCTGCATCTCTCCCCACCAACCAGACGACACCATTGACCCTAGAAAATTAAAAGGAGAACAGCCAACTCAGAGCCGGGAAGCCTTAAGACATGTCTAAACGCCCTCGCGTCTCAAGGGCCACCTCACCGGGTCGATCACCTGAGACCTGGTCAAGATCACCGTCCCCAGCATCTTCAGCGCCGTCTTGTGAACGTTCCAAGATACTCTTGCAAGACACGGACGAGCCTGCTGTCGAAGTGATGCATTGTTCACTTCCTCCCCATAGGGACGTCATTTCCTTCTCCTCCTATGAAGATTATGAGGTACACTATTTGCAAACGCACGTCAACCGATGTTCAGAGTGTGGGAAGAATTTCCCTACAGATCGATTCCTGAATCTGCATATCGAGGAGAATCATGATCCACTCGTTGCTGCGAAGAGAGACAAGGGAGAGAAAACTGTTCGTCAGCCCTGTGAACATTGTTTTCAGAATCAATTACTGTGTAACGACGGTCACGGCTAACGAGAGCTCCTGCGATGCAGTACAGTTGCTTCATCGAGGATTGCGACAGGAAATGCTCTACACCTCAAAAGCGACGGATGCACTTGATTGATAAACATATGTTCCCAAAGGTATTTTCCTTCTACGATCGTGATTTCTCATTGTAACTAACACCTAAGTCACAGACGTACAATTTCTACATCGTCAACGACGGTATCGATAAGCAAATATCTATGCTGAGATCACCAAATACACACAGACGACGCATATCGGCTACCGCGCCATCACTGCAGGAAGGCAGGCTGAGAAACCGAAAGACATCCGAATCGCACTCGCATGCGGTCGCTCCTGCAGTGTCCAAACAAAGCGTGGGACATGTAAGTCGAGAGGAAATGGAAATCACTCAACTAGAGGAGTCCATGTCCGCGTTGCGATTTGTCCCGGCAAGTGTTAGTAGAAACCAGAGGAAAACCAGGAGTAATCCTGACTAAATCCATGTAATAATACTTCGTTCCACTGTTAGACTAATGCAAAAATACATCATGCAAACGACTCAGCATCTCAAGGTTGCGCAACACGGACATAAGTATAGAGGCAAGCGAGAGAATACCCCATAGTCTTCTCGTCCTGTTAAAGACATACAAGTATATTGACGACAATCTGACCTCTGGGACTGAAAACGACAAGACAAACCGACCGCTCGACGCAGCGAGAACGCCAGTATAGACCACACTTTTCGGATCTTCTCTCGTTCCCTGGAGCCTCCCAATCCCCTTTTTAGCAGCAATGACAAGGCTGTTCTGGAGCTATGGCCAGAAAAGGCTGGAAAGCCATGACCGCATCTTCATCGTGTATGAGCATCCTGACTAATTTATACACGCCCCAAACCAGGTGGAGAAAGGAAAAAGTACCAAGAACAAAGGCGTCAAGCACAAAAATAGAAACATAACAGATGAAAGATGAATTCATAGACGCGGGTATATAGCAACATCACATATCATCCATGTCGATGAGACTGAAAGCATCAATGATTCGCAGGCCAGTGAGCCACGATGGAACTAACGATTCTGTTCACTTTGCAGTCAACAAGGTAGGGTACCCTAACAAGTTCGGAGAGCACATAGGGCGCTTGCAATGCTCCTTCTCCACAGGGGACCGGGTTTCCTCAGCGGGCAGATCGTCTGTCAGTGTCTGGAAGGCTGCATGCGGACCGGTTCCGAAACGGACGGACAAACGTATTCCTGAAGTCACAGCTGATTTTCTAAGACATCTGCATAAGCATCCAAGCTTGACCCAACCAAATCAACTATCGCCCAACTCGTGTTTCCCTTGAATGTCCTTGCCCAGACMCGAACAATAGCGACGCTTAGTTGTTTGGCCTTGTAAGGATTAGCCATAAATTCCATATCGGGCGCCCCTGGCGGGTCAACTGCCATGTCAGTCTCGTCCATCATGCTCTTGATCCACAAAAGTAATTTTCTTTCATGATCTGACATTCTCTGCTCCGAGTGCGTAGCTGGTATTGAGAGTAGCCATCGGCTCAAGAGAAAAGCGCACTCCAAACTGCAAAGGGAATGCTGAATACTCCAGAAGAACGAATGGGTTCTCGCCACAAAGTCTATTCCAAGACGTACGGGGATGGACAGTGCATGGGCAGAATGCAGTAAGGCCATAATGAGACGTGGGCTCCTTGCTATGGGCGGGGACTCGCTTAAGGCCCTGGCAATCTGAACTGGGTCTTGAGTGATTAGACGACGACAAGGGCCCAAGTCAACATGCAATCTGATGTAAGCGAGCCCTAAAAGGGCAGTAGAGGTGAACGCAATCGGCCCTGCTGGATTCTGAGGATCAATGCTGGATTCTGGAGTGCGTTTCCATAATGCCTTCCAAGCGCTCAGAGAGTTGTCTAAAACAGTCAAGTCATCGGGTCTGAGACTTGTACCTTGCATTGTGGGCGCAGATAGACAGAGTTGACGCGCGAAAAAGATCTGCTGGATAATAGCGTGTATAAGGATATAGTTTCCGAGTGGCGAGATTGGTGCCGAAGAGTTCGAGATGCTCGACTTTAAGAACAGTTTGGCGAATGCCTCCTGAAAGGGAACATCCACTCCGGGCCGGGTGCGACTGAGTCGTCTCCACTGAGACGCATTGCTCGCTTTCCAGACGTCGTGAGAGCATGGCATGTTCAATTTCAACTCCGCGTTCAGGATCAGAGGGGGGATGTTGTACATGATGGAGTGAAGATTGAAAAAGCAGTAGACGATGAGCTTTGTGCGTCTGTTGCCCTCTCTCCGTATCCACTCCTCCCAGCTATTTGGGTCAGGACTGGTCGCTGGTTCGGAGAGCCCATGCTCTCGAACGAGCCTTGCCAATGTACTTTGCAACGATAAAATTTCCCTAAGGAGTTCGGGGTGTCTTTCCCAAGATGCAAAAACCGTGAGCAGTAGGAATGTGCGAATCACTTCCATGTGAGCATCCGAATCATCTGATACATAAATTGAGGGATCAACCGGATGCGGCATGGACTGCTGCTGTTGCTGGAAAGGGCTACTAGCATGATTTGACATGGCCGACGAGCCGCGCGAGTTGTGGAATCCCGAACCAGGAGAATAAAAATTCCATGTCGGGCATGGCACTTGCTTGCTGTCTCTTCTTCGGAGACGCTCGAGCAGTATTGTCTTTGCCGCGTGAAACAGGTCAATTCCTCGATTATTTTCGAATCGATAATGCGACCCTGCTGCCGCTAGTGCGAGCGTCAGCTCAGGAGAGCATTTGGCAACCGAAAGTGTCGGGACATGAATAAAAGGAAGATGTTCATTCAGTCCGTTGATATAGCCAGCAAAGAAGCGAGACAGAGCGTGTCTTGATGGAGGTACAAATCCCTTCGGGAGAATATAAGCAAACTCCTCGAGTTTGGAAACGAAAACCTGGCGGTCAGCGTTTGAGATATCCCATGCCGGACGTGGACCATCGTCGCCGAAACCTAGTCGATCATCCACTTCGTGGGATTCGGGTTGCAGTGAAGGTAAACGAGATCCAAAATTTGAGAACGATGGAGGATCGTCGGCCGAGCGCGGGTCATTCATGATTTCTGTCCCTAGTCTTGAGGCTTCACGAAGAGATGGCTTAGAGTCAATCGAGAGAGTAGTTGGCAGCATGGGTTCCTCGACAGTGGAAAACACTCCCGAGTCCCAGTCGGATGAGAGACCAACACTTTCTAAAAAGACAGTGAAGTCTTGGACCGGATCACCTAAGTCAGTGAGATCAAGTATCGACGGTTCAAGCCCGTAGTTTTCGGTGATTGGCCTGTCCGTGACATGAGGGATTGGCTGAGGAGGGCCGACGGTATGCGAAGGCTTTCGCATCGACTCAAGAGCTTCCTGTTGGCCTTCAAGAGCTACATGACTGGCAGCATGAGACAGAAGATTCAGATCGTAACCCCATGAGGGGTTGAAATGCGTTGTCTCTATTATCGGTGCTGGCTGGACATGGACCTCAGGCGGAGGCGGCGGGATCGGCTGTGGCTGGACTGGTATTGCATCTGCAAGCTCAAGCATTCGCGACTCATGATGGGCCGTCTGTATCATAGAGGACGGCGTCGAAGACACCTCATGGCTACTGTGGTTTCGATGTTCTCGATTGGCCGCAGCCTCGGCGGGATGGACTAAGCGCTCATGTCGTACAAGTAGGTCGCTACAGAGTTTTCCCTCAAACTATTAGCGCCAGTCAAGAACTATGCAACGTAAGATAACGGCCTACCTCCTTGCAAATGATTTGGAGCATATGTCACATGAGAACGGTTTTTCCTTCGTGTCTACGATAATGCATTAGCATTTCCGTTATTCCTCAGCGCACCCACAGGGCCAATTTCAGGGTTACTCAACGAGTGCGGAGATGTCGTTGGAGGTGCTCCAAGCGAGCGAAGGACCTGCTGCAATATTCGCAGGACAAAGACTTTCGATGTGGCGTGGCATTTTTCTTCTTCACTTTACCTTGAACAGTTCTCTCTTCCTCCATGGCGAATTGCCTTGGAATTGGAGCATATCCTCACAGATGAGCAACAGACGAGCGGGGAAGAAAAACTGTGGGGTCGAGGCATGAGGGGGGTTACTAGCTGTAAAGAACCTAAGGACTGAGTCACGTGAAGCCATGGACCGCAATGAGGGAATTTTTCCCAGAGCAGCATAGAGCCGCGCTGATAATAATGATATTGCTCGAATGTCGCATAGGTGGACATTCGGTCTCATTGATGGCATATATATTTATTAACGCTGTGATAGAAGAATGTAGCTCATGTTCGTTCAACAATTATAGAGTTCTTGGTCCCTGACATCCAATTGATAAGGTACGGAGTAGATAGATACTCCATCCTACTTGCATATTTACACTCCGCCATCCCCACTGGTGCGGAGATAAAATGGTTTACGAGGTGCCAGCTGCTCCTGCCGTTTCAATATCTAACCTTTCTTTCTTCATCATAACTCCAAATGAGACTTTCTCGATATTCGGGTGTCTAGTGTGAACGGAAGAGACGGGAAAAGGGCGCACTAGTCACTACAGCAAGCACCTAGTACCGTGGTATTACATGGAGAATGTGATCGATGGCCCATTGGTTTGCTACTTCAGCTACAGATGGTGATGAGGAATCTTACTTGGGTTTCTGTCCTCTAATTTCAAGGACTGGATATACTACTGCTCCATTAACCCTCGGCTGTAATCTATGAATTCGCCGTTACCAAAAGGCCCAGAGAACACTGGGAAGCATCGATACATCAGGTTGGGAAAATAGGACAATATATATATGTGTAGTGCACAGCACCCAACACCAACGATACCTACAGCACTTCGATATTCTCCGTCAGAAAAGGTGTATACGATGCAGAGGATAATGAGTGAGTGTAATAAATTTATAAATGGTCCCTTTTCAATCGATAAGACAACCATTACTTGGCCATGACTTCCGAAACATGCGCTGCTCGGGAGGAATAGAAATATGCCAGGGCAAAGCACACCAATCCTTCTGCTTGTAAATTAGATAATACTACAATCATCATTACTTCTGGTTTGCAAAACCAGATCACTCATCTTTTCTCCAAACAGATCCGCTAGGTCCATGTGGGAGCCTACGTACATGAATACAGCTACTCGAGGGACAGCCTGGGCGTGGTAAGAACGCGCGCCCCGATGTTCTACACGTCAGCTTGAACAGGTTTGAGAGAATGCCAGGCCATTGAGTCGGGATTTCAATCGTTCTCAGGCCTGCACGCGGCAGAGCTAAGGTGCTAGCTTTCAGCTAATATGGAGAGACACGACCTCAAAGCGAGGCAGAGACATGAATTGAACGAGCAACCGTGTGATTTGAGCTTCAAAGTCTCGGTAACGCCGGCATGGGAGGTTCAAATCAGCAGCGAAGCTGAGTTAGGGATGCAGATCGAATCCCAAGGGGACGGCGGAGCTCTTAATGTGCCTGGACATACGGGTCAAGACAGTTCGCCCAAGCTGGACGCACAGCCACTAGATGAGAGCTTTATTTCGAGGAGAAGTGGCCATGAATAAAAGAAGATCTCATAGCTTTCTCCTACGATCTTGGAGAACGCGTGGATACAGTATAGGATTGCTCAATGCTCGCAGGCGAGACTGTGTCGGCCTGATCTTGATGTTCTGGAACTCTGGTTTGCTCCATAGAAAGACAGCTCGTATGAAAATGCATGTGGGCCCAACAAAGTAAACTCAATCGTGTTGGAATACGGAGTCCGAAGTATGAACGAACACAGTATTGGATGTATTGTTCGTCATTCCGAAAGATTGTAATGCAGATAAAATAGTATTCAGTCTGTCTCAGTCTGGGAAAAGTTTGAATATGGAGGAGCAGAGTCCGCTGCTTTTATCAGGATCCCAGTCTTTCCAGGGGATATCTAGACTAAGGGACATGACAGGGAATTCTGTGTAGATGGCTCTGGCGAACTTAAGATCCATCTTTACCTACCAAATGGGAGCAGCGATGGGCAATTGATGAATATGACGATCCGATGTCAAAATTACCTAGTGTTGAAGTTTGAACCCACCAACACTGATTCCGCAAGCTAAGAATAGCTCACTGAAATTGAATCAATGAAGGCAATTATAGTGATAAGTATTGGGAAAGGGGAGGTTTTTAATGGAACGGAGGGGCTCTATTGTTTCAGTCTGCCTGGCCCCTGACAAATCTCAGCAGCGCGGCGTGTTTGAGAAAATGATTAGATACTTCCACTGCGTGTCGGAGGTATTGTCTCCGACCGATCGGGCCTCCACAGAGATACAGTTGTTGTCTGTGTCGCAGGAGGGGTGATCACTCAGCATTATATTATTACTTCTTTGCATGCTTATTTTTCATTTAATTATCCCTTGCCGAGGAGCCAAAGAAGATAACATCTGAGTGTTTGATGTCCTTGTACTCTTGCTGCTGGCGTCCTCTCTCCCTTCCCCGCGTCTCTCAGCTTCTGAGACTGCTATAGTGAAGCAGTTAAAGCCGGATCGTGAATTGCCTTAGCCTTTGCTTATCCAAAGCGTCAAGGTCAAAGGTAAAGAATCGGGTATTCATGGAGGAGTTGTGTACACACAGTCATTACTTTCACTGTAAGCAGGCTAGTGATTTTCACTCCTTGTTATCCCTCTGGATCCTAACCTTTCTTCTTTGCTGGCTACTCTACGCTCTTCCCGCCAAGTGGGCTTTGTTTCTACTGGAAGGAACAAAAAAAGATCCTATAGACAGATTGACTGATCAGCGTCGTGAATATAGAGAACTCTGAACCTCGCGCAGTTGATGTTGAACAGCTGTCAAAGTCGCACAGTCAGTCGGCCATATAGCTCTCGGGAAATCGCCGGTACTATGTTATGCCATTGAATACGAGTGTATCCATAGGGCATAAGATCGCGCCAAAGCTCGACGCAGTTACGATACGGTCATTATAAAACAGCGTCCGCAATATATACCAGCTATGTTGGCGTCGAAGATTCAATATTCGGCGCCTTTGGGCATGACAGGATCCCAGGCTACGGCACCAACATATCATGTCGGACCCTCGCACAAGTCGACAACAGGGGCGTCTTCGCAGGACGGGATGCTGTTTACGAGCCCAACAGAGTCGGAGTTCTCCTTGAAGGATGGTCATGATGCCATTCGGTGGGTTATCAGCGCCACTTAATCTGTCTTGGAGGTCTCCGCGGACGGCTGATTGCAACTTTTCCAGGTCGTGGGATGAGAAACAAGTGATCAACTGGTTGCACAGCATAAACTGCGGCCAGTATGAGTCTTTATTCAGAGGTACACATTGAGTAGCGGCATGGTACCAGAATCTAATATGACGGAGTCACTGACAGTATCCAGCAAACAATTTCAACGGAGACAATCTTATTGAATGTGACCAGAAAATTCTTCAGGAAATGGGTATCAAGAAGGTCGGCGATCGAGTGCGGATTTTTGTAGCCATCAAAAAGCTCAGAAACAGGAGTGTCAACAATCTTAGACAAACAAACATGGTGAGTGAAGTGCTGTCACAGTTGGAACCTCGGCTTACCCTGATGAAGAATCAACTCGCTGCACTTGAGGCCCCTACGTACGCTCCAACTTCAGACTCTCGACTCACCAACCTCCGCCAACCAAGTTCGAGCAGTCGCCGCATGTCTCGCTTAGTCGACAATGGTTCACATGTCTACTCCACGGGAAAATCATCGTCCCGGCCAGGGTCCCCATTGAGAAATCAGCGGTATGCTGCGAACAGCCCGATGGAAAGTGGTCGGAAAGAGGGTTATTTTGCTCATCCCTCCTCCGGCGGCTCGAATTCTGGGCGAAACCCAGGAACACCTAGCGACGGTGGCCATGGTCACAAAGGTGGCTTACATCTGAGGCAAAACCCTAGCATTGATGGTCTGACAATGGGTGCTTTGCCCGCAAATTCGCCTGTTATCAGGGTCATATACACTGGCGGACAGACAAAGGTGCTGGATATCAAGCATTGCAAGACCGCTGACGAGATTATACTGTGTGTCCTCAAGAAACTGCAGCTACCCGAGCACCAGTATCGCAACTATTGCTTCTACGTGCTCGACGGCTTGGAACCAGATCCCTCGAACTGTAGGCGACTTGCAGACCACGAACTCATGGAGATTTGCGAAGGGTCGAGCAGGTCCGAGCGCGGACGTCTCATTCTGCGGAAAATTCACGCTGGAGAACCAGATACTGATGAGCTCCGTCGTGCTTCTCAGCTTGCGCTGGATGAAAGCCAAATGACACACATGAATGCTCTGAGCAGTTCAAATGTGCGCAATCAGATTAAAATACAACAACTCACAGGTGAACCATGGCATCATATCAAGCAACCATTGTCGCCTGTGTCTGCCCGGCACCCCCAGGGTCATACTGAACATGACCCATCTCTCCAATTGAACGCCGAACGCCCCTCTGTGGCCAAGTTGCGATCTTTCTTCGGAGCTCGCCCACCTAGTGAGATGATTATTCATGAACTTACTTCTTATTTCCCCGGTCATCAGCGTGAGGATATTGAAAAGACCATGCGCATGTCGATTCGGAGATCTCAACGCCTCAGCCGAGCAGCAAGTCGCCTGAGCGTTCTCAGCAATACAAGCTATGCATCGAGCTTGAGGGATGCGCCCCCGATTCCGAGCATCGCTGACACCTGGCTCAATCCTGGGGCGGGACCTACACGAGCCTCGAGGCCGCTCTCGGTCTCCAGATTCAATCTCCCGCAAACATCATATAGAGATTCCATTGCCTCAAGCTCTCTTCAGCCTCTTCAGGAGGAGTCTCCCATTGAGCCGAATCGCAAATCATATGTTTCCTTCGATAGTGGATCGGATGATCCGAGTAACTCTCGCCAAAGCCTTCTTGATGAGAACGCGAGCGTTGCAGCGACAGACGGCGGATCTTTCAATGAGAGGCTGAGTGTCTTGGTGGCTGAAGATGGGGAAGAGGAGGACGATGGCCTTAACGAGTTCCTTTCAGGGAATAATTTTGCGCCCAAGAACTGGATGAAGGGGTCTTTGATTGGCGAGGGATCGTTTGGTAGTGTCTTCCTTGCTCTTCATGCGATCACTGGAGAGCTCATGGCTGTCAAACAAGTGGAAATACCTTCGGCGACCAAGGGTACTGAGTTTGACAAGCGGAAAAACAGCATGGTGACAGCACTTAAACATGAGATTGAGCTGTTGCAAGGCCTTCACCATCCAAATATCGTCCAGTATTTGGGCACCTCTGCGGACGATCAATATCTGAATATTTTCCTGGAGTACGTCCCGGGCGGTTCAATCGCCACGATGCTCAAACAATACAACACCTTCCAAGAGCCCCTGATCAAGAATTTCGTACGTCAAATTCTGGAAGGTCTTTCGTACCTCCACAGTCGAGACATCATCCACCGTGATATCAAGGGCGCCAACATTCTGGTGGATAATAAGGGCGGTATCAAAATTTCCGACTTTGGTATTTCCAAACGTGTTGAAGCCTCCACTGTTCTCGGTGCCCGAGCCAGCGGAAGCGGAGGTGGTCATCTTCATCGACCTTCTCTGCAGGGAAGCGTGTACTGGATGGCACCAGAAGTCGTGCGGCAGACAGCCCATACAAAAAAGGCGGACATCTGGAGTTTGGGCTGCCTTGTCGTGGAGATGTTTATTGGGGCCCATCCTTTCCCTGATTGCAGTCAATTGCAAGCTATTTTCGCCATTGGTAGCAACAGTGCGAGACCCCCGGCTCCCGAACACGCGAGCAAAGAAGCCATGGCCTTCTTGGACATGACCTTCCAAGTCGATTACGAGAAAAGACCCACTGCGGACGAGTTACTGCAGAGCCAGTTCTTGTCGGCACCGCTGGCGTGAGGTGCACCCCAATTTCAGACACGATTCAACAGCCCATCGCCGCTCCTTGGATAATAGCGCGCTGCTCATGCTGTCTACCACAAATATTAGGCGTTTCCCCAAGGTCAATTTCCTCTTCATTCAGAAGGCATTTCGAACTCTGCATCTTCCCTTTTATGAACTTGAATACCCCAGAGCCTTCCCGCTCCTCTTACCACTTCCTAAATACAGTGCTATCACCTTAAAGGCGTTTTAATATCCGGTAGAACTCCGATATTTCATTGATTGCATTTGTTGCTTCTCGTGCGCTATACATAAGCGGGCATCGCAGCCTTGAATAGGATCAAATATGATATCTAATATCCATGCTTTCATGTTGCCTCGGGTACTAGATGACAAGAAGCTTGAAAGATCTTTCGCGTCTAATCACAGAATTCATGTTCTCGACGAAAAGGACGCAGTCGCTCGTACATGAAGGGTTGCCACATGGCGCGGCAGTGCGAAGAATAACGTTCATGTATAGAAGTATCCATGTTTTTTCAGCTCGCCAGGGAAAATGTAGATTTATCACGTGATTTCTATAATACAACTTGATTGCCAGTCAACATAAAATACAACATGAGCTAGCATATCGCTCAGAAGCCACCTGGTCCTTCAAGTCTGGCATGGTTGTCCCAGGTGACCAAACACATATGATCAAGTGGATAAAACTCGACGTCTAATCGACCAGCTTTCCATAGAAGGGAATACCCATGGCGCTAAGAAGAAGACGGGCGTCCTTGTCAGTTCTGGCAGTTGTATGGATCGTGATGTGAGCACCGGGGATCATCTTTGGTGGGTACCTATCCGGAAAAAGTATGTTAGCCTGAGAGCTACATGTAAGTTGTTTGCAAGGCCACATTTCGACTTACATGTCGTAGTTGACCTCGATTTCAGGGAAAAGAGCCACGTTCTCGGGCTCAAGACCGAACGTGATATTTCCGCTGCTATCGCCGCTGGTACCCTTGACACCTTCCCAGTCCTTGATTCTAGGCAGAACAACATCGACTAACTTTCCGAAGAAGTGGAGCATATCCTCACCGCGCAGTTCTGCMTTCACCGCGACGGTATCTCTGCCAGGCGCAATACCCCAAGTGGCAACACTGGCCTTTGACTTAAACGTCTGAACGCGGACATTGGAAATAGCCTGAACTGCCATACCAGCGACATGAAGCCAGGACGAGTTCTCCGTAGCAGCTTGCTTGACGTAGCTGTGGATGGTGATGCGCTCGAGCTGGGGAATGTTGTTGAAAGTGATGGGTTTGCGGAGCAGTCGCAGGACGTCGCCGCCACGAGGCCCACGTAGCGGTCGGTTCTTGTGGTAAGGAGAGCTGTCGTCCCACTCACGGAGACGAGAACCTTTCGGTGGGGCTTTGAACCCAGGAGGGGTGTGAACGTAGCAGAGGGTGAGAATGTCTGGAGCGATCGTCGACTCCCATGTCTGTGTTACTCTGGGAAGTGAAAAGGGGCCAGGAACAAAGAGCCGAGAAGAGGGATCTGATGGTGGAGGAGGTCTGTGAGGGTGTAGAGGGCCACGGTCGTATTTGGGTGAACGGAACTGATAACTACATTCTGGGTTTAGTATGGATGACCTCTTGAAGCGAACGGAGCTTGAAGTGGCAATGAAATAGGACAATAATGCTTACCGACTTCGAGGCAACTGTGCTTTGCGCGTCCTTGACCTCGCTACCGGATCAAATGATTTCACAATGTCTTCCGATACGCTGGCACTTAAAGAGCTCGACGACTCGAGGTCACTAATTGGGGACTTCGACGATGCCTGATCTGAGGCATTGCGCCGCCAACAAACGCTCTGAAGGCGAGACGATGGTGCAAAGGCCCTTGGCAATGACCTTGCCAGGAACCTGGATGACTCGCTGGCAGCCATTGGGGTTTGCAGACGGGGTTGTTGATTCAGTCGATCAATATCGGATTTCCAAAAATTACTTCCGGCTTGGAGTCTCGGAAGGTCACGTGCAGGGAGAGAGAAATTTGAGCCTGGGCGATCAGGCATCAATGCAAGGCAGCCAAGTTCACTCCGCATAACAAGAGGCTCCACATGTGATCAGCTTCATCACCCCGCCAAAAAGATAGCAAGCTAGATGTACATTTTCTAGAGGTCTCCACTACTTCTGTTCCGGAATCATTCTCATGGCTTGTTCCTTGTTGCATATTTAGCATCTTACGATTTATCTTATGTCATTTCTAGATCATCTCGATTTTGTCCTCTGTGTGACCCATGAACAATCAACATTACAGCTTCTAGTGCCACAGAAGTCTTGTCAGAAGAGCTAAGCACCTGATATGCTCAGTGACTCAACCAAAGAAATCATTCTTGCACTTGACAAGAATATTGGAGCCTGAGCTCACATTTGTTGGTACTATACATACCCAGAGTCTTCCTCATGTCGCATCCTACTCGGTACTTCGGACAACTCACCTGTCTCCTCATCACCTGAAGACGCTTATTGCCTTCCCTTCGAATGCGCTTAGTGACATTCGCCCTAAGCCTTAAGATATGAGTGGCATTCATCGATTCCTTACCCGGCGCGAGCGAAATAGCAGGAATGCAAAGCAGAATAAAGATGAGGTACGGTGTGAGGAAGTAGCTTTCACCAGGATCTATGAATGCTAATGGGCTTATCTTTTAAGGCTTCGACGATACTATCCCGTCCTCATTTCCGCGGATTTTTCGCATCCGATCGCAGGCCGGAGCCAGACCAAGAAGAGCAGAAGAAGGTAAGGAGGAAGTTGCCCTGGCTGTCCCCTGTGTGAGATGTTCACAACTTGCATAGCTAAAGATACTGGGGCGCCGCATCGCACAACTTGGCTATACTGGCTTGAAGGAAGAACATTTTGAGTATGCGCTCCAGTCTGCTCAGGGGGACATAGAGAAAGCTTTTGATTTGCTCCTCATCTTGGAGGATTCGATTGAGGGTATAATCAGAGCGTACACCCCGAGTACGAAACTTCTTGGAGCAGTCAACCGACAGGGTGTTACCTGCTACTTAGACGCATTGCTGTTCGCGATGTTTGCTCGTCTAGATTGCTTCGAAGCGATCCTGTACAAGTCGTTCAACGACGAACCTCGTCGCAAGCTCTCAATATTGCTAAGACTCTGGGTCAACATGCTGCGCTCAGGAAAACTGATCACAACAGACATTGTACGTTTTGACCTCAGTTGCCTTTTGTTAATTCGAGAAAGTACTGATATTTTTGGGCTTAAAGACAAAGCATTTGCAGGATGCACTCGCTGAATGTGGCTGGGAAGATGCAGCTCAGCTTCGCCAGCAAGATACGTCAGAGGCCTTTACGTTCATCACAGAAAAGTTAGAGTTGCCTCTACTCACGCTAAAGATGGATATCTATCACACTGGAAAGGAGGATGTGAGCAGCGACCACAAATTTGTCAATGAGAGATTGCTGGAGGTAGCGATTCCTGAACCTGTCGATGGGAAGACAGTGACACTGGAGGACTGTTTGGAATCGTATTTCAACAATAGGATTGAGGTCAAACGCCACCTTGAGCGACGCAATACTGTCGGCTCAACCAGATCTTTCGATTCCACGTCCAAAGGCTTTACATCACATGTCGAAACTGTTGAGGTCAACCCGTCTCCTGCAACTTCTCCAACTCAGTTGAGTCCACTGCGGTTCGAGGATTCAGCGCCATTGACGCCGATAATAACCCAGTCAGAAGTAAGTGGCTCAAGCACGCCTCGAGGCGCCCACATTCGACGGACCAGCATCGTCCAAGAACGATTCGTACCTGACTCAGAAGATGGAGCAAACGCTGACGGTGGCACTACCGCGAAGAGTCACTCCGGGAGAGGATCTTATAGGAAGGAAGTTATGATGCCCGCTTGGCAATTTTTCAGCCTGATACGTAGGTGCATTCGATCCTCAGCGTGTGGGAGAAGAAGGATTCTGATTCCCCATAGCTTGGTACACAGATAACACCCCAACGAATGATGCCCAGGTCGCGGCGCATTTTTCGTCGAAGAGACCAATACTGGGCATGTGCTTAAAACGTTATTCCATGCTTCCGAATGGTAAAGCTGTCAGACTGAGCACATACGTCGATATACCCACGGAAATTGGGCTTCCCCACTTCATTCAAGATGACAATATGGACGCAGACGGCCCCATTTATGGAAACTTCAAGCTGTCTTTGCAAGCGTTGGTTTGCCATCGAGGTAACTCAGTCGATTCAGGGCATTACATCGCTATCGTCAGAGGCACTAGTGCTGGCGCACCTCCTGCCAGCTCTCACGGATCGGAGCCTGCCTCAGACGCTCCTAGATACTGGATGCGCTTCGACGACCTGGCAGAGGAACGCGTTACCCTCGTCGACATTGAGCAGGCGCTGAAACTCGAGTCTCCGTATCTCCTGTTCTATCAGATACTGCCCATCAATGAGGATGCTGCAGAAGCAAATCTTGCCACCAAAGCTCCTTCCTCCGATACATCAGAAGATGTTGGTGAACTTGATGCCGCGGGGATTGTGCGGAAGCTCCAGACATTGTCGACAGATAATACTGATTTTGAACTTACGTCGGGATATGTTTCTGGCCGGCCAAGCTTCGAAATTACCACGCCAGACGACCCTGCAATCGGATTGACTGATGGGACTGGAAGGCAACAAAGCGTAGCCTTTTCGAATCACGGCGATTCAAGCAATAACCTCCAAGTGCATCCTGTCTCTTCGAAGTCGCCACGGATCCTGCCAAGGGACTTGGAAGACAAAAATTCCTTTTCGTACTCCAGACGCGAGTCCAGATCAGCCAGAAGTAAACCTACCAGTCGTGCCGGGAGTCAAACTAGCGAAAACAGAATTAGTGCAACATTCTCTCGCTTCACGTCGCGGCGCAGCAAAGAAAAGTTCACCAGCGACGGCTCTGCGGAAGACGACGTCGACGATTTTGCCGTGGACAATGACCTGGCCGGTCAAACTAGAGAGATGTCCGTGGGAATCAGTGGGGAGAGCAAAGAAAAGAGCCCCAGACGCTCCAAGGATCATGAGCGTTCTAAAGGCAAAGCGAAGGATCGGTCGCGAGAAAGGTTTGGAAGAAAGCTGGAGCGGGAGTGCATAGTTATGTGACACTTTTTCATTCATTGCATCTACTCTTTGCTACTATTTTTGCTTGGAAGCCTAGAGGGAAGGCACTTGATACCCAGCTATGATTTACGATGCCTGCCTTAGCGAGAGCACATTCGCTATTCTGTTTTATCTTCCTGTATGTCCATAGAGTACATGTCACACTAATCGAGATAGATGAAGAAGGAGATGCATTAAGAGACGTTCGAAACAAAAACTCCTGTGAAATAGATGTAGTTCATGGATTTTTCTTGTACAGAGCCCTCAAGTATATAACTTTCTGCCTGAGGCATCAGGCACTCCGCCTTCGTCAAGCTCCCCCCCAATCTAGGTGATCATTCATCAATAAGCAGATGATCAAGGACCAACAACAACTAATCAGCGCTCCTCATCTGCCAAACTCATCGAGGCCTCGCTATGATTTAAAAGTCTTCCTTCTCTCTTCATAAACGGCGCATCATGGCGCTTAATGCATCCAACGGTTATGTTGCTCCGAGCAACTTGGCCGAAGCTCCGGATGCCTCACTCTCCATGTTTGATGTCCGACATGTTCAGCTGAAGTTCCCATTAGCTGCGGATTTCGTCGCCGCACAAGTTGCTAACAATGTGCTCATTCTGGCCTTATCGACAAATCGCATCCTCCGCATAGACCTAGACACTCCCGAAGACATTGACGGTAACTGGATCCCTCTCAGATCATGCGCTCTCCCGCTGTCCTCGTGGCAATGCTAAGGCGTGTTGAACTAGATATCGACCTTCCAAAGAAGTCCTCGGAAATTGGAGTGATTCGTCGAATGTTTCTTGACCCCTCTGCATCCCATTTGATCATTACTACGACCCTTGGCGAGAACTACTATCTTCATACTCAGTCTAGACATCCCAAGTCGCTGTCGCGTTTAAAGAACGTTTCGATCGAGAGTGTCGCCTGGAACCCGTCGCTACCAACGGCTTCGACAAGGGAGATCCTGTTAGGCACTACAGATGGTCAGATTTGGGAGACCTACATCGAGCCGTCCACGGAGTTCTATCGGCGCGAGGAAAAGTACGCCCACTCGGTTTACAAACTTTCGGAGGGGTCACCTGTGACTGGAGTTTGGACGGAACTGGTGCCTACAACGCCCGAGCAGAGACGCGTGCTGATCGCGACACATGGCAAGCTACTATATTTTCAGGGGCGGGCAGGGAGGCAAGGGAGTCAAGGTATATATGCGGAGCTCTTTCAACGGGAGGCACCAGTGGTGCACGAGATTCAGAAACCATCTGGTGCCGCGCCGTCGACGCTGGTGATCTCCGCCACCGCGGTTGATGGGCATAATGCGGATAGTTACGCCGAGAAAGAGTTCGCCTGGCTCAGTTCGCAAGGCATCTACCATGGTCAATTGCCATATGCTTCAGGAAAAGCGGAAGGGCCCTTTGAAGGCGCCAGGATGCTACCGCGTTCCATGTTTCCCGCGACGGAATCAGCTCGTGGAGGCAAGAAGCTAATCCAAGATCCTATCACCGCTATGACGCTGTCACAGTGGCACATTCTAGCCCTTGTCGAAGGGAAAATCGTTGCCGTCAACCGCATGAGCGATGAAATCATCTATGAGCAAGCAGTACTCGAGCCTGGACAGAGTACGTTAGGGCTTCTGACAGACTCTATGCAGCACACATATTGGCTGTTTACCAGCCGGGAAATCTTCGAAATTGTTGCCGAGGATGAGGATCGGGATGTGTGGAAAGTCTTCCTGCAGAAGCAGATGTTTGACCAGGCGCTTGAATACGCCCGTGGTAGCGCGCAGAAGGATGCTGTGGCTACGGCTTCTGGCGACTTTCTAGCCAGCAAGGGCCGTTACCTAGAAGCGGCCAAGGTTTGGGGTAAAAGTAGCAAGGGGTTTGAGGAGGTCTGTCTGACTCTGATCAATCGTAACGAGCATGACGCTTTGCGGAAATATCTCCTTACTCAATTATCGACATACAAGAAGTCATCTACCATGCAAAGAATTATGGTTGCGAGCTGGCTGGTAGAGGTTTTCATGTCGAAGTTGAACGCTCTTGACGATAACATAGCCACCAAGGCTGAGTTAGCTGAGGGAGCTAGCACCGAGGATATCAAAGATGAGCTGAGCAATGTTCGGGCCGAGTTCCAGGAGTTTGTGAACAAGTACAAGGCCGACTTGGACAAGAAGACTGCGTACGACATTATCAGTAGCCATGGCCGAGAAGAGGAACTGCTCTTTTTCGCGACGGCGACTAATGACTACAATTACGTCCTGTCTTATTGGATACAACGCGAAAAGTGGTCCGAAGCACTCAATGTCCTACAAAAACAGACGGATCCCGACGTCTTCTACAAGTATAGCAGCGTGCTGATGACCCATGCCGCGACCGGTTTAGTGGATATCCTGATGCGACAGACTAACCTGGAGCCCGAGAGACTTATCCCTGCGCTTCTCAATTATAATAAGACTGTGAACGTCCCTCTCAGCCAGAATCAGGCCGTGCGATACCTCAACTTTATCGTTGTCAATCACCCCAAGCCATCGGCTGCAGTACATAACACATTGATCTCAATCCACGCCTCGAGCCCTTCACCTTCGGAAGCGGGCCTTCTTACTTACCTTCAATCTCAGCCGTCTTCGCCCCCTCCCTACGATGCCGACTTTGCGCTGCGGTTATGTATTCAACACGAACGCGTGCAATCATGCATCCATATATATAGTGCGATGGGGCAGTATCTTCAGGCCGTTGAGCTGGCTCTGCAGCACGAAGATATTGAACTAGCCGCAATCGTTGCGGATAGACCGGAAGGAAACGACAAGCTTCGCAAGAAACTGTGGTTGCTTGTAGCGGAGAAGAAGATCCGGCAGCCAGGCACCGGAATCAAAGACGCCATCGAGTTTCTGCGTCGATGCGAGCTGTTGCGCATCGAGGATTTGATTCCGTTTTTTCCTGACTTTGTCGTCATTGACGACTTCAAAGACGAGATTTGCAGTGCTCTGGAGGATTACTCGCGGCACATTGATGCACTGCGCCAGGAGATGGACAATTCGGCTCAGACTGCACGACAGATCCGATCAGAGATTGCGTCGTTGGATATGCGTTATGCCATTGTGGAGCCGGGGGAGAAATGCTGGACTTGCTCCTTACCGCTGCTTAGCCGCCAGTTCTTCGTCTTCCCGTGCCAACATGCATTCCACAGCGACTGTTTGGGCAAGGAAGTCCTCGAAGGCGCAGGCGGGAAGAAGAAGTACATCCGTGATCTGCAAGGGCAGCTGCATAAGGCCAATATATCATCTTCTCGAAGGGAGGAGATAGTGAAGGAGTTAGACGGGCTGGTTGCCGAGGCGTGGTAAGTTTTTGTTCTTTGCTTTTCTTGATCAAATGCGACAAGACCCAACTAATTCCGCTTACAGTATCCTCTGCGGTGACCATGCGATCAAGCAAATTGACAAACCATTCATCACTGATGCCGACGTCGATGAATGGGCTTTGTGATTATTCTCGACATCACCTGAGATTCGAGGCCTCTGGCTTCTTGTTTTCTTTTCTTGTATTTGCTTCCTCAGCCGCATGCCGATTGATTCCCCTTTGGTTGCATACTCTTGGATTGAGCGTTTAGCATGATGTATAGTTAAGGGGAGGATCCATCTGTATTTGAGACAGTGTATCTATAATCTGTTAATGGATCGAAGATGACGTATCACGTGGCCTATTACGTGCTTGCAGTCGCGAAACAAAGATTATGTCTGGCACATTCATAGACAAGAACGACCGTCAAGGTCCAGTTACTCCAGGGCAGAACTATCATACAAGCGTTAGGATATCTCAAACAAAGCGAAAAAAGACAAGACAGAACACGCGATTCCGCCAAAAGCATCAATCGTGACAGAAGCCATATACGTGCATATGCATACAAAAGTCCTCATCGTAACAATCGCAAGAGTTCCAGATCCTTCGCGACGGCGGGGCTAAACGGCGCGCAGTCCTCCAGGAACCGCAGCATCTCGTCGGTCCACCGTTCCCAGCCGACGGGGAGGGTCTTGCGGAGGCGCGGATCGGGGTGATGGGAGATACAGTAGAAGAGGAGGACTTGGCCGAAGAATCTGTTGACGGTGCGTCAGTACGTGCAGCGCGGTGCCAGTCATGACAAGACAAGACGAGGCAGGGGGTTGGGTAAGCTTACTGGGAACAGAAAGCGAACTTGATCGGGATGCAGCTCTTCATTTTGCGGAAGATGCCCCCGACGGGGGGCCAGTCCATTGCGTGACGGAGGCCGTTGCGCATTTGCTCGAGGTCGTGGTCTGTTATGTGTTGTGGGACCCGGAGCGCTTTGTACAGGTATGGCCGGCCGATGTGGAAATTGGCGATCATGTAGCGGCCCCGTAGCATTGCCTCCGTGACTGCTATGGCGGGGGAGAGGGGCCGGTTGTGGTCGATGGGGAGAGGAGAGATCGGGGCCGGGGAAGGCTTCGGGTCCATAGGGGTGCTGGGTTGAGGGTCAGAGAATTGCAGCGCGGGAGGGAGATTGATGCGCCATTGCTCGAGTTGGTGGCGGAGTTCGGCGTTGACGGCCGGGAGGGGGAAGGTTCCTGAATCAGCTGAGGAAGGTGTTAGAGGCCTCGGGCAGCGCAGGAGGAACAGGGTCAGAGGCGAAGACTTACAGTAGAAGTACAGTGAATGGCGGATCCGGGTAAGGATGATACGGTGGGCGACCTGCGCGAGGAAATGGTACTGGAAGAAGGATTCGTCTATTTCTTCGGTAGGGGAAGAGAAGCGAGCTGGCACGAAGCCGACGGATTCGAAGCCGATAAATTTAGGGATAGGGACGAGCTCCTCGAGACGTGAAAGTCCACTGGGTGGAAGATGCAATTCCTGTACAAGGATGGTCTCATTCATGAGGGTGTTCCAGTATACCCGTGATTTCATGTCTCCTTCCCACTCGTCAAAATTGACATCATGGCTTCGATTGTTAGTGGCCAAAAGCATTGCATACCCGGAAGGGAAGTCAAAGGACTTACTTGGTCAGCATTGATAAACAGCACGTAGCAGCGCGGTGAATCATGGCCCAGGAATCCATGGGACGAAGGATCTGGCTGTAGTATAGGCTTCGATATCAGGTCAGCAGGCGCTCGTATTGGGGAGAAATGAAGCACTTACGAAGACAAGAGGTAAAATTGACAGCTCTGAATGTCATTGTCGCACATCAGGAAGCCAATCCGTCTCCGAGCTTCATTGAAGAACCGTAAGCCTGACGGCTCCTCGTGGATGACCCCCATCCACTCCGGCGGTTCAAAACGACTGCTTCGAGTTCCTGGCAAAGGATAGTTTCCTTCCTGATGGCTCAGGACAGCCAGACAGCCCATGGCCATCACATTAAGAACCAGGCAGGTTTCAATGGTGTAGCCGAACCCGCTCTCAATCGCCGCACCCAGTGTGAAAGCGAAATAGAAGGTCTTGTCCATGATCGGCGTGAACAGATTGAAAGTAGCAAAAAATGCGTCCGAAAGTCCCTTGATCATGGCAAGCGGCAGTGCTTCCAGCCAGTCTTCTCCGGCCTGCGGGGGATACGGATATGTATACATAGACAGATGGGGACGCTTCATCTCCAGGTCAATCACATAGTTCCTCCCCAGTCGTTCATGGGCTTCAAGAAGTCTTTGGGGCAAGATCTCTCGAGCTCCAGGCCAGAGGATCACGCCGTGTTGACTGAAAGAGATCGAGACATGGCCATTGGAGTCGGTTGTATTGGGCCGTTCATCAAACACAAAGTCATCCGGCTCCCCCATTTTGGGGGTGAGATGCTGCGACTGCGAGTTTGACAAGGCGGCATGCTTGTCACTGGCGCGGCCACTCCGTCTCGGGGTAGCTGCATCTCTCAGGCCCTCGAGTGCATTAAGCATCTGTTGATGGAGAGGCTGCATGTCATCACGAACAGCCGACGAGATGTGCTCGAGCTTTGTCTCCAGGCGATGGAGAGTGCTCATGATCAGACTAAGCGACTGATCTCGTCTGGAAAGCATGTCAGCGACAAGAAGACCCCGCCAGGCGCTATCATCCCTCGGGACTTACTTGGACGATTTGCGCTCATTGTAGACGCATTCCAGGCCGAGCGACTTGCACAGTCCACATTTTGGGCGCGATTCATCGCACCTGGTTTTTTTCAGGCGGCAAGTCTCACATGCCTATACTTATGTCAACGATGGACCTGATGGCATTACAAGGCGAAAAACTTACTACAGTGGCGATGAAGTTCCTAGGCTTCTTGACGGACCCGCTTATAGATTGGGGTGGTTCTGGTGACAGGAGATCATTGATGGGCAACAGGCCATTGTGACTGTTATCGATAGACTCTGGTGGTGAGCCACCGTGGAACAATGACTCCTCGTACGGACGCTTGCTCATATTGCATGGTTGGCAAGTCGACGATCCCTTTTTACTGGAGGATTACTGATACATCATTCAACAATCTATGCGGTAGGTTCCCGTATTAATTGATGATGATAAAACAATATCCTTTAGGTACTCTCTATGGGATAAGATATCAGTCATCGCCATCCCGAAGCGGAAGAGTCTTTTCTCTCCATCTCGGCGGTGGGTGCGGCCGATGCCGACGAGCCAATCACATCAGCCATTTCTACATCATCTGAATTTGATGTCTCTCTGGATTACTGATATCAGATAGACTATTCCAGCTTTGTGGAAGGCCTTTAGAGTATTGCGTTAACAGATTCTTGTGGATGAACGGAACAAACATCCGCTGCTGCTGATACACTATATACATCTGGGACATCATGGCTGAAGATTCATCATAACACCGTCATCGAGCTCGCTGAAAATCAGGCGAGAATTCCCATGAGTGACATCTGAATATCTGCCATGTTGCAATCAAAAAGATACTCTAATAGAAGATGTCAGACGGAATGATTGCAGTCGCACCTCCGCAATGTCCATGAGTAACATGCAAGATATGTCACAATCCCACCTTCCAATAAGACAATACTTACGTAGATACCAACGATTACATAGCCGAGCTGAAATGAGACACTGTCAAACAAAGATGAAATCAGGTGGAATGTTGTTGAGGGGATACTGGCAGTTGGTGGGGGAATGGATCGTGATGGTAGTGACATATGCATATTCCTGCGTGCCTATGCAAGAGGTTATTCTTGAAGCTGACTCGAGAACCTTTTGCTGACGGCAAACACGCTGCTTATTGTAACAGCCACGGAAGCTCATGAACAGTACTGCGTTGCCAGTCCGTCATGAAGAGGGATATGGAGACCAAAGAACAGTCTCATATTGTTATTTATTGCTTGTCACTGGGTTGGAATGTTACACCAGAATATGCCATCATTCCTTTGAGCAAGCGCAGGAGAGTAGTCGACTCGTCAAGACGAGGATCAAGGATGGATCAACGTGGCAGCATTTGTGGGATAAGTCTCATGTAGGGTGGCAATCTGGTGATCGTACTCCGTACAGAAAGGGGAGTATTAGTGATGCAGCCTGGATGTGCCTTGTAGATCGATCGGGTAAAATGTAGTCAGCAGTAAGGAAGGACTCATGCAAATGCGGACATGACAATAATCAACAAAAGCAAAGATGCGGAGGCCACTCAATGACTGATCCAGAAGAAATGCGCGATTCATTGTTCTTTTTGATGCATGATAATTATCAACGTCAACCCGGAGACCTGCGCTGATGATCTTTTTACGTAGTTTTCAGGAGCAATTTTCAGGAGTAAGTCCCAATCACCCGGACTACATTGCTGCTGGCCGTCAGCCCTGTCCTCGTGAACTGTTGTGACCTCAAACCATTAAGGTACATCAGTGCTTATCGGTATTCTACAATAAATACTGCTATAGCTGTATTCAAGTATTTGGACGCTTTGCAGGTGACATTTGTGGAGGCTTCAGAACTACGAGGAAGGTGAGATTAGGACGCCGTTGCCTTTCTGGACTCACACAGTCCGGGGAGGCTAGATTACGTGCTCACCGGCTCAAGCATGCCATTGTCTATATCACATCCTGTTTACGGGAAATCGTAGATGTCATACAAGCAAGGCATGTCTAATTTCGTCACTTAGACTCCTATCCTTCGCATAGCTGGTGTCGTTAAACGGACACCACTGCTCTTCACTCGTCGTCTCTCTCTCAGCATCTAGTCCTCCCTTCAGTCCCGTTAGAACTATATCCCGAACATTCAGAGTCCCAATATGAGGAATTTTAACGTTACTCAAGCGCGAGATGGTTGTGGGACGAAAACATCCAGCTCCGCAATCGACACAAACGGTTCAATGTGTCTGAACTCAGGGCTACTGCTACAGCAAGCGTCGGTGCAAAAGCCTGCGTATCTATGACGAAAATTGCGGAGGGCGGATTCAACAAGGTATCCCGACTTGTTATGGATAATAACTCGACGGTGATTGCATGTATACCATATCCTAACATTGGAAGTTCGTGCAAGACAACTGCGTCGGAAGTGGCTACCATGGATTTTATAAGCCGTCTACCGCAGAGAATGAGGCGCAGAAGCGTACGTCTGACCCTTCGTAGACTCGGACTATCCTTGGAATACCTGTTCCAAAAGCCTTAGCTTGGAGTGGTAAAGCAGATAACTCTGTGGGATTCGAATATGTACATATGAAGCTACTGGCAGGCAACTTGGCGTGATCTGGGATGATCTGAAGCTTGCTGATAAGTTGAAGATTATGGAGGAGATTGTTGCTATTGAAAGAAGCTCCTATCTCTATCGTTTACGGCGGTATGTCAAGACCATTTCAGTTGATGGCCATCTAAGTCTGATTGGGAAAATTTAGTTATGGAGGCCTCTACATCGTGGGTGAAGCGTTTCCGGGGTGCGAAAAGGCTGAAACCGCGAGTGATGCACCTCAGTCACAGAGGAAGGTAGTCGAGGGTCGTTTTGTTATCTTTTCTAAAACATGTTCACAGGAAGGTACCTCGAAGATTATCTCAAGGCAATAGCCCGGCGAGAGATTGCTTGGATTAGTCCTTATGCGACTGCAACGACTCGAGAGCCACGACATGACATGTTTATAGTAGCAGACTCGTAAAACTACCTCGATGCACATAACGAGCTTTACAACAAGTTCCTGCACGTTCCCAACTATCTTTTGCCGAACAATAAAGAGCTGAACAGGTCTGCCATTTGGCACTGGGATATCCATGCTCCGAGTCTATTTGTTAAGGGGAACAAGTTACTGGACTTATAGACTGGCAGGATGTCTGGGCTGGTCGTCTCTTCTTCCAAGCTCGACGTCCGAAATTAGTAGCTTACAATGGAGAAATAATACTGGAATTCCCCGAGAACTACAAGGATATCGAAGACAAAGACGAGAGAGCTTGGATCCGAGCTCAAGTGGTAAAATCTATTGTACTCTGGGCATATGCATCCGACTAAAAGAGGACAAACACAGTGCTCCACGAGATCTTTGACTTACCTCACGGGTGTACAAGAAAAGACGCAGTAGTATTTTCTACAACACTTGGGATGACGATATCCTACCCTTCAGACAGGGCCTTATCCGTGTTGCGCCGTATGGTCTCCTAGCTATACTATATATTCAATGTGACCAACTAATATACGAAGCGCAGCCATTGGGATGAGATGAACAACGAGGTTGCTTGTCTGAATAAGTTCACGGATGAGGAGCTGAAAACACTATCGAGAGGGCGAAGGTTGGAATGAGCAAGCAGACTTCTGGGACGCACTGCGAGGGTTTGTGGATCGTGATGGTAGGACTTCGTATGAGGATTACGAGCGTGCTCTTTGAAACCTTCGCTGAACTTAGAGAGCTTGGATTACAAGATCTTACAGAGATAAGCGACTTCATTTTTGAAAGCAGACGCGGTGGGCTGCGAGAATTATCTCTGGATAGATCACGTCTTACCATCCACTTGAGTTGATGTTCTATTGCACCTGATCCACTTATGGCCGACTTGCCACGGGATGTCCTTATGAAGATCCTATGTTGGCATTTTAGATTCAATGGCGTAGTTGTCTTCCAATCTCCAAAAAAGCTCAAGGTAAAGAGCCATAGAGGGACCCCCTGATTCTTGAAACCGGGGAAACACAGCCACTGAGCCAACCATACTCGCTGTATACATGTCCTCCGCGCTCAGGAAACCTGGTGGCACCGTGGCAGGGTTGGCAAGACGGCACTTGATGAAGAGAGGTTTCCTCTTACAGCAGGCCTCAACTGCATCCACGAGTACTGTCCGGTCCACCGTCTACTGAGACTCAAGAGCCAGAGGCCAGTGCAAGAAATCCAGCATACTTCCCCAGAGCATGGGAATGGATCCCACTAGATAGATAGACACTAGACACTCCGTCGTCTGCACGACTTCCGGCAATGACCCTGATTAACTTTGGAAGATTGCAGGTGATGTATGTCCGGTTTACGTATTACCCCATATGGAGATAGAGAGATTGTCAAGATGGGACTGTACGAAAGTAAGCACTGTTACCTACCATAGGTTTGGACCTCTTTGGACGAATCACATCATTGAGAGGTTAACCCCATTTTGACATTGCCCAATAAATGCCACTGATGATAGGATCGAGGAATGCCCATGTCGACTGGGCGACTCGAAGATCGTGCGGGGTAATCGACACACTAGTAGTATTTGCAACGGCAGGTTGCTGGATCGCCCTCATTTTTGAGGTTGCTAGTGCAGAAAAGAAGGCTGGTATTATGATTATTGTAGATCCTCTTCCGCCCCATGGAAGGGAATTTTTGATCATGCGACTTCTTAACCATCAGAAGGTGGGAATTCCTCTGTTGCCTCTTGCGCGTATGGATATGGTGCACAATGACCAGTCAGAAGTCATACAATCATACCCACCACTACGGGTTCTTATTCTGGCAGGGAAGGTAGACACGCGACCCGAAGATAGTCAGCGTAATTTCCATATATTTTGTTTTGCATGGTTGACTAGACATATCGCTGACCTGGAGGACGGAAACTGTGTCTTCTGGGTCTGTATTCTCCGCCCAGCTGCTATCCTCAATCTTGTTCAAGACGCATTCGGTACGGAATACATGCACAAGGTATCTATGTAGGGTAGATCCATGCATTGGGGGAATGTTCTGTCCCACCAGAGCAGCCAACTATACTTGCCCGTAAATGTTTACAATTACCCTGAAGCGACTTGACTAGGAAGCCTATGTGGGCTACCTTTACGGAAGGGAAATAATCCCTTTGCAGTCAGAGAAAGAGGCCTCCACAACCCACGGGTGGGTGCTGAATTGACTCCATCCGACGTTATTCTTKATCAGCGCCTGGCCGCGCTGCGAATGGTCATAATGGAATAAATTAGCACTCGTAACCATACGTATCTAAACGCAATGGCTGGAGCTGCTGTGATGAATAACCGTCCATCATTCCAGCCACGCATGCAGAATCTGCCAAACCTAATGGTCAATACGAGGAGCTGAGCAGGCAAGAAGATGCGCTCAACCGAAAAATTAGTGTAGACATGGACCGTAGGTCGGACTACTTCTCTGTTTGGTTTCTACTGGCGTTTATCGCGTGAGTTGAATGTGAAGTGATCCAACACGGACGCCTTGATCAACCGACGGCAACTGAAAGTGCCAGATGCCAAGTATGGCGAAGCACGAGCGCTATGATTGTCAACCCCCAGCAATATATGAGGAACAGGTCAGTACCATTGCGACAAGCATAGACGAGGGAAGTCTCCAGCCATCTCTGAAACCCTAGCAAAGACGCATGTCTTGGGGGTCGAGGTCACCAAAGTATCAAAGTACCTTGCTAGAAGGAATCTCCAATGAACGGCTTCGTGCCACCACCCTCGACAATCAACTAGAGGCAAGCATCAAGCTCATATTGCCCAATTGGGATTGATTAATGACTTGAGAAGGTTGCCGGATCCGTAGGGAAGCATAGAAAGTGATAGAAAGTCATAGAATCATAAGAACGCCATCAGCCAACAGATAAGAAGGTCTCTTTTTGTAATGGGAGGGAAACAGGCCACGAGAAGATGGTGTGGTGTGTTTTGTATGGTCGAGGGGGACGGAGCTTATCGCGTGATGCCAGCTAGAGCGGTTGATCAAGGTGACGTCCGCGATTGGAACCGTGGTGATCGGGGAAGTAATGTGAAGTAGCTAGCGAGTCGGACTAGACAAGTCTCCTCAACAGCTCAGAAGGTACTGTGTACCTGCTTATCAGGAGGTATATGTCATGCTCTCCATGATTCGTATGCACCCTTGACCATTCTTCCAGTCTGCTGTGCTGTACGCTGTACCTTGTGAGTCGGTCTCAGGGCAACAGCAGCTAGTGCGTCAGAAACACGCAACGCCAACTGCAAGGTAAAAAGGTCTACACTTTACTCCGTAGAGACACATGCATACACAAAGGAAGCGGTCAAGCTTGGGCTAACGTAGGCTGCAGCTCAAGGGCCTTTCCCGCTCTCTCACCGCCGAGATTGTGCACTTTGATGGAAAGTCAGTCCGTCCATTCCTCTGCCAGCTGTTGCTAGGCATGCGCATCCAGCATGCATGCCAGCCACGGCCAAGCCGTTCTTTAGGTTTTCTCCTTGACGGCGAGTCGAGATTGTCGTCTTCACAGTGACAGGAGCGGCAGCCAGTCGAATATTATGATTGACTGACCATCATTGTTCATTCCTCCCTCCTTGATGAATGTGTCAAGTGTCACCCCGCCCGCTGCTGTTGAAATCTGATACATTGGTTTCTAGGTGTAATTGCTTTTTGAAAACCCCGCAAATCGATACAATTCCATGATTGCATGAATTGTGTTTGAGAATCCCGCGCGCCAAAGGCTGTTCAACGTTGATTGCGCAGATCAGGTATCAGTTGTGCGACACAGGGGGTATTTGCTTTGCATAAGCAGTACTGGGACCATTTGAGCCGGGGCCATTCACAGGAAAATCTCATTATTATGATCCAGGTACCCTGTTCCTGTTCCTATGAACTGGCCATCCCATATCTAGATCTTCGCCCGTTTGACTTTAATTAATGGTGATATAACCTAGAGAGGTACGACAGGGATATCAAACAAAATACCCTAATAATATGATGCTAAATGCTGATATCTGCTCCTGAAATGACGTTTCCCCATGCTTTCAGAGTTATGATCATTATCCTTGACTCCCTAGGCTTTCTCGCAGTTTCAGACTCTCGAACCAGGTGATCATTGGTCACTGCGCTATCCGATTTGGTGTGGCGCCATGTAGCCTGAATTTAGTATCAATTCGGCGGCTCCCTATTKGATCAGTTCGCAGTAGCGGCAGTGCATGTAGCCGAAAATGGAGTAGCCTTACCGCCACCGTTGCTCCGCCATCGGCGAGGGAATTACTGGGGGTGGCCCATGATGCATCATTGTCTTTCATCATCCGGTTGACTGGTTCACCACCGAGGGTCTCGCCCAGTATCGACTCTCACATCATTGTTTATCCATACTCAGCAGCCAGCCCTTGATGGCAAAAGCCATTGCTCCAGATGGATGCCGTGGTGCAATTGTAAATGGAGATAGAATTGCCAACTGGTTATATATTGGTCTTTTTGAGATATCAACTGCTCATGCTCCCAAGGTAGTTATTTTTTTTATCACTCTAATGAAGCATGTCCAGTTAAGACCCTGTTTAGTCTTTGGACCTGCAGGAACTTGTTTAGCACCGTTGTTCCCTTTGATTACTTGGTACCTAATATGTACGATGGACGGAGTATTTCCAGGCATATCTGATTTGCTATCCAGCCTACCACAGTTGCGGAACTCAGTTAACCAAGAATTAAGACAGAATCCTAGGTACCTTATGCTTTTATCAGCTGCTCCACAGTAGGTCTAACAAGCAAACTCTGTTATCTCTAATGCATAACCGCTGATCCAAGTAGCAAATGTACACCTGGCCCTGGGGATCTGGGACAAACGTAGCAGATTCCTAAGCGTATCAAATTGATCATGAAGTCGCAGCCTGAATGATTCGGATCCGAATTTATGCATAGGGAGGCTATTGACAGTGCTCAGGAATGCCTGGAGAGTTCTAATTCCTTCGAGTACCTGGGTGATAATGATTTTAATTACTGGAACGCTACGGACTGATACATCGTCATGTGGCCTAGGGGAACAACAATCAATTATCCGTTTTCAACGACTACCCAAGACTCAATATTGGAGCTAGTGATGTGGATTTTTGTTTCCGTAGTTCTAAGATGAGGATATTCAAGATAATAATGGAGATGATGGTGATGATGACGAGGATTTGCTGTAGTTACCTGTCCATAAGGTAGGTAGGATGAATCATTCAGGGGGTGTGGGGCCATTTCCGAAAACAGACTCGACCTGCTAAGGTAGTGCCGCCCTGCGCCCATCTGCCAGCAACAGGAAGGGTGGGCCGACCAGGGATCACCCCTTCGCGCGTATTGTCGTTACTTTGTTACCTATGTTACTTTACCTACCAGTCACCACGAGGGCGACGTATTGGTAAGTATGGCGAGTATGACAGAAGATTGGCTCAGAAGGAATCCACTACTGGATCCACCTCGAATGTCGTCCAGTTGCAGGACGTTTCGCGCTCCTTCGGCCGCTTTCTCTCCGTCACTGGCCTGTTACCTTACTTCCTGCTCCCCAAAGGTTCCGAGTGCCGTCTTTGCCTTAGGTAACGGAAGTATTTGCCTGCTGCTTCCCACCCCTCCTTACTATTACATAACCATACCCGGCCCAACAACCTGACATTATTGCTCATCGCTGGTCTATAGTTGCAGTCATACAGTACCCGCAATCTCCTTATCCATCCTCTATCCATCCTCTCCCCATCCCTATCGCCTCGTCTTCCTACTCCATACTCCTAGTCTCTCCTGTTCCTTCTCTTCTTCTCCCATCGTCTCTTTCCTCCAACTCTTCCTTCATCATCATCATCATCGATTCGAACCCACCTAAGCTTTTAAATCGTCCGTCCAGCACTACCTACATACCGACCTAATTTGCCACCTCCCGACCGTCTGCTCAACTCCTCTCATCCTTATCCCGATCAACCACAACCCTCACCAGCCTCCTTCTGACCTCAGCCCGTTGCGACTCGATAGTGCTTCTTAATTCCTAAAATCAGATCAGCTCCTTGTTTCTCCATCTGTTCTGAGCAGGTGCACCATCTTGTCTGCTTCGAGCTCCTCTCACCGCTGTATCGTCTCTTTGGTCTCCGAACACCTCCAGCTACCGTGACTCATACCGCTAGTCAACCACGGATAAGAAGTCATTTGTGATCAGCCTTTCTGCGACTTGCAATTCACTCCAGGACCGTGCTACATTGCAGCAGATATACTCGGCGTGAGGGTATCAATTCGTTTGAGCGTGAGGTCTGCCTCGCTGTCTGTCAATCTCCGCCAAACCGGGGCCGGGTGCTGATATCTGGTTCTTCGACTTTGTTGAAGACGCCTGATACCAGTTGTCCATTGCCTTCTCTGGCCCTTTTTATATACCAGCTCTCACCTCTGCAAGTTTTGCATTGCACACCCTCTGGAACTCATGACTTTTTAATCCTCGGCTTCTGAGTCACACCATCTTCCTCGCCCTTCAGCCTGGTGTTCGAAGGCAGCTTTATAAGTTACGAGACTTGTTTGTTATACTTTGGCATTAAAGTTACGATATCACGCAGCGTTTCTATCGACTCTCAATTTCTTCTCACCTCATATCTTCTCGTGTCCTTCAACCGGACATAGCCGTTCACTCGAAGCTCGCTCTTTATTCATCCGATTCGGTCTCATTCTGTGAAACGATATACAGATGAACTAATAACGGTCCTTAACTATTTCCTTTTCTCGTCAAACCCTCCCTGGGTACTCTGAACCGCGCTCCGCGCCCACTGTCATCTTTCCCTTTTGTTATCATCTCCGGTATTTATATGAAAGTCTGAGTCAACAATTGGTGTTTCGCTTTTCATCTCTTTCGATTCTTTTCTTTTCCCTTTATTCGTTGGTCCTCTTCGGTGGTCAAGGTCTTATTGGCATTGCAGACCTGGTTTTCTTCTTGATCATATTTTATAGCCTGGTTGCTTTTTCTTGCTTTCTGTTCTGCATTTGCCTTCCGAGAGGTCTCATACTGCCTCATCGGCCTTTCCTCATTTGTCTAAGGAGACTGCTCTCACGGACCGCCACCGATCCTCTCTTACAACGGACCGCGTACCCTTTTAAACGAACGTCGTGCTATCCAAATCTTCCGCCATGGACTGCTTGAAGAACAACTTTGTCAAAGGCCAGCTCTTGGATGGTCGTTTTCGCACCGTTGCTCCCTTGAACCATGGATCCTTTGGTATGGTCTTTCTCGCTACAGATATCAAGACCGGTCAGGATGTGGCGATCAAGTGTTTGACCAAGGCACCATCCGATGATCCATCGGCTCCGTCTGCGATCGACGATCGTTTTGAAGAGCTTCAGTGTCACAAGCGCCTTGCCCACCATCCGAATATCGTGAATCTTATTCATTCATTCGAGACGGAGGCTCATTTGTACCTCGTTCTGGAGTACTGCGCAAACGGCGATCTTTATGAAGCAATTCGGCACAACCGCGGACCCTTGGAGACGGAGCATGTTCGCGATTTCATGCTGCAGCTGGTTAGTGCTGTTGAGTTCCTTCACTCGAATGGCATGTACCACCGTGACATCAAACCGGAGAACATCTTCTTGACGCAGGACGGCACGATGAAGCTCGGTGATTTTGGCTTGGCAACTCGTGCTGCTTGGTGTCATGAAGCGTGCGTTGGAAGCGATCGCTACATGGCCCCTGAACAGTACGACCCGGGTGCTAATGGCTATTCGCCTGCCAAGGCTGATATCTGGGCGATTGGCATCTGTTTGTTGAATGTCCTCTTCGCTCGCAATCCATTTGCAACCCCCACGGAATCGGACATCCTCTTCGCGGATTACGTTCGTGATCGCCAGTCTCTGTTCGACATCTTCACCAACATGTCCCAGGATACTTTCGAGATTCTGAGAATTGCCTTGGCCATCGATCCTGAGAAACGCTCGCTCGCCGGTGTCCGTGATTACCTCCTACGGGCGGTTTCCTTCACTACCGACGATGAGGTATTGGACGATTTCTGCACTGACGACCGCGAAGTTGTTCCTGCAAGTGCCAACCGCGAGCCTCTCCGAACCCCCTCCGTCCAAACCACTTTTGCGCACCAAGGCGATTCTTTCCCCTGGGCCAAAGCTTTGCAATCCAGCCCACCCCAAGCCATTCGCCAGCTGTCTGCTATCCCCGACAACGAGAGCTACTCCGAAGACCTCTTCCCTGCCTCGGAAACGGCTGGTACTTCCTGGTTCTCCGTTCATCAGGGCACTCCATCTATGGCATCCGTTCTCGACTCTGCCCTGGGTGAATCGTTCAAGTCTACTGCCTTCCGTCCGATTGCCCCTAGGTACCCGCCTCCTTCGGATCCTGTGCCAATCACAGGATCTCTTCCGAGCCATGCAGCCAAACCGGTACCTTCGCTGTCTATGGTATTTGGGCGGAACAAGAACGATCAGATTTCGAAGAGCTGGAGCGACCTCTGGGATGAAGATGAGGAATTCGAACATGAGGACGCCGTCTTCCAAGAACGCCATGAGGCAAATTCCCGTAGCTGGAGCCATGAGAGCAGCAGCTTGGATGTTCCTACTCCCGCGACTGGGCTTCGTGAGCCCAAGTCGTCTTCGCTTCTCAATGCTCGTTCTTMTGCGCAGGAGACGCCTTCCACCAAGCCCGTCGACATTAGTGCCAAGTCACCTCTCGCCGATGTTGGCACTCCTGCCGCGAATTCGGCTCCTCGCTTCTCGCAAAGCTCAGCCAAGAAATCGAACCTGGACAAGTGGGCTGCACTAGGCGACAAAAGAAGAAACTACAAACCTACGGAAAGATCATTCGGCCAGCCGAAATCTTCAAACAGCATGAGTTGGCGAAAGGATTGGGGCCTTGGCTCATCTGGATTCGACTACGGATCTTGGGCTAAGAAAGATAACCTCGCGCATCAGGACCGTCGGCGCCGCCCGTTCCCGGAGAAGGGTAAGCGCCGTGATGCAGTGGAGTCTCCAAAGGCCGTCAAGCCTTTCATTCCCAGCGGTTACGATGGAAGCATCGACGAAGATCTTGATCTTGTGGGTGGCTGGCACGACCTTCACCTCTAATGCCATCACTTCATCAGCAGCATCCTCTTTTCCCCTTGTGTCAAATGCCCTTCCGTCCCATTGTTGCGTCTTATCCATTCTGGAAGGAGAGCAAAGAAAACCTATATACGTCACCTCTTTTTTTTTTTTCCCCCCCCTACCCTTTTGATTTCCTCTTCAACACTTCCTCGCCTCTCTCCTATTTCCATTGAGAAAAACAAAGTGCACTCATAGATAGAATCTCTTCTTCGCGGCATTGGAGCGCGTGGTCATGTCTGTCGTTTTTATTCCTGTATATTACAGCTCGCTCTGGAGCATGCAAGCGGTGGCGGCGAGCGGTTCAAAAGTGACTCACCGGCGGATTAACCATTGGGATTGTATTCCAAGAAGGTTCGGTGCTCTGTTCGAGTTCAACATTATGTGTTCACATACTCTTCAACATCAAAAGGTGCAATGTGTGACGGTTTGGCAATGGCACAGGGGCAAGGAGCGATGATGCATGGCGAAAGAGATGGATGGTTTACATTCGTCGCCTGCTATTCATCGAATCTTCTGCACGAGTCTGAAGGAAAATGCGGGAAAAAAAAGGAAATGCTGCGGGAATAGCAACTATTGTTCTCTTCCACTTTCTGTCTGTCTATTGTTGGTTCCTTCAAAAGAGCCAATGCACTGTACTGTATGTAGCTAGCTAGGTGGAACAGCTGATTAGGTAGGCTGTGAAGTGGACAATAATCCCAAGGAATAGTCCTGAATCAACAATTTCTCGTGAATCGTTTCTTTCTTCCCTTAATAATTACTCTCTCTAGTAATTCAGCTAAAGGAGATGAATCACCGACTTGTGCATATAGCTACCTACCAACGCTTTCATGGCGATGGCATTCTTGAGGCGGTGACGGGGGTGGAAAGGGCGGTCACAGACTGTTGGACGATTGGGGACAGCCGCAGAAAGCCACCTCAACCTGATGCAGGGACGAATTCCTTTGCACATGGGCTGCAATTGTGGACACACTTTCATTTTTTTACTCGGACATGTCTAATTAACACTGGCCGTCGTTTCATCGAAAACCTGCCTTGCACACCTCTTTATTCGATCTTTCTTCATTCTTTGCGACAACTGGCCCAAGCAAGCGCGGCCGAATGCACGCGGTAAGCCGGTGTACTGATAAGCCTTCTTTTTCTTGCTTTCACCTTTATTCTCCGGAGCGCTGACGCCATGATGCATTACTCTGAATGATTTGCAGAGGCCCAATGTACACACCACGAATATGATCTAGTCGACTAATCCAAAATATCTTTCGACATCCCTTTAACAGTGGCGACTTCAGGGTCAAGCGTGCTAGCAGGAAGTTTAGCTGATAACGGCTTTTGACTTGAGCATACTCTTTTTTCCCCTCTGCCACGCCGTGTGCATGATGCTTTGGGGCCGATGTGCGGGCGCATCTCTCGTTCATTTGGCCACCCTTGCCCTGCTTGCGGCTGGAGAAGCGGCACGGGAGCACTCACAGCCACTATGCCTGGCAAGGGGCTGGCGGGATACTGAGGCCGAGTTTATTCGGTGGCCTGTCTGCATCGAGACTCGATGGAGCAGGACAGGAACTACGGTGACTGGGGGACCTCCTGTTACGGTGTCGATTTCAGACAGTTCGTCGCCGACCGGCGCCGGCAGCCCTGTGACTGAACAGCAACACCCTGGCCAGGAGCAAGAGTTGGACACAGATTCGCCCCTCGATAACGCCAAGTTCCTATCGTTTGAAGATTGGAAGAAGCAGAATCTGGCAAAGGTTGGCCAGTCGGCGGAGAATGTAGGGGGACACCGGCGTAGTGGGGTGGCAGGGAACGAGAGCCGACGACGGCCTACAGGGATCAGCAACGCGCTGGATTCGCTGGGAGAAGACGCAGAGATTGAGCTTGACTTTGGTGGATTCGGGGCTGACGCGCCAGAGGCCGCGCGACCGCCGTCGTTTGGCTCGGGGGTTCACATGGGAGAAAGCGCGGGGTCGATTGATAGCGGACTTGGTGGAGATGGGAGTGCCCCATCTCCTGGAGTTCTGCGGTCAGGCAGCTCGCGCAGGAAAGACGCTGGGACTACGTGCAAGGAGCGCTTCAATTACGCCTCCTTTGACTGCGCTGCTACGGTGCTCAAGACCAACCCCGAGTGTCAGGGCTCGTCTTCCGTACTGATCGAGAATAAAGACAGCTACATGCTAAACGAGTGTCGGGCTAAAAATAAGTTCCTGATTCTCGAGCTGTGCGACGATATCCTGGTGGACACTCTGGTTCTTGCAAACTATGAGTTCTTCAGTTCCATCTTTCATACCTTCCGGGTCAGCGTGTCGGATCGATACCCGGCAAAACCGGACCAGTGGAGAGAACTGGGGATTTTTGAAGCCAGGAATACCCGTGAAGTTCAAGCTTTCGCGGTGGAGAACCCGTTGATCTGGGCTCGCTATCTGAAGATTGAGTTTCTGACGCACTACGGAAACGAGTTCTACTGCCCTCTGAGTCTCATACGGGTCCATGGGACGACTATGCTGGAGGAATATAAGCATGATGGCGAGGCTAGTCGAGTTGATGATGAGATTGTTGACGAGACTCTGGAACCAGACCATGCCGCCACTGACGCGGAGATTGCAGAGCCATCCGAAAATCCGTCCGATCTTCGTGCGGAAACTCGTGAAGGCGCGGGCAGGAAAGTGCAGGCTCAAACCCAGGATACTTGCTCGAACCCAGCGCAAGGGCTGGAGAGGCTTCTGGCGAGTTATGTAGATTCTGAGACATGCAGTGCGCAGGCTACACCGACGAGACCTGCTGGCCAGGAAAGAACCGACGCAGCTGTTCAACATCACTCGCCTTCGAGGGACACCACGCCAGCGGGACCCGAGCACTCTGTGCCTATTGTGCCCGGTGCAGATAATGGTACCAGAGACGCACCCGATGCTCGACGAGCTGCTGGCCAGTCCGGAGCTGACGGCACCCCTGCTCCCGCTTCGACGGCAACCATATCTGAGCCTGTGCAGCACGATACCACGTCGGAAACAGACCAGAAATCTACAGCCTCATCCCAGGAAGAACAAGTTCCTCCAGTAGACTCAACTAAATTTTCTGCAACTCAACCACCATCACCTAACCCCACTACGCAAGAGTCGTTTTTCAAGTCTGTCAACAAGCKGCTGCAGATGCTGGAGTCGAACTCGACTTTGTCTCTTCTATACATTGAGGAGCAGTCACGTATTCTGCGTGATGCGTTTAGCAAAGTCGAGAAGCGCCAGCTGTCGAAAACCTCCACCTTTCTCGAAAATCTGAATGTGACTGTTTTGAATGAACTGAGACAGTTCCGGGAACAGTATGATCAGGTTTGGAAGACGGTTGCACTGGAGTTTGAAACCCAGCGCATCCAATATCACCAGGAGATATTCTCCTTGAGTGCGCAGCTGGGTGTCCTGGCGGATGAACTAGTCTTTCAGAAGCGGGTCGCTGTGATTCAAAGCATCATGGTCCTCTTCTGCTTTGGCTTGGTCTTGTTTTCTCGGGGTGCAGTGAGCAGCTATATGGAGTTCCCCAGCGTGCAAAACATGGTGTCTCGATCCTACAGTTTACGATCGTCATCTCCACCATTTAGCTCGCCCTCCATGAGTCCCAGTTCGACCAGGCCGACGTCCTCATATCGAGGTGGCCACAGGAGGAATATTACGGACGACACGCAGGACAGTGCGCCGAGCCCGACTATCGCATACTCGCCGCCGACACCAACGTCGGAGACATCAGTGCCATTGGAGTCCATAGAGAAACGAGAATCATCTCCATGTCCTGGCGATCTTGAATTGCCAGACATCGAACCTCCTCAGTTTCGGTCGCAAAGCAGCCCTCCCGTCTTGAAGAGTGGCGAGGACAGCGACGATGGGGATTCAGAAGCATCTGGATCCATGGAGACGTGAGCACAAGCATGCGCCTATTGGGCCAGCGACACGGCTCGGTGATGCTCGACATGACCTCTAGCGTCATAAGGAGAGCATTGTCTGAAATACGAACGGCTGTCACTCGGGCAATGGGTGGGTACAGAATCATAAACAGTCTTTGTTGCAGATTTCGACGGTCCGGAATGCTGATTCCTGCCATTCCTGAGGCGCTGGCTGACAAAGCTGAGTCGGGTTCAGCTGAACGCTAATCCAGCTCTTTGTCACCAGGACTTGCGCAGAATCAACCAAGGTGACGTTGATTGGGGAACACTTTGGCCTCATGTGACCCCTCTATTTACTCTATCTTGCAAGGGTACTCTGTACTCACTGCTGTAAAACAACAGATGAAGCAGAGGATGATCATTATTTTCTTTTTATCTGTGTACGTTTTAGGAGTGTTGTATAGGCCAGGGGCGGTTGTACACTTGTACTCGATATCATTGTATCAATGTTTATATGCATGTTTAGATACCACTATGATTATGATTTGAATGACAGACGATGACCTGCCTGAAATATCGATATTCAATTATTATTTATTATTCTCGTTTCTGTGCATATGATGTCAAGCATGGCGGCACATGTAGTTGCCATGACAACAATCGGCACGGTTTTTCTTTCTCTGCTTATCCATCGCTTCCTCCAACCAAGGTCATTCTGCATTCATTCTACATATTTCTCATCCATTACAATCATCTCCACGATCTACACTCAGGACAGACTTATAAGCTCGTGCTGAAAGCTCTCTGTGAATACAAACGAGAACGCAGAAGCGCGTCTGAAAATCCAACCCCTCTGTATACAATGGACTCCACACCCACCGCCCCTCTGGCTGACCGGTCAACAAACACCCACCTCGCTGCTGCAAACCAGGACAAAGTCAACGAGCTTAAGTCCGCATCGGGGAATCTGAACTCGATGGAGCACCATCGGTCAGTCCTGCAGGGTAAACTGCAGAACGAGGATAAGTGAGTTTTCCCGAAGTGCTTGAAATCCGATTACTCTGGAGGGATGCGACGGGCAGCAAACTCTGTCCCGGTCATAAATCGTGCATTATTATCCTGTTGAAAGAAGATTAGAAGGAAATGTCTGACAGTAACTATGGACAGAAATCAAGCGAGCTATGTTTCTCCATCGGATGATATCATGAGTCCCTGCTCGAAGAAGCTGAGTGATCTCAAGGGCAAGCGCTTCAAGAAGTATGTCACCCGCCTTGTGTCTGAATATTATCATATTTGTCTTTGAAGATGATGCTAACAGACATGTGTGCAGTGCTGGAAAGCCTCAGTCGCTCTTCGCCAAGCTGGGCAAGAAGAACTTTGAGCAGAATACGGCGGAACATAATAACAAGAGCCTTGGAGATGACAGTACGGCCTAGACATGGTCAATCATTCGATAGTATGCGGAATGGAGGGCAAGATGTCGCATATTTCACTTCTTTTCCTCATGTTTGTGCGCTGGTCGCATCGTTGGAGGGTGAAAAAAGTGAGCATACATAGCATGACCGCCTCGGTCTCGAGTCCTCTGCTTCGTGCATCTATCATTTTTCGGTAACCATGGGCAGTGCCTGTGTGATTACGATTGGTTGACATTGTAAGGCTGACACTGTTGCCTTTGGGTTTCTGGGTTGCTTGATTTTTCTGGTCTGGGGTTCATACGGAGATTATGTGGGATTATAGAGGAATTGGGAATGGACTTGTGTCTCTTTTTTTTTTTTTTTGGTCCTTTGTCGCTGTATCGATGATCCATAATGGTAGCTTGGGAAAATAATGATATCATGTCGCTATCTTTGATACTGATAGATGGCCGGACTTGGTCTATGAATTCAGCTCTCTCTTTTTGGCTCGGTAAACCGACAGAACCTCGGATGAACCATCCATGCTGTAATCGCTTGAAATTGTAATATCTAATCAACTATCGGTTGTCAAATAGTCTTTCAGTTCGTCGTTACATGTTTGGCTTTCATCTACCTTTGTAGCAGCATCGCTCTCTGAGTCTGGATCCAGAACGGTCAGAACAGGGGTCAGCCGAGGTTCAAAAGCAGTGCTCGGCTGCTTCTCCGCAAACTGCGAGTACTCCGCAATCAGCTCCATCTCAACCCTCGTATGATCCTTTTTGTTTTACACGCTTGCTCGGCTTTATAACCGTCTCTCTTCCCTGCTTCATCTGTCCGGGGTTTTCGATTTCCTAGTCCACAGTACCTTGCTAGATTTCATTTTCTCTCGTTGCTCCCCCACATACACAACATGTCCGCCTCCACAAGAATTCCCCCCATCGCTCAGCCCTTTGTGAGCGATCGGGCAAAGAAGGTCCTCGACCTGGTATGTTGTCTCTTCACATTTTACCCCCAGATACAACTATGCTAATTCTTTCTGCGGTGCTCAGGTTGAAGAATTCGTCGAGAAAGACTGCATCCCCGCCGATGCTCTATTCAATGCCCAGCTCGGCGAAGGCGAGAAGAGATGGCAGACTACCCCGGCTGTGCTAGAGGAGCTCAAAGCCAAGGCCCGGAAGCTGGGCCTGTGGAACATGTTCCTGCCCAAGAACCACTTCTCCCAGGGTGCTGGGTTCAGTAACCTGGAGTATGGTCTAATGGCTGAGTATCTGGGCAAGAGCAAGCTTGCTTCTGAGGTGGGTGACAAAAGTCAGATACTTGCAAAGAGTGACGATTGGGTTGCTGACGGGTGATTTTTCAGGCGACGAATAACTCTGCCCCTGATACCGGTAACATGGAGGTGCTCGCCAAGTATGGCAATGAAGCGCAGAAGAAGCAGTGGCTTGCTCCTCTGCTCGAGGGCAAGATCCGCTCTGCTTTCCTCATGACCGAGCCTGATGTTGCCTCGAGTGATGCCACAAACATTGAGCTGAACATCCGGCGCGAAGGCAATGAGTATGTCCTTAACGGATCGGTATGTAGACGTTCCACTCGCCTCTACGAAGAGCATTTGCATACTGACCAATTCTCGATAGAAATGGTGGTCGTCTGGCGCTGGTGACCCCCGTTGCGCGATCTACCTGGTCATGGGCAAGTCCGACCCGACCAACCCAGACCCCTACCGCCAGCAGTCCGTCATCCTCGTGCCTGCCGGCCTTCCCGGCATCAACGTGCACCGGATGCTGACCGTATACGGCTACGACGACGCCCCGCACGGCCACGGCCACATCACCTTCACCAACGTGCGCGTGCCCGTCTCGAACATGGTCCTGGGCGAGGGCCGCGGCTTCGAGATTATCCAGGGCCGCCTGGGCCCCGGCCGCATCCACCACGCGATGCGCACCATCGGCGCCGCCGAAAAGGCCCTCGAGTGGCTCATCGCCCGCGTTAACGACGACCGCAAGAAGACCTTCGGCAAGCCGCTGTCCGCCCACGGCGTCATCCTCGAGTGGATCGCCAAGTCGCGCATTGAGATTGACGCCGCCCGCCTCATTGTCCTCAACGCCGCCATCAAGATCGACCAGGGCGACGCCAAGGCCGCCCTCAAGGAGATCGCTCAGGCCAAGGTCCTCGTCCCCCAGACCGCCCTGACCGTCATCGACCGCGCCGTCCAGGCCTACGGCGCCGCCGGTGTCTGCCAGGATACGCCACTGGCCAACCTCTGGGCCATGATCCGGACGCTGCGCATCGCCGACGGACCCGATGAGGTCCACCTGCAGCAGCTTGGTAGACGCGAGAACAAGTCGCGCCAGGACGCCATTGTTGCCAAGCTGAAGTACCAGAAGGAGGAGGCAGAGCGGTTGCTGTTGGCTAGTGGATTCCAGAAGCCCAAGAGTCATCTGTGATGACCTGGTGGACGTAGGCATAAAATAATCGAACAAAATAGTATGCAGGACAATGAGAATGTCTCTTTTCTATACCAAATACCAGTACGACAACTACAAAAGTATACCATCGTCATCATGAACAAGTAAGTTAAATAGACATCTAACTCCGGTATCTAAAGTCAAATCATGTTACTACTTTTCGCTAGATGATGCAATTCATCTAAGGTATAAACCAATCCATCCCATGGTATCCCCCGCCTACCCACCAGAGACATGAGACAGAAACCGAATAATCACAGCAAATGCATCACTCGCCAGCGAGTTGTCATAAACCTATCAGTAGTCGTCATCTTCCGCTTTCGTGCGCTTCGCCTTGGCCCTCTTCTTGTTGCCCTTGAAGTGTTTCTTCGAGTTGCCGCGCACCTCCGACACGTCCACCCCTCGTTCCAGCGCAACCATTAGTCTCTCCTTGCGGCCGGTCAGCTGCTTTCGGATCTGCTGGCCTTGTTCGGTGTACTGGGCGTTAAACGGCAGGGTAAGCCGTCCGGCTGAGCCCTTCGCGCCGGGGCCGAAGAAACCCGTGTCGAGATTCCGCGACCGCGATCCCACGACGGCCTGGCCCTGTTTGGAGGATGAGCCCAGGGACAAAAGTTCCGCGTCGTCGTCGAATTCCTCGCCGCCTGCGTTGGCCTGGGCCTCTCTTGCGAGCATTGCCTGTCGGCGGGCCGGGAGATGGGCAGTGTCATACAGCTCGCGGTTGTACTCGAGCGGGTCGATGGGCTCTTCACCTTCAGGGACGGGGGGCGGGTGGCAGAAGAGAAGTTTACCGTTGACGTAGTCCTTTAGTACGTAGCGGGCCGCGCGCGACTCGTCGGGCTGACCTTGGCCGGTAGTAGCGAAACCACGAGCTCTGGCGTAGGCTCGCAGGAGATCGTGGGCGTTGGGGATGCCCGTGCCGCCTTCTTCCAGCGGCCGAGTTTGAATTTTCACGCCGTAGACATCCTCCAGGAAGTGCTTGGGGATACGCTGCGCGACCAGACCAGCTGGACCAGTGAATTCGCGCTGCTGGTCGATGGGGAGGACACCATTCACCACCAGTTCGGCTTTGGTTGTTGCGAAGTTGGGGAAGACCAAACCAGGACAGTCGCAGAGCATGATCTCCGGCGACAGGTAGAGTGTCTGGAAGTGTTTCGTCTTTCCAGGTGTAGCGGAGACAGACACCTTCTTTGCTCCGAGGAGGGCGTTGATGGTACTGGACTTGCCGACATTGGGGTAACCGACCAGGCCGATTGTTGTCTTCTGCTTGCGCTGTCCCTCGCCATTGTCATTATTTGGAAGTGTGTCCGGGGTGTTGGACAGGAAAAGTTCTTCCAGCTCCTCCACATCGAGAATATCCGTCCTCCGAGATTTGCGGTATTCGGGAAGCTTGAGTCCCCCATCGTGCTCAGTTTGGCCATCTCCTTCGGCTGATGCATCCTTGGCATCCTGTTGATCATTGATGTTCATCGAACTCGCCGCATTGGCGAGATCATCGGCGTCCTCTTCCTCGCTCTCACTGCCTGATTCTTCGGCCAGAAGCCGGGCCTCGTTCCGCTCCTTGGCCAGATGAGCCGAGAAAAATCGAAAGTTGATATTGTTGCGATCGAAGTAATCAGCCCACATCTCTCGTTGTTTCTCAGTGAGCATATCCGCCTTGTTGACAAGCAAAAGGTTCTGCTTCTTGGGGTCGATCTCCTTCACATAGTTCTCGAGATCATCGGAGCGAAACATCAATGGATTCCGAGCATCAACAATCTGTACAACCAGGTCCGAACGTTCAATGACTCGCCACAGCTGGCGCCAGACCTCCAAGTTCCGCTCAAAGGGCGTCATCAGAAGATCGTTGTTCTCCTGAAGCTCCGCAAGTCCTCTTCGCCACTCCAGAAAACTCTCCCTCTCCATCGTCTCCAGCTGATCCCTGGTCGTTGTGGAATCCCATTTCGGTCTTCTCGGCACGGTTAAGCGCCCCTTATTCTGCTGATGCTTCTTCCTGGCCGACTTTTCCTCTGACGCAGAAAGAAGGAAAGGGTTCTTTTGATCCGAGTGAATGATCTTGATGTTGCTCATCTTCTCCGCAGTAAAGTCGGTGCCCGCCAGTTCGGCGGTGCTGAGAAATTCATCGAGGGCGGCTTGCTCCGTGATACTGCGCATCTTCACCCAGGATGCTTCTTTGGCAGCATTGGTGATATAAGTACTGCCATCTTGCGCGGTACGAGTAATAGCACTATTATGCGATACTTTCTTCTGGTTCGATGCTTTGCCCTTGCCGAATCGATCCTTCATAAGGGTGTTTCCCAACCCCACGGAATTTTTGGATTTTGCGAGAACCATGGTGGCGATGTGTGCAGCTCAATCCGCTGACTTCCACCACTATTAAAATGAGATTCTTTCCCTTGTAGAAATAGAGGGAGGTCGTATCTAGAGGGAAGGAAAGGAAGTGTTAATGCTCGGAGGCAAAGCAAAACAGAGAAAAGTGGTATTATTAATGATGGGTGAAGATTTCCAGAGAGAAAAGAAAAGCCCCGCGCGGATAAGATAAGATGCTGAGTCATCCAGCAATCGAGAATGGTAGGGACAAACAAGAACAATTGCCGAAGAAACAGGGAGATTCAATGCTACAATATCTGTTGCTCAAGTTATAACTGGCTTTCAGACTTCCTCAATGACCCTCTGACTCTGCAGGCTTCAAAGTGTAGTAGTGACAACGATGTTTCTGCCCAAGGCATGAACCTGCTGATAAGGGGCCACGTGACTCGATAACATCCCACTATCGCGAAATTTTGATTTTTGATCTCCGAAAGACACTTGGAAAGAGAAAGACAGTGCAGATTAGACAGTTAAGTTTTAGGGCGTCGATAATAATCAGACCAACAAGATGCCTCCTCGCAAGCAGTGGATGTACGTTGACGGATCCGTTCCATTTGATGCTCGCCGGCAACCAAACTAATTCTAGAGCAACAGTGATAAGAAAAATGCCACCACATACCAGCTCTTTCACCGATCTCAACATGATCCTTTGATTCACGACCCCGAAGCCGACGACCGTGTCTTGCACCCTGTTTCAGGGCCGTCGCTTCCAATCTCAGAAGGTCCGAAGCGGAGCAAGAATCTGTCGGATCTGTCCAGCGAATTCGGATCAGACTCCGTTCGGCACAACGAGGGCGAGGCTGCGAACTATGGCATTTTCTTCGATGACTCGAAATATGACTACATGCAGCATCTGCGGGAGCTGGGAACAGGTGGCGGCGAGTCGTACTTTGTGGAGGCTACGAGCAAGGGAAAGAGCAAGGCTAAGGGGATGAAGCTGGAAGATGCCCTGAAGCAACAAATGACACTGGATGATACAAGGAGCGAGTTTGGCGCCGGCAGTGTCTACGGATCTGAATATACTTCGGACCTGCGCTCGACCACTTCATCATACTCTCGCAAACCGACTTACCAGGACCAACAAGATGTCCCCGATGCGATTGCAGGTTTCCAGCCTGACATGGATCCTCGTCTTCGTGAAGTGCTCGAGGCGCTTGAGGACGAGGAATATGTCGACCCGGATGATGAGGAGGATGTCTTCGGCAAATTGACCAACAATGCGGAGGAGCTGGATGCAGGCGACTGGGAGGACACACTTTTTGACGAAGGAGACGAAGACGACGGCTGGGAGTCTGATGCAACAGAAAAAGCACCCGTGCAGATGGACACTACCGAGGCCAAGGCGGACCACGGCGGTGTTCCTCTTCCTCCAAACTCAAATGACCAGGAGCCTGGAGAACTGCCAAGCCACGACGCACCCGCTCCAGACATGGACCCCGAGGACCAGGGATGGATGCGCGAGTTCGCCAAGTTCAAGAAGGACGGCAAAGTGAAAGCTGCGCCAGTAGCGCCGCCAAGCATCGTCCCTTCGGAGCAGCGCAGCACTCTCGCTTCCACCATCTTCACCGTGGGGGGCACGCCAATTCGCAGAAAGAAGCGCAAGGGCGCACTCACCAACCCCTCCGCCTACTCTATGACGTCGTCTGCTCTGGCCCGTACAGAAGGACACCGGCTTCTTGACGACCGATTCGATAGGGTAGAAGCGCTCTATGCGCTCGACGAGGAAGGCGAGGACTACGACGATAACATGTCCATGGTCAGTGGCATGACTGGCATGACTGGTATGACCGGCATCTCTACCGTTTCATCGCAAGCGCCCAGCCTCATTGACGCCAACGGGCGCGAGGTTGCCCCGCGACACAACTTCAATGAGGTCATGGACGACTTCCTTGCCGGGTGGGATGATAAGACGAGCGCCCAGGCGAAGCGTAAGGGCGCCAAGGCCAAGAGAGGCAAAAACGGCAACGAGGCCATTGGAATCAAGATGTTGGAGGAGATTCGACAGGGTCTCGGCCCCGCCAGGGTGCCAGGAAAGGTTTCTGGCCGGGCATAATCCTCCTTCAATGAACTGCGATGATACATCTTCATTTTCTCTAGCAAAAAGCTTTGGCATTGGGCGTTTCGGGTTCGTTTTTTAGACCATATCCACACGTTGTTTCATGAATGAAGTATGATGCGTTTTCTTTGCATCTAATATACGTCCATCTTAAAGAGGTAGAGGCAGTAGTTGAAAGTTCACCGCAACGAAGTGGCTAGAAATCTGTACAAGTCTGCCAATTGGAGGTTTTTCCTTCTCCTCCACCTATATATACAAGTGGCTCTATAATACATGGGTATATGGATTCATCCATTCCAAGATACAACATCACAAATCTTCTCAGGCGCAGAATGATCCTCTCCAGGAGGACGCAAATCATAGAGCACCACCAACCTTTTCAACGATCCACATCGCCAATCGCACCTTCCAAGAGACTCGTCTTTCGGTCCGCCGTAGATCCTCGCGCGAGATGGCTTGGGAATCTTCTTGCAACCAATCAGTCTCAGCCCCCAATTTCCGTTTCAATTCCTGGTCATTGGTCACGACCAACGCGCCGACTTCCAAATCCAGGCTGTAGCTGCGCTTTGTGTAGTTGCTGCTTCCGACAAATGTCATGCTGGGGTGTTCTTCCTTGGGCAGAGTTATCCACAATCCCTTGGCGTGATAAGTCCAGCCTCCTGGTTCCCCAACGGTCCCGCGTCGCCATTCTTTGAGCTGGATGGAGTTTGTGCGCTGTGCCTCTGCGACTCGGTCCAGAAACCTGGCTGAAAGATGTGTATAGGCGGCAGGCAGCATGCCAGAAACTCCCGGAGAGCCATAGAATCCATTGGCCCACGGGGAAGCGGTAAGCACGGTACCTCGGGTAGTCGAGGCAGTGTGAGAGGTCGATGTGCTTGCTATGAGGAGAGAAGAAAGGACAGGATGTATGTTGAAGTAGCCAGCGGTGAAGAGCCAGCGGGCACCAGAGAAGACATGGGAAGTAGAAAGAAGGCGCAAAATAGCTGTAACCGCTGGGAACTCAGTAGAAGTATCAGGCTTCAACAGCGGAGTGAACTGAGCCACAGGGTATACGAGTGTTTGACTCGACGAACTCCATTCAGGTGCTGGCTTGGTCTCAGAGGAAGGTTGGATGAGGGGGTGCAAGACAGTTGTTGAATAGGAAATGAATTCTTCCGGGTCATCTAAGGGACAAGGGGCGCCGTTGGACGTCGGCCAATCCAGAAGGTATCCTGAAGCATTATGTGGATCCGGTAGAACCTGAAAGCTGAGGCTGCACACAGCGTCATGTATTCCCGCATAGTAATCGGCCAGTTCTTTGTTCTGAAAGACATGGTACCTATCCAAACGGTTGGTGAAATAATCTTCCGAGAGGTTCGCTCTGTAAAATTTATGATCAGCCCATCGTTATGCATTTGTGACTTAGATTATTGTACCCAGAAAGAATAATCTCATCATCAAAGCCATACAGCTTCATGTGCTGAAGGCCCCAGCCCTCGTTGATCCTCCGAGGGATCCATTTCTTTCTCAGTCCTGTCAGATTGGGGGTGTGGAACATCCGAATATCAACCCTATCCGATCCATGTTCAGCGACCAGAGATGCCAGGAGAGAAGCGCAAGAAGGATTTGGAGTCTCCCGAGTCCCTCGTAGGGCATCCGTGAGGATGGATACTTTGAGCTTGGGATTATCCCGAAGCGCCTGGTTTATCGTTTCGAGAAGCTCATGTTCCGCTTTGCCTATGTATAAAGTAGAGATGTAGATGCGGCTTTTGGCATTCCGTATCTTATCCTGTATTCCAGTTAGTTAACAAACGACGGTGGTCCTCATTGACTGCCCCAATCCTCCTTACCTTGAGAGTGCTATAGAAACTTGCAGGGGAATCTAAGATAGTAACTTTGGAAGCTGGAACCTCAAACCGAGGCGCCACTCGATCCAATTCAACCGTAATTGCACCCAAAGGAGACGCTGATGAGGGCGCAACCGTGCTGGCGTTTGTTGTATAGGCGGAGAATTTGCGGTCACAAAGCCTTCTCCGAGCAATCGGCCTGCGCCCGGCGCATCGCAGAGCGTTGCCTCCGATGCGTTGAAACATCTTGCCTAAACCTTCTTGTCTACCCGACCGACAAGAGACTGCAAGATCAATAGCAAGGCGCCATTGAGATCGAGGTGTTCGCAAAAAGATGGAATCGCGATTAGACACATCGGCGGCACTTGGATGATAGAGAGCAAACGGTGCAAACAAATTCCGTACTAAACCGCATCGGGCGGCTCTTTCACCTCCGTCGTGACGGGCTGCCCGCTTCCCTATCTCGAACCTCAGCTTTGCAGACTGCTGACCAGCTCAATCGCTGTATATCGCTCAAGATGTCGACCATACTTCGCACATTGCGGAATCTGAGGAGGATTGGATTCAAGGTTGGTCTTCGGATCAGAATCGGAGCCTCGGAACCTTTGTGCTAATCTCTTTAACCCTGCACAGGAATATGGACACCAGATGCAGGTAGGGTATCCGAACATGCGATGGAGGGAGCCCATGATCAAACAGGATGTTTTGTTTGGATGATGACTTACTCTCTTGCCTCTTCGGCTTCGCTTTATGACAGTACATCGGTATGACTTGCCCGCGATTATCGACTGCGACAAGTGACTAACGCAAGCACAATTTATAGGTGATACCAAAGCTGGCACCTTGATCGCTACCGACCGCTACGGCAATAAGTACTACGAAAACATGGAGGAGGAGCTTCCTCGTGAGTGATGCGAGCAAGCTGTCAATGGGTTGCTGTTAATAACTGTGACAGTCCGGACAAGATGGGTCGATTACAAGGAGAAGGAATATGATGCCTCGCAGATCGAGCCTGGCTGGTGAGAATATCCCGAATCATCATGATGCAATTGTTCCGAAATAAGACCGCTAAATCAATGGGTTGTTCAGGCACGCCTGGCTGGCTTATATGGTGGATGCGCCTCCAACCCAGGACAAGATCTTACAGACTGGCCTCCGCGCGTGGGAATTGCCTGAGCACAGGCCTAACCTGACTCTCAGCCGTGGCGCTTACAAGACCTATTCGACGTTAGTATCCCCCCTTATGGGAGTTTCCCTCCTCTTCGGACCTGAATTGTCCGCTATGAGACCCGCGCACCCACTAACTCCATTTTAATACAGTGTGAAGCCCAAGTACTCCGCTTGGACACCAGTTGCCGCTCCTCGGTAGATGGAATTCGACGAGATGATAGAAGTGGAGGTCAGGCATGGCTGGCGCAAGCTTCGTTTGATTTCATTGACCCTCCAGCCATTAACTCTGTGGTTCGGGATGTGTAAATAAAGATGTTCTATTGCTCGTTCGACTTTATCAAAAGGATTCAAAGTTAAATTCCTGCTTCTCGCCTGACAGTCAGACGCTATATGTCCATAATTATCAACAAGGGGTTATCATGAAGGTATTTTGTAGCCAAGAAATATCACAACAAATGGCTCTCGAACAAACCAGACAAGAGGTATCCTGGTGTTAAAGGACATAGAGGCCCGAGCCTATATTTGACCAATGTCGAATTGGTCGTCGATCTTCAAGCTCAACGCACCACCATAAAACCTCCTTCAACTTTTCGATATCCCCGCTTGCCTCATGAGCGCGGGAGAGCGCATACCAAGCCTCAGAGTTATCCCAGGCGGTGCCACGCTTTGTCAATGCCGACAAGAGGGTGAAGGCTCGGTCCCGGGCAGCGATACGGTTGAGCAGTTTAGGTTCATCCTCCTCAATGTCAGTTGCAGGAATCTGTCGGTTTGATGGCATTGGCCGATCCTCTAAATTATCGAAATCCTTATTTTGAATCTTGTTCAAGGCAGCACTGGACTTCTGAGCGGTAGCCGGTAGGTACAGCGTTGACATCTCCGCATGAAGATCATCAGCAGCTGGCCGGTTCACAGGCATTTTCCTCTCCCAGATGTCGAGGAGTAGATTCGCCAGGCAGACCGTCGCTTTGACATGATCCGGATCACGCACCAACGCTTCCTCGAAGAGCTCCATTGCGTCATGAGGGCGGGATTGAGCTTGTGCCAAGAGCCCCTGTTCGGCGTGGAGGTCGGCCCAGAGCTCGTCACAGCTTTTTGCTGCAGCCCAACCACGGCTTCTAAATGCCCTGGCAGAGGATTCCTGGGCAGCAACAAGAGCTTCCACCCGGTCAACATGTCTGGCGGCCTCTTCGCACGCCTCTTGCGCATCCTCAAATAGCGAAGCGCGTCGATAGAGGCCCGCAATCAGGAGCCAAATCTTGATCAGGACAGCAAGAGCCTGTTTTTGCGATTGGACAAGGGGGAATTTGGTAATCGCTTTTGTCGGTGAGTCAAATCTATATGGTAATCGAATGTCTTGCTCAGGTGGTTGTTTGGGATGACCTGTCGGAGGAGGCGCTTGTTTGGAATCCATGTTATGAGCGGCGGGTCGCAGAGGCTGCTTCGCGCTCTGCGGTTGGTTTGCGGTGCTTGATACCGCAAGACCGACAGCATCTTCAGCGACGCCTTCTCCGCTACCTGGTTGCTGCGGCATCCCAATCCCGTTGGTAGCCGCGCTGACTCCGTTGGTCAGATCTTCAGTGCCATTGACATGAGTCGACCTTTGACCTTCGGGCTTTTTAAGAGTACCGCTCCGCTTCCGCAATTTTTGTCGCGTCGAATCTGATCTGCCCAGCGGTTGTGGAGTCTCAGCATTTCCATTCTGCTCGTGAGTAACTTGGATTGCCGGCGCAAGATCGGTGCCGGGCTCGTGCTCGTTGTGAACCGAAGGGCTGGTGCTGAGAGGCTGCGTTTCACTGGTAGATTCGGCTTTACGTTCGGAAGCGCGTGAGGCTTTATGTCTGCCAAATATACTGCCTCGTAGACTCTTCACTGTACCAGCCGCGCTTTTCGGTGGAACGAGATGCTCTGTTTGACGGTCCTTCTGTTCATCAGCCTGAAGCTCCAGTTTGTTGAACAGCGTTGCAAAAAGGCTGAGTAGTTGATCGCTGTGGTTAACAGCAGCCTCGGGGCCCCCCTGGAGCTCAATGAACGCTAATTGTGTCATGCGTGTCTCGATGATGCGCTCCTTTTCTCGGCCACGCAGCTGATCGATCAAAGCATGCCGTAGCTCGGTAGTATTTGAGGCGTCTCCAGTGTCTTGACCTTGCTTTTGCGACTCTCTGCTACCGTTGACCAACGATATAACGGCGCTGGGAAATTGTTCGAATGCAGCTTCACAGGAGCGCTCAGCAATGTCATAGTCTTGTTTGGCACTGAGCAAGAGTGCAAGTAAATGCCAAAGGGGCACCAGGTCTCGCTCTCTGGACAGATCGGACTGTGGGCCGTGTGCGTGCGTATAGGAGAGAGCCGATTTGACATAACCGATGGCACCATCCAGGTCTCGGCTCTCCGCGAGCAAGAGGGCGAGAGTATACAAAGATGAATAATTGAACTCATCACCGAGCTCTGGAGCAATGCTCCTTTCTAGATTCTCGATGGCCTCCGCACGGATATCATCCCGGTCCTCATTTATGGGCGTCCAACTCGCCCAGTTGGCAAGCCCCGTCCCGATTGCTCTGTAAGCAGTGGCGATGACACGAGGAGACACCACCTGCGCATCGGCCGAATCTTGCCGGATGACGAGCTTTCCTTCCTCCCCGTCGTCTTCTATTTCATGCACGTGCTTAGCGACGAATTCTTTCAAGATTGCAACTAAGTCTTTCGCTTTTTCAGCCTCCTTATCTGAGCCAAAACAGACAAGCATAGTTACTCCTTCTGCAAGTGTCTGAATCAAATTCTCGTCGCTTTCTAATTCACCATACTGTGCCGCTTTCTCTGCCCTTGCTTTGGCCCCGAGGACAATCTCAATGTAAGAATCGAGTGCTTTGACTGCGAGATCGAAATCCGCCAGGGCTGAATGGACATGGAATAGGCGACGGAGAATCAAGTAAGAGAGGTAGGTCTTTGTAGCGGCGCGATAAAGAATCTAAGGTACTGTCGGTCAATATGCCCCAGGCTGCATGAGTTTAGCTGGGTAAAGCACGTACATCAAGAACGTTGCGGCCAACAGCGTTTTGGCCGCCGTCACCGAGGTCTTCGTCGGTCCAATTCGGTCCACATAGTTCTTGCCAATTGCGGATCACTTGCTCGACCCAATCCTCTATTTGCTCGTTCCGACTGTTGGCCATGGGAAATTTCACTTCACGCAGAAAGTTGGTCTCATAGATCGCCTCCACACGCCGAATCTCGCTGGCGAGTTGGGGACGGTCGGGACCGCTCGTCGGGGGGACGTACAACAACCCATTCTGAAGAATGGCGGTCAAGAGGTCGTAGTACGATTTCCAGGTTGCTGATTTCGCGGCGGGTTCACTCGGTCCCTCGGGATGTACAGCCTGCGCAGACGAACGCTGTTTGACGTAGGGATGGGCAGACCACAGCCTACATAGTTGCAAAGCTGTCTTAATGAGCTCAGAATCCCCAGAGGGTGTCCTTTTGACAGCTTCTTCGCTGGCAATAGATGCAGCCTTTCCTAGCAATTTTTCCGACCAATGTAAGAATTGCGAGCATTTCGAGGAGAGGGATGCGCTATGGCTACTCAGCCATGGTGTGAGTGTTTCGAGTATCTTCAGCGCGTCATGGGGTTCAGATACCATTGCCTGGGCAGCTCCTATACGTATGTCAGACTAATAAGAGGAGCGCACAGAGTACCAACTGGCCCACCTTTCATGTAGCAGCCCTTGACCAGGCAGACCTCCGTCCATGGGGAGATGTTCTCCCCCAATTTGTCTGCTACCTCCCCGAAGTCCCTCGGCAGATGAGCTGCTGCCAGGCCCGGTTCACTGAGGGACCAATGGAGCCAACCAAGGCAGACTTGAGCTTGGAAGATCTCTTCTGGAGAGCCATCTCCGTTTTCAATGGTGGATAGCAGCGGGGGTATTAATTCAGGCAAGGAAGACGAGGAGCTAGAGGATGATTGAGCAGTCGACGGTCTTTGCTGGTTGTATTGGGCAATCCGAGATTCTGCTGTAGCGACCTGCAGGAAACCTATCATAAGGGAAATGGAAAATCAGCATCTGAGACGTCTAGCAAGCAAGGAAAGCAAGGGAGGCCAGTAATACATGTCTTTTGAGGCGCATGTTTGGTCACCTTCCGAATAAGCTCGGGGACTTCATCCCAGTTGTTCTGGCATCGTGCACTGTCCAAGGCCACAATGTAGCGATGGCCCTTCTCAGAGAGCTGACCCTACATTCAGCGTCAATGACGTGATATCCAGGCACGGTAGGCTGTTCAAATGTTGAGGGGAACACGTTGCCCGGCAGTCGTAACTTGGGGAAGGCCGTACTCACCGTCATAATGGAGGTACGCTTGAAGATGGAGAAGAGCTGCAACGACTATGGAGGGCAATAAAAATATCATCCATTATCCATGCCCAACCCCGAGGCTACTCTGCGATAGAATCACAGGATAAGAAATGAGAATGTTCCCCCCAACAGTCCGACTAAGCCAATGGAGATAAACATCATCGGCCAGGGGAGACCCGCACGGGCGTAATTTACAAGTGTATGGTACCGTCACGTACCGAGGCTGCATGTGGCCCAAGCTTATTTTTTCTGCTGCCGCAAAATTTTGTATTTCCCTTTTGATAAGAGCAAACATCGCAGGGACGATATTTAAGCTGAAGGAGCCTGCGAGTAGCTCAGGTCATCAGGTGCGCAAGATGGCATCCACTACTCTGCGTGCTGTGACGCATCGCCTGACGACCACGCCTGTCGATCAATTGCCTCAAATCGCATCATTCCTGGCATCATCATTGAGCGATTGCAGGGAGCTCCTGTCTGCGACGCAGAATCAGAAGACGGGCAAGTCCGAATCTGACAATGCTGTGCAGATTCATAAGCTCAAAACTCGATTGGCCAGTTTGCTGCAGGATAGGAGCTTTGAGGGACGATGGACCGCGGTTGTTCTGGTAAAGGCGACGGTGGAAGCTGGCCAGTGGGAAGTGCTTCGCGGATGTGAACCGCTCGTGCGCAGTCTCGTTGCGATTTTGGCTGTAAGTCGTCGAGTCGGTCGCTGACTAGCCAGGTCAATCGCTAATTCTTATTTGCGCAGAAACCGGATCCTATCTCCACGAAGAAAATGTGCATAATCACTTTGACGCGGATCTTTCATCTTACCTACCAGTATCCCACCCTTGTTCGCGAAATAACGACGCCGTCACTACCGGGGTTCATCACTTCGTCGTTGAACCTCATCTCGGTCAAGCCGTCCTCCGAGCCCGTCAGAAAGTTGAAGCCCAGTACGCCGTTCTTAGAGATTGTCCTGAGCGCTTTCCTGGAGCTCATCGCAAGACACCCAACGATATTTCGTCCATTTTCTGCGCAGATTCACAGCATCCTCCAGGAGATCATTGGTGCAACCTCCTCGACGTTTTCCAGCGCAACGATGGACCTAGCGGAGCAGTTGTTCATCGCGCTCCACAATTGCGCTCCCAAGAACACCTCCGCAGAGGAATGGAAGAACGCCTGCCGAATGACAATCTCTTCGGCTCACAGGGCTGCGGACTATGTTTTGAGAGGGGTAGTGGAACAGTGGGAGTCTGTCGATGCGACCTTGAGACAAGGCGCTCAGCCACAGGACTACAGCCAGGTGGTGGCTGATGCTGGGCCAGATGCGCTAGGACTTCCCGGCTGGGAGGGCATTCATGCTGGAGTGGAAAGATTGACGGTACTCTTACGCTTGCTATCCCGGTTTTTGACAGCACCGACGGCATCCGCAGTGACAATTCCACTGGGCTTGATTTTGGATCTGACATCCCGACTGAGTGCGATCACTGTTCCCGCGCCAGGTGCAGATGTGCCTGTCAACTTACAGATTGGCCGGGAGGAAAGGGACGGCCTCTGGGCTGAACTACCTCGTATCCACGCTGTGTGCATGAAACTACTTCTGAGCGCCGTGGATGGTCTGGAGATGGGCGTCGTCCCAGTAGCGCAGACGATGTTGGAGCAGGCCCTCTGGGTTTTCCGGGCAGAGAAATTCAACAAGGATGTCCGTGCCTCTGTATATGGCCTCGTCCACGCTTTGCTCCCACTTATGGGACCATCAACGACGAAAAAGAACATCTCGTCACTGACAGACGTCATCCGGTCCTGTTGCTCTGACATATTACCACCAACTGGTGACTCAGGTCCCTCTGCGGCGTCAGATCCCAAGGGCAAGGCAAAGACGAACCAGGCCACAGTCAACGCCGACTCGTTCTTGCACCCTGCCTCCAAACAGAGTCGGCAAACACAAACTTCAACCACGTTCCCCAACCTGAAGCGAGCTGCATCCGATCTCCTTGCAGTCGTTCTCGCTTGTGTGCCCATCGAGTTCCTGCCCACCTCCCTCCGCGCCGAAATCGACCGGACAGTCATCCTCACCTCAGACAAGACCGGGATGCTGGCAAGCGTGCTTAATCCCGTCCCGGCCTTGAAAGGCCGCGGCACGGGCTCCAGCATCATGCCCTTCCTGGCGCGATGCTATTCCACCGAGATGGAGGTCGAGGGACTGATCAGACCCAGAATGCCCGTTCTGATGCACGCACCGGGTATCAGCGGGTACAGCAGCATGGTCGACGAGGAGGACGAAGAACAAGAAGAGCAGACCACTGCCGCTGTGCAGCACGCTGCCCCCGAACTTACAGGCTTCCTCAGACCAACCGCCACGCCGACTATCCAGAGCAACCTACGCACCACCGAAGCGGTAAAGGAACCCGCGCCGTCCATGCACAAGCGGAGCCTGCCCGAGGAAGCCAAGCCTGGGTTCCCAGCCGCGCCAGCAGCCAGTCTGACAGACAAGAAAGCCGATGATGTGCAAGCGAAGAAAGCCCGGCTTGATACCGAAGCTGTGTCGGCTCAGCCCGCCCTTGGTACGGCCTCTCCTGCTTCGTTCACGGCCACGGCGGCTATCTCTATCCCGACGGCCTCTATCACGGCTACCTCAGCACCGATGCCGACGAGCACCGCGAAGGCGGCTACAGCTAGTGCGGACGTTTCGATGTCCGGGACGGCAGTAGCTGCTGCGGAGACAGGCGACGACGACGACAGCGATGATGAGATTCCTACGCTGAACATTGAGCCGGATACGGACGAGGAGGACGACGAGGAGGACGTGACGATGGATGGTTGATGATGGATACTCTATGGTTATATCCTAATGCTACTTTAGAGTGTATAAGACATGACACACAGTTCGATAGAAATAGACAACCCAACCACACTGGTCAGCGCCATCGCGCTACAAAAATATCTATAGATCGTCCAATCTACCCGTCTATATGTATATGTATATGTATCTATATCTACGGCATATACACAACAGAACCGCAACTATAGAACCCTCAACCCCCTCTCCCAGTACTTCCCCCCATCCCAGTATCGAAACCACGGCTCCCCCCAACACCACCACCCCTCGCCCTTGGCCCCGAGCCCCAACCCGCGCAGCGGACTAATGGGCAATGGCTCCGTCAACCAGAGCCCGCCGCGAGCAAAATCATCCGCGATCGAGCTGCTAGAGAAAAACAGCCACCAGAAAACAAATATCACGTTAGTGGCGCGCCTGACGGGCCGCGAGAAGCGGTACCTGGCGTTAATAGACCGCGCAAGCTGGTGCTGGATCATGATACCAACAGGCTGCAGGAGGAAAAAGACGATGTGGGCGTGGGGCGTCGTCTCGGCGAACTGAGTGTAGCTTCCGCAGGCGTGGACGAGGCCGCTGAGCGAGAATGCAGTGACGGTCGTTACGGTGCGTCGGATGCTGGGGCGTACTGCCAGGTGCTTTGGGAGCAGAGTGAGGAGGAAGTTGGCAGCGGAGGTGAACCCGAAGCGGAAGAGTTGGTGCCACCACTGACTCCAGCAGCCTGTGAGGCCATGGTCGAGGGCGGGGCCGGCAAGCGGGCCGAAGGAGTCGGAGTAGAGCCAGGGAGCATCCAGTGGGACGCGCGTGAGGGCGCGCGAGGCGTTTGGGAAGGCGAGCGAGAGGCCTAGGAAAATGATAGGGTTGAGGGGGGTGACGCAGCTTAGAGCGGCGTAGACGCCGAGTGCGCTCAGGTATACTCGGTAGAGACGCACGAGGATGACGGGAATAGTCGGGAGTGGGACGTAGGTGAAAGGGAATGGGCGGGCCGGGGCCGATGATATCAGGCCCCAGAAGTATGGGTCGTGCATCATGAGGACCTTGACCAGGTCCAGCAGGAGATAGTGCTTGAGGAAGGTGAGGAGGATGGCGTTCAGACGCGCTCGTGCGTCGGGCTGCGAGTCGGCCTCATTGCCGGTCTTTTTCATTGCTTCACGGGCGGACCGCCCATTTCTGGTAGTCCTTTGCCTCTGTAGCGAGGCAGGCAACGGGTCCAAGGTGGATATGCGCCAGTTCCATTCTGGTCCTCGCATATTGAAGAGCAGGCCCAACGCCCAGTTGAGACGGTGCAAGAATGCGCGGGGATACGGCTGCCAGGCGAGGGTCTCTGACTCCCGCTGGGATGCATATTGCTTTGCCTTGAGGATGTGACCATTCGCAGCCTTGTCACCGGATCGAGGCCTGTTTTCGTTGTCTGGTGTGCGCACTTCGTCCGGACATGGTGCGTTACACGAGCGCCTCTCTATTCGTTCGAAATCTCTTTCGGCATCGTTGAAGATTAGAATCGTCGCACTCCAAATAGTCCACCAGGCTGTCACCAAGCCTCCCATATAACCATTCCCTCCCAACAGCGCACGCCGGTGTCGAATGACATCAACGGCTGTCCCAACAATAAGAGCAAAGACGACGGGACGAAGATATCGCGCTCCACGCCGCCGGGATATCAACAGACCACATAAAGGAAGAGCGGTGAAGACAAGGAGATGCCACAGGTAGAAGGGTTTGTAGTCTCCATGCTGTATAAGGAGCTCGAACTGGTCGCGGTTGTTGTCAAGGATTTGGCGGTAAGAGCTGGGGTGGGCCATTAGCAGTCCAGTTCCTTGATGTCAAGTCTAGGACTGGCCAGATGTTGACCGCCGATGATATATCCAAGGATGGAGATTTTTCGGAGAACCAGAGCTAGTGTATCTTGATTAGACTGCGACTAGACTATCTAGATAGAATGTAGACGGATTTCAGGGGTCGATGGAGGACTTTGGGCCGGAGCAAAAGTAAGGGAAACCGAAGCGCAGAAAAAGTAAAAATGCACACACACACTGCAAGGGATGCTCAGGATCATACTGCAGACAGAACAATATTCACCTTCTTTCTCAGCACCTCTTGCAGTATTCTTCATATTGCAAAGTTGATGCTTGACACTTGACTCTTGAGTCCTTATTTGGATGAAACCTAGAATCGTCATTTCTTCTACTTTTGTAGAAAACAATGATGAAATGACCGATCGGATGAGATAAGACTGACATCTTAACAAATTCATACATTTGTTCCACGCCATCCTAAGACAGAATAGATGTGTTTGAAGGAACTTTCTTACCATGAAGGTATGCAGCATGGGTGTATGTTATGTAAATGTATGGATATGTTGGTCATACTGAGAGACAAGCTCAGATCGGATGCAATGAGGCTGCACTTGTAGATAATCCATGCTGTGGAACAAGACAGCAGCAGACGGATAACTGCACCATGCTGGATCACTACTCTTAGAGCTTGTTTCGACTCGATTCTGAGGGTACATCTAAGCACTATAACTTCTGGATGGAGACTCATCCTACTACTGCACACCAGTGACGGCCAATATAGGTACTCCGTAGTTGGTGCCTGAATTAGGATGCCTGGGGTTAGTGGCATCAACCTTGAGTTTAGCTTATTCATTCCCATCACGAGCGACGAGGATGGCTTCTTTTCTTCTTCTTAATATCTCTTGCTATGTCCATCGGCTATGTCCATCCGTGGCTGCTACCTCTTTTGACACACATCACGCAATGGTCCTCGAATCAAAACCATCGGAGGCAAAAAGTCCCACTGTGGATAATTCCCTCCCCAGAATCTACCCAGAGATCAGATGAGCGGAGAATCCCCCCACCAGACATCAACTGGAGAATTGACTCATGGAACGGTGAAGGAACAACCGGGGCTAAGAGCTCTTTGATCCATCCATAGGTATCCATGATCTCGTATTGGCCTTCCTTTTATGTGATCGCTGATGACCTTTATGCAATAGGATCCCTTCATAACTCCAGTGTCAATGAAATAATGAACAGTCTGCTTCAGTCTACTCCATACCCTATCCCTGATCAGGCCATCTTCCCTGCATCTCAGCTGCTTGTGCTTCAGGTTGGCTAATTCCGTCTTCGCCGACTTTCAAGCCCCCGCTGCAATCTCCAGGACCCTGACTCCGAAAAGCCGTCTAATCTCCTATCCCCATCCGCTCTTAACAACTCCTCCTAGGTTTCCATCGACGAGGGTCAGCACTAAGACCTTCACTATCCTCAAGGACGCTTTCCCAACGCAGTTCCCATAATGGTCAATCACTCCAACCACTCCCACCACTTCGTTCGTGCATTATCATCTTTGTGTTTCATCGGTAGAAACGAGATCCGATCACAGCGAGCCTCGTGGCCTATGACGCTGTTGTATCCTTGTAGGTGCCAGAGGCTAAGCTAATCACCGTGTTCCCCTCATGGCTGTCGCCCCGTCCCGCCAGTCATTGGATCTTAGGGCGCCACTATTTGCCGATTTCCCGAAATTCTAGATACTCATACTAAACAGTCGGCGATAATAGAATAGCAGCTTTCCTCTTTGGGTCCGGTCGTTGTCTGATTCTATTCTAGCCGGAGTTTGGCTCGCGCACTTGGATTCTCCTCCGAAGCTGCTACTCTTTCGGATTTCCCCAATATTAACTAGCCTCCGGCCGCCATTCTTCCTCTGTAATCCTATCTACCGATTGTCTTCTTTTTGAGTTGTTATGGTAGTATGTATGATCGGCATTCTTGTACTATTTGAGCTTTGAAAAATTAGAGAATATCCCCCATACTTGGTGGCTCTTCGTCCAGTTGTCGACCTGCACTATCCCATCCTTTAGCACGGATGGGCACCAACAGCCAGTCAGCTTCGGCTGATACTATCGAGCCTGTTCAACCCACTCGGATACCGCACTGGCGTCTGGTCTTTGACCAAGGTGTGCTCACCCAAGAGATCATTGATTATAGCTTCGCCGGTTCAGGCACAGAAGAGGACCCATACCTAGTCACCTGGATTCTCAATGATCCTCGGAACCCCCTCGAATTTTCCATGACGAAGAAATGGCTCTACACCATGGTCATGGCATGGGCGACGTTAGCCGTGTCACTGGTCTCGTCGGCGTACACTGGCGGCATGGAACAGATCATGGAACAGTTTGGTGTCGGCGCAGAAGTAGCAACTCTGGGCGTGTCCACATTCGTGCTGGGGTTCGCGATCGGTCCCCTCATTTTCGCGCCCATGAGCGAGCTTTGGGGAAGACAGTATCTTTTTCTGATCAGCTACTGCGGATTGACCATTTTCAACGCCGCGTCCGCAGGCTCACCGAACATTCAAGCGCTCATTATCTTCCGATTCCTCGCCGGAGCTTTCGGGTCGTCCCCTTTGACTAACGCAGGTGGTGTCATTGCGGACCTTTTCTCAGCGAGACAACGTGGTCTGGCGATGAGTTTGTTTGCGTCGGCTCCGTTCTTGGGCCCGGTCCTAGGGCCCATCATTGGTGGCTTCCTGGGCATGACGGAGGGATGGAAGTGGGTGATGGGGCTCTTGGCCATCTTTTCTGGCGCACTCTGGATCACCGCGGGCCTCATCGTCCCAGAAACTTATGCGCCCGTTCTCCTTCGCCAGCGAGCCATCAAGCTTTCCAAGCTTACTGGCAAAGTCTACAAGAGCAGGATCGAAGCTGAACAAGGAAAGAAGACGCTTGGCCAGTCTTTGAAGATATCGCTGTCCCGCCCATGGATTCTGCTTCTCCGAGAACCCATTGTCCTTTTGCTGTCAATATACATGGCAATCGTGTACGGAACTCTGTTTATGATGTTTGGCGCCTTTCCCATCGTGTATGCCGGCCAGCGAGGCTGGAACCAAGGTGTGTCAGGGTTGGCTTTCCTGGGGATTATGGTTGGCATGATGTGCGCTGTGGCCTTCAGCATCTTCGATAACAAGCGGTATATCAGAACCCAGGAGGCACATAATGGCTTTGCGCCTCCGGAGGCGCGCTTGCCTCCCTGCCTGGTCGCTTCGGTAGCCATTCCCGTTGGCCTCTTCTGGTTTGCCTGGACAAACTCCCCTTCGATCCACTATCTGGCCAGTATTTCCGCCGGTGTACCGTTTGGTTTTGGTATGGTCCTTGTCTTTCTCAGCCTCATGAATTATCTGATCGATGCGTACACCATTTACGCTGCCTCCGTGCTCGCTGCTAGCGCCGTCCTGCGCTCGATTTTCGCCGCCGCCTTTCCCTTGTTCGTAAAGTATATGTATAGCTCGTTAGGTAAGTCACTTTTTTTGACTTTTGTTGTTAGGTGAAAATTAATCAGGTCCAGGTATTCACTGGGCCTCGTCCATACCTGCCTTCTTGGCACTCGGCTGTGTGCCCTTTCCATTCCTCTTCTACAAGTACGGGCCTGTCATCCGTAGAAGATGCAAGTTCGCCGCAGAGTCGGACGAATTCATGCGGAAGTTGATGGAACGAACCGCCAAAAGTCCACAGGAAGAGGAGAAGGAAAACCCGGGCGTCATGGCGGCCCCGAGCCAGGTAACCTTGGAGCCCACCTCCGCGGCATCAGAGGTAGACAGGGTTTCCTTGGACTCTGCTAAGCTTAGTCGGAGACAGTCAACCATCTCAACCAACTCTGCCAGTTCGCATCGGTCTCAGAAGATGGTGACCTCGCAGGACGTCTACGATGCGAATCCCTATGACATTGACCGTGTCAACACGCGCGGCTCGTTCAAGGACTGAACTCTCGAAAAGTAGTAATCTATATAGACTTTGCATGGACACAATGAACTCATCACCCTTCATAGACAGTGACATTCTTCTCTTCTGGATAAGGTAGCTCTACCCTGTACTCGGTACCCATTCCTGTTGCAGTAAGATCATAATGTGGATCACGTGGGATCGTGGCTTAGCGCGTTCCGGTCCAGCTGTCAGCTATTCCTAGTCTGGTAAGGTTTGATCCACAAGCTTCCGCTCCCCTATTAATACTATGCCATTTTCTTCTCCATATCTATCCTGCATTGCGTCGCGTCAAGCGGACGTTAACGGACAAGCATCCATCCCTTGCAGCAAGGATGGGGCAGCCCCGTGCTAAGCGGAACATCGATCTAGTTGACCTCACCGTTGACGACAGAGACACTACTCCCCAGAGAAAAAGAGCAACGCGTCCTAGTAGTAACACAACTGCTACTACTACTACCACTGGCCAACGATTCGGCGAGAGCACCGAGTTCGTGCCGCTCAGCCAGTCCTCTCAGGCCATTATTTTGGATGGAGAGGATGATGCGGAAGCCGAGGACTTGATCCAGGGAAGCCAGGATGATTCCTCCTATGTTAGCTTCATGCACTACGGGAGTTTGCGAACCAAGATCGTAGGGGTCCGGTACTACAATGGTTACGCGACTGTTGGCGAACACGTGCTTCTGCATCGTGAGCCCAATAACCCGTATGACCGGAATGCGATCCGTGTTTTGAACGTCATGGGGAATCAGATTGGTCATATTCCCCGAGATGTAGCTGCTCGATTGGCGAAGTATATGGTAAGGCGATCGAACCGGAGCTTCTGTAAACAAATAGCTTGGTTCTGGACTGTCGATTTAACGTCATTTATTGCAGGACTCGAAGTCGCTGTTTATTGAAGGCATGTTGACGGGAGAGATTGGCTCGTTTACGTGCCCAATTATGCTGAAGCTGTACGGTACCAGCCATCCAGAAGAGCGGCAGCGGCTGAAGCGCATGATGATTGAAGATCGACTTCCCCTGACCGAATTCAATCGGTGGGAGACTCAGGAGCGCAAACAGCTCGAGCGGGCGGAGAAGGCTGCTGCCAAAAGGGGTCGCGGTCTGGCGTCGGGCAATGGGCAGCAGTGGGAGGCTGGCGTTAACCCGATGTATGCCAACCTTTACGCTGGTGACGGTTTCGGTCAGACTGGGGAGAGCTTGGAAGAAATTATTGGTCAGAGCAGCACCTTTAATCCTCGTGATATTGGCCAGGTGACGGAGAACTTTGGTTTGAATGAGTCGGACTTGGTCAATATGCCGATGGCAGATACTCCCGCAGCGTTGTCTACTGAGCTTCTTCCGTACCAGCGGCAGGGACTGGCGTGGATGATCGAAAAAGAGTCTCCGCAACTACCTGGGCCTGGTTCTCAGGACGTGGTGCAGCTTTGGAAGAGAGCTGGAAACAGATTCACCAATATCGCCACCAACTTCTCAACGGCTATCCCCCCACCTCTTGCAAGTGGTGGTATTTTGGCGGACGATATGGGTCTCGGCAAGACAATTCAAATCATCTCATTGATTCTGGCCAACCCGCAGCCAAAGACTCCAGAGTCATCCAAGACCACTTTGATCATCGCACCTGTCGGAGTCATGAGCAACTGGAGAAACCAGATTAAAGACCATACCCACAGTGAGAGCACGCCAAGCGTGCTCATCTACCATGGTGCTGGGAAGAAGGAGGCTGCAAAACTCAACGAGTATGATGTAGTAATCACGAGCTACGGTGCTCTCGCTGTGGAGTACAACCCGAATGCAAAAGCAGCACCTAAGCAGGGACTCTTTGCCGTTCATTGGCGTCGTGTCGTGCTCGACGAGGGACACACAATTCGAAACCCCCGAGCTAAGGGTGCGCTGGCTGCTTGCAATCTGCGCGCGGATTCGCGTTGGACTTTGACCGGCACGCCTATTGTGAACACCTTGAAGGATCTGTATTCCCAGATTCGCTTTCTGAGACTGGCGGGTGGCTTGGAAGACATCGCGGTCTTCACCAGCGTTCTCATTCGCCCTCTGACCTCTGATGATCCAAATGCTCGTCTCCTTCTCCAGGCACTGATGAGCGCTATCTGCCTGAGGCGAAGAAAGGACATGGAATTTGTCAACCTTCGCCTGCCGGCCCTCACCTCGCGTGTGCTGCGCATCAAGTTTCATCCGCATGAACAAGAGAAATATGACATGTTCCAGTACGTTTCCTCCTCTGCCATTAAGTCGATGACCGGCTGCTGACAGTCCACAGATCCGAAGCGAAAGGTATGCTTATGGACTTCAAGTCCAAAGAGAAAGGAGGCACCACGTATTCTCATGTGCTTGAGGTCCTTCTCCGTATGCGACAAGTTTGCAACCACTGGGCGCTCTGTAAACATCGCATCGACGCCCTTGCGGGACTACTGGAGAAGCACAAGGTCGTACCATTGACCCCGGAGAACATTAAAGCACTTCAGGACATGCTGCAACTCAGAATCGAGAGCCAGGAAATGTGCCCTATATGTCTCGATACGCTAGAGCAGCCCGTTATAACCGCTTGCGGCCATTCCTACGACCGAGGCTGCATAGAGCAAGTCATCGAGCGACAGCACAAGTGCCCCCTCTGCCGCGCCAATATCGACGACACCTCCACCCTCGTCGCTCCCGCTGTGGGTCTCGGCGAAAGCGCCGATGACGACGTCGTCGCAGACCCAAACAACCCAAGCAGCAAGATCGAAGCCCTGATCAAGATCCTCACCGCCCAGGGCCAAGCTCCCGACACCAAAACAGTCGTCTTCAGCCAGTGGACTTCTTTCCTTACCCTCGTCGAGCCTCACCTGCAACGCCACGGCATCGGATACGCCCGCATCGACGGCAGTATGAACTCGACGGCCCGCGACGCCTCCACATACAAGTTCTCCAAGGACCCAGGGTGCAAGGTCCTCCTCGCCAGTCTGAGCGTCTGCAGCGTCGGCTTGAACCTCGTCGCGGCCAACCAGGCTATCCTGGCCGATAGCTGGTGGGCCCCCGCGATCGAGGACCAGGCCGTCGACCGCGTCTACCGTCTCGGCCAGAAACGCGAGACGACAGTCTGGCGTCTCGTCATGGAAAACACCATCGAAGACCGCGTGCTGGAGATCCAGGACACGAAGCGCAAATTGATGCTGGCTGCCTTCCGCGAGAAGGATAAGAAGGTCGACGATAGGGCTACCAGGATCGCGGATCTGGAGAAACTCCTTACTTGACCGATAGGCCTTGCCCTCTTGTCTCTTTGTTCTCTTTACGATACTTGATATCTCGGACATATTTTCTGTCTTTCTTTGATCTTTCTTCTGTTTGACTGTATGGAGTATCTCGGGGTTTCCAACATCTAGACTAGCGATCGATGTTTCTCGTTTTCTTACTTTGTGTGATTATTTGATATTCTCGGTTCAAGTTTCGAATTTTCCTTTACTGCTGGTCAGAGTGCTCGAAGATATTATCAAGACTTAGAATTCAAGAAAGCTATGATAGACTCCTTTCTCAAGCTCGAGTCGCCCTACCACATTCATCATTACGTTGGAATCATCAGATATTTTTGAGGACGGCCGTAATTTGTTCATTGTATTTCTGCTGAAGATGAAAAGAAAGAATCGACCACGCTGAAATCGCCCTGTGCAAAACCCAGTGATGGAAATTGAAAACTGGAAATCCAGCTTTTCAATAGAAAGGAGGAGAAAGGTATTTTCACACATAAAAAGAAATACGGAAAGAAGAGAGATATTAACGGTAGAAGGAAAAATGTAAATGATACACCTGCCCAGAAGGGCGCCTGGAAACGCAGAGACAAACCACGCTATGCTCGCAGGAACTGATGGGGATATCATGAAAATCAGATGCTCGCAATCACAAAAAGCAAAAAAGAGAATCTATTCTAAGATTAGCCATCCTGGGATTACTACTGCGCCTTGCAGGAACTTCCTCCGTCCTTCTTGCCATCCTTTGACTGTGAAGCTTGCGAGCTGCCCCCGTCAAATACTTGCCTGGGCTCCGACTCAGCACTCGCACTGCGGCTTTCCATGCGTAATGGTGGGTCCGAGGACTGCGAAGACGGCGTAGACGGTTCTGAGAGAGCGGGAGGGACCATGCCGTCGTGTTGCGGCGGCCCGGTCTGAGCCCGATGCGCAGGCTGAGTACCCTGGACTGGCCCATTCCGAGGCACGGCCAACTCTGCATTTGACGTGGACTGAGAGCGTGGCAAGACAGGCCTATTCGGTGCATGAGCGAATGGACCGTCATCATAAGCATGAGCACGGTGCCCGGAGTCATGAGACCTAGCGGGAGCTGTAGATGGCGGAGGAACTTGAGGTGATGGAACCCGGGCTTGCTGCGCGGCCGCGTAGTGAAATGGCAGGTTGGGTCTGCCCGGCCAGCTTTGCCCTTGAGGCTGAGACATGGGCACCAAGTTTGCTAGTCTCTCCGCCTCTCTGCGTCTCGCCGCATCTCTCATGAGCTCTTCCCTCCTCTGTCTCTCAAATATCAGCCGCTGGTATGCCTGGGGATCGGTACGCCTAAGTCGTTCTTCATCGAGCTCTTGCTGGACATCCTTCCTTTCCTCTTCTGTGAGCTTGTCATTGTCTTCTCTCTGGAAGGTCTCGGTGAGAGCGATCTTCCGAATTGCCCGTTCCTCGCCGTTGTCTTCTTTGATTATCTTGTCCAGCACATAAGGATCTTTCCCCACAAATTCGGAAACGTCATGCTGCTTTACCGATTTAGCGGGGAAGAGATACTCATTGAGCTTCTTAGACGCCCACCGAATCGGGTTCTTCTTGTCCACAACCCGAACCGCAAGCTGTGTCTTAAAGATGGCCTTGTTGTAGATGATCTCCTCAAAGGTTCCTCCAGCAATGAAGCGGTAAACGAATACCGGTTTTTGTTGGCCTAGACGATATGCGCGTCCGACGGCCTGTTCTTCCCAGATAGGATTGAACGAGAAGTCGAATATCACGACGCGGTTCGCGCCTGGAATATTCAAGCCCAAGCCACCCGCTCGGGTTGAGATGAGGTACACTTTCTCCTCAGAAACAGTATTGAAACTCTTAGTCGCCGCTTGTCGAGTGCTGATGGGCGTCTTTCCGTCTAGACGGCGATAACTACGGTCAGAGACTTTAAGAACATGCTCAACATAATCGAGAGTCGGTATGCTGTGAGAGAACACCAACACCTTGTCACCGGCCTTAATTGACTCGCTGATGATCCTGTCCAGAAGTTGTGCCCGATATGACAGATTTAGCGCCTTCATGTCAGGGACATTGGCGAACAGCTGCTCTTGCTCAAAAACCAGCTTCTCGGAATCAGGAATGCCCGCTTGGGTTATAGGTTCATCACCCGGTAGCATCTCATCCGAGTTTGACCCTGCCCTTTGCGCCTCGTTAGCGCGGCTGAGTAGTTTGTCTCTGAAGCAAGCCGGATGGTTGTTACACAGCCCAAGGATCGCCATCCAGGTCCAAAGCTTTGCAGTTCCAACTTCAGTCTTCCCCTGAACTACAGAGTCAACATAGGAATCATACGCTGCCCGTTGCAGTTCGGTCAAGGGAACAGTGATGACAAATTCAACCTTTGGCGGTAAATCACCCTCCAGCACGGCGATAGCGGCACGGTTAATTTTCGGTTCAAGAATCTCCTTGAGAACCTGAAGCTTCTTGAGCGACCTTCTTCTCTCATAGTATGTGCTGTCCACGTAGAGACCTTCCTCAATGGGCTCCACATAGTTTGCCTTGAATTCGGGAAATTCCCCAAGATAACCTTTGGCAATCCAGTCCACCATGGTGAAGTAATCAGTTAAGTTGTTAGCAAGGGGAGAACCGGTCAGGGCGATACGACTCTTAGAACGAAATTGCATAGCCGCTCGAGATATCCCAGAAGTAGAATTCTTCATTTTATGAGCTTCGTCGGCGACAATGATGTTTGGACCCTCTAGAAGCCATTTCCTCACGTTTGCGTGTTCGTCGTCCCGTAGAGGTTTGCGCATCTTTTTCGTCTCTTGATTATGTATCCACTTCCGGAATATGTCGTAGCTCATGATCAGAATTCCACCTTCTTCATCCCAATCAGATACTTCTCGCAACCTCTCGGAAACTGCTATCATCGAAGCTGTAACTTTTCTCAGGGGCCCAATGCGCGACTCTTCAGGAGTCCACATGAGGAACTCCTCATACCAATTATCAATCAGGGACGAAGGACAAAGAATCAACGTTTGTGATCGGTGGAAACACTCGGGGACCTGCTCGCTGAGCTTCGGATCATTGGAAGCCGCCGCTGCAGATATAGTGTTGAGCAGCGAAATGACCTGCATTGTTTTTCCCAAGCCCATCGTGTGGGCCAGTAGACAGCCTTGTTGCTTCTCGTCCTGTATCAGCTCTCGCCACATAAACTGAATGCCATTCAGTTGATGCGGCTTTACGCGTTGACCAATATGCGGATCCAAGTAGATGATTGGGTCCCCAAAGCTCACTGCTTGACGAGTAGGATCGGTGTTGCTCACACCCATAAGCTTCATCTTGTGTTCAAGCCTTCTTCGCTCATTTTCCTGCCGCGCTACACGCTGCTGTGCACTTGCTTGATTTCGTTTGGCATCTTGACTTTCTTTTACTTCCTTCTTCCGCTTTTTGTGAGGCGCATTGACACGTTCAGAATTTCCTGCGTCCGACTCATCGACATGCTCGCTTGAGGTGCGAGTGCTCTTTTCGCTCAGCTCTCTAGCGAACTTCAGACCTTTGCAAAGCCCTAGTCCCTTGCAAAGCTCTTTGTGGAAGACTTTGAAGTCAGCAATTTCACCCTGAGCCTTGAGGATATGCTTCTTGCTGATCCCTTTTGTTGCTGGAATGTAGATGCAATTAACCCAAGATATGAATTGTGAGGCGGTCCGCATTAATAGCTCGCTCTGTTCACTATCGAGTTCGGGTATCCCCATCTGACCTTTCAGAAGAATTCCAAGACCCTGTCCGACAAGTTCCTTCAATTCACCATATTCGTATTCAGGTATCGATGAAGCCATCTCTTCACGCTCGCTGTCAGGCATGGCCGCAATTAACTTTGCAAGCAATCTACGGCGATCGTGGCGTTCCTCGAGAACTTCCCAAGGGTACGACAGCAGACCATCGAAATCATTGTGGTCAGGCAGATCTGGTGTGTTGAACTTGCGCGTCGACTTCGACCCTTCAGGTTTCCGGTTGATGATTTCTGGTCGCTTCGGAATCTCGACAACTACATTGGAGCTGAGTCGGGGAGGAGGAGATATCGAAGGACTTCGTTCGATCTTCAAGCTAACGTCATCCGATTCTGTCCACCTGGGTGGTCGCACCGGATTGAGTGGCGGTGTTTCGATTCTGAATTCGTCTGCTGAAGCAGGAGGAGAGTCCATTGTGAGGTCAATAATGTCTGCCCGTTGCGCATTACCGGAAGGGTCAGGAGAGGGTGAGCTGGTTGCCATGAAAGGCGACCTCTTGGCCCTTGATTTACGTCTGATTCCCGAAGGACTGATAATGTCATCATCGCTTTCGGACGTTGAGGGCGTCGACGCCGGTGTCGTTCGCTTTCTGCTGACGCTGTCCTCGTTTCCAAAGTTTTCAATAGGCGAGACCCGTCCGTGAACCTCGGAGTCGTCGATAAAGTCATCCTGGAAGTCAGACGAGGTGCCGGATTCTGAGTGAAGAGACTCCTCGTCCGCGGCCCTAGTCTCCGGTTTTGGCAATGGCTTTGATTTGGGTGCAGAAGCAACCTTTGGCGGACACTCCTCTGCCTCTAAGACCGAGATACGCCACTTTTGCTTCTGTATGTCGATAACAGTCTGCTCCATGCTTTGACACTGTGTTTGTAACTCCGATTTCGAGGCATATTCACATCCGCGTATTGCTTCGAGCACTTTGCCTAGTCGTTTCTCCAGCAAGGTGACGTCGCGATTAATGGCCTTGACTTTTTGGTAAGTACATTTCGCCCGTCGAGCTGTGACCCAAAGCTTCCGGGCCTTATATTCCTCCTTCGGTAAGCCATTCTGGCGCCACCGATTCACAAACTCAGCCATACAATCTTCGATTACTGAGTCAACTTCAGCGGGAGTCAGCTTTGCCGGTTTACTTTGAGCAATATCATCGCGTTCATTAGCAATCTCCTGCCAAGTTTCTTCATCAAACTCTCCTTCTGAGCCCGAGTCACCGTATAACGGGCAGACGTCTTGGTTGTCTTCCCCGGCAKGGTATTTCTGAAGGAGATATGAATAAGGGTCGGATGGTTCCAGTGTTTGCGACAGCCGGGAGCCGCCAGCCCCTGCTTGTTCTAACTGGGGCCATTTCTTTATGTCCTCTTGTGTAACTGACACAGTTCTATTCGTGGCAGTGTACAAAGTGAAGAATTTCTCGTCGTGCTCACTGACTTTTGAGTGGTCATATGGGATCAGAGCCATCTGACTACTTTCAGTATCAGAGCTCAGCTGAATGGGCTGCTGTCTGAAGAAATAGTTCATGCACTTTCTCACGAAGTGGCGCTGAGCGGTGGGCAAGTGTGCAGGACCAAGCATTACGAACGAATGATCTTCCTCACCAGAGGTAGATGGATAGAATAATTGCGAAGGCAGAATCCGATCTGGTCCAATGTACCAGTCCTTGTCTCGCGGAATGTTCGAAGACTTCGACACACGAGGGTTCTTTTGTGGCTCGGGCAGAGAGCTCAAATCCAGTCTGCGTCGCTTCTTTCCTTCAGCATCAACTACGATGTGTTCATAAGCACGTACGCGTTCGCCAGGGTTGGATTGGTCTATACGTTGTTCCGCAGGCTGGCGACTAACGGCAGGCGGAGGGACGCTTGGAGGCCTCCCGCTGGTAGTGGTTGCACTTTCATTACCTTTTGCAGTAGCGGTCGTTCTAGTAGACTCGTCGCCCCTCAGACCACTGGAAGTCGCAGCATCCAGGGGAAAGCTCCTTTTAGTGTGAGATACTGTAGATGCTGAGGGGGTCATCCAACGAGGGCGCTGCATCAGATTCTGAGGGGTTGCTGTTGGCGGCACAGAGCTCTGATGAATCGGCGACGAGAATTCTTCAAAAGGGCCTGGAATAACGGCTGTCAAGTGACTTGGGGTAACTGAATACCGATGATCATCGAGTTGAGAAGCGAGCTCCACCCTAGAACGCTGGTATTTTTGAGAACGTCGCTGAAGATAGCGTATTGCCATAAGCATAGAGCTACGATGACCAATAGCTTTGAGTCCAAGCTCTTCCCGTAGAGTCTCCTTGTCGACATCATGCAACAGCACCTCCCCGGTTATCAAATTCTCTCGAAGAGCGGCTTCGAATTGGACAGGGTTTGGCCGAGGGGCCTGCGACGCAGACTGGGACCATGGCGTCTCGGGATTATGGCAAAGGAAGGCTACTACCTCGTCAACTGTCCAGTCGAGGGGATCTCCATCATCAGTTTCCATTCCGCCTGGTGGGACTAATTTTGTTAATGGAATCTCAACGTAGTAAGCTGAAGCCAGGAGTATCTTACAGTAATCCCATCAGCAGGTCCAGCTTATCACTTATCACTGAAATTGAGATTTCTCTTGAGTGATAAGGCACCATTTGGTCACAGGAGAGACGAGATCTGAGAGAAGCGATGGACGATTAAGAAAGTGAAAAAGAATTGGGCAGGAGAGCGACAAGAGACTCGCGATCTCGCAGATCTCGCATTCACTAAAAACCTAGCTTCTAAACGTATGAAATCACAGTTCCAGCTGACTTTTCTGATTTTTGAGATGAACTGATCGCGCTGATGGAACGAGACGCGCCAAACTGATACTGCCGAAAAAGGCGATCGGCGGTCGGTTATCGCGATAGAGCTCTTTTTCTGCCGGTATGCAAGGCGGGACAACAGGCGGTACACGGCGTAGTCCCACCAAAGCTCCGATGATTAATCGCCGACGGCCCCTCATCGACAGTATTAATAATGGCCTGTTCCTGCGGGAAATGTGAATTTATTCGCACCTGAACAGTCGTCAATTGATTTCGAACTGCTTTTCTGGGCTTCTTTGAGTGCTGAGATTCCACATTGCAGGATATACAACGCTTTTCATAATGAGTGACTCGATCTATACTAACTATCCTCCGGAACTGAACCCCGCACAGAAGGACTTCCTGGTGAAGACTATCAAGGATTGGGCTACGCAGAATGGCTTGATGGTCCGACCTCCTCCTACGTTCATTTCAAAGGAGTCTGATCCGTATGGCGTACTGGCAACGAACGCTCCAGTAACGTTGTTTCCGAGTCTCTTTCCAAGGGCATGCTTCGAAGAAGCCAAGGCATTGCAGACTGTGTACAACAAGCTTTATGCCGCAATCACATGTAATGAGGAATGGCTGGGCAAGATTATGGAAGAGTAAGACTCTGATGCTTTCTGTGGCCTAGATTCAATGCAATGCTTCTTTCGGAGTACAGCATCTGTGGAAAGTTCTGCACTAAAAACTGTTTGACCTGTAGTCTGATTGACGTTGACGACTTCATCTCCCGTCTGTGGAAAGTTCACCTTTCAGTCAAGGAGGAGGGATATGTTCAGAATTTGTCGCTTGGTTTATATCGATCCGATTACATGGCGCACGCTCCGACAAACGCGAATGCCCCGTCTTTGAAGCAAGTGGAGTTTAACACTATCTCGTCGTCCTTCGGCGGCCTGTCTTCTCTGGTGCGAAAGCTCCATTCAGAGCTTCTTACCTCCCCGCCAGGCTATCCCATCTCTTATCCTTCCCACCCACTGTTTGAGTCGAGCGTACCTCCCGAGAATACCGCTGTGGAAACCTTGTCAGCCGGTCTGGCTGCAGCGCATTCTGCTTACGGGCCTTCGAAATCGACCCCGGCTCTTCCCACGTGTATTCTGTTCGTGGTACAGGAGAACGAACGGAACATATTTGACCAGCTAGCACTCTCCAGACAGCTTACTACCGTCCATAAGATTCCCGTTTTCCGACTAGTCAGTACCGAGATTTTGGATCACACATCGATTGCCGGCTCAAACGCCTCTCGGCCTCTCATCTATCGTCCCCCTCATTCACCAGACACGCAGTTTGAAGTGACAACTGTGTATCTCCGCTGCTTCTATGCCCCGACTGATTACACCTCCGAGCGTGACTGGGAGGCGCGGACACAGTTGGAGCGTTCTGCAGCGATCAAATGCCCTACTGTTCTGAACCAGTTGGCAGGGTCTAAGATTATACAACAAGTGCTGGCAGAGACTGCAGGGCCCGACCACCTTGCGAACTTCATGGCAGATGCCGACCCGGCCACTATCGCCCGCTTGCGGGAAACGTTTGCGCCTCAGTACGACCTTTCTTCAAACGGGCGCGGTCGTGAATTGGCTCTGAATCCCGAAACAGCTCTCAACCACGTCCTCAAACCGCAGCGGGAAGGAGGCGGCAACAACGTTTATAAGTCTGCCATTCCCGACTTCTTACGGTCTATTCCAGAAAGTGAATGGAAGCGATGGATCCTGATGGAACTGATCCGTCCGCCAGCTGAGGCCAAGAATGTGGCTTTGAGAAGTGATGGCGAGGTTCTCAGTGGCACGGTCATTGGGGAGTTAGGTATCTATGGCACCATTCTCTGGGATCAATCCAATGGAAATGTCCTGCAGAACGAGCAAGGCGGGTGGTTGATGAGGACCAAAGCGAAAGATGTTAATGAGGGGGGAGTGGCCACTGGATTCTCCAGTTTAGATAGCATTCTTCTTTTCTAAAGTTCCTTCACAAGTCCTTTGTTACTGATAGATACCTATCTTCGAATACTATAATCCTTTTGCATGAACCAGGTGGTTGGTTTTTCTATTCCAATTTCTTCATCACTTTGCCAAAGACGTGAATGACAGATCAATCTTCTTCAACTTAATCTTCTTCCAACCAAATTAATATACAAGCCACACTCCACCTCTATGATAGCAACACCCACCTGGATGACTGGCCCACCTTACAGCTAGACCGTGTCAGACAGCCCAGAACCAGCCTCCACATCCCCCTCTTCGCCCATATTTCCGCGCTGCATCCCACGCCGCCACGCGCCAGGGAGCTCCTCAGCGGGAAGCAGCCTCCAACTCCCGAGCCGGAGCCGAGAAGCCCTCTCCGACAACTGCCAGAAGAGACTCAACGCCTCGCGGATCCGCTGACTAGGGACATGAGCCTCCTCACCATTTAGAAACAAATCCAGAGGGTAGTAGGCCGCCGCACCGCCAGCCAGAGTCCTGGAGCGCAGCCGCACCGMAGTACGCTGGTCGCCTGGGCTCGGGCCCGGGCTCTTCCTGTACTCGATCTCCATGGTCGTGTTATACCTGATCTAGTCCAGCGACCAGCGCGCAACACGCTCGACCTCCACTTTCCCCACGGTGCGGCAGTGGCTCGTCCAGCAGGATAGCGCCAGTGGACTCCTGCACTGGCGTTCTCGGCGCATGTTGAGGCTGTTCTCGCGCGGCCGCTGGGCTACAGGGACGACCATCCGCGCCTTTATATCGCGGTATGTGAGGCGTGGGTCTGTCCGCATCCAGTATTCGAGGAGCCAGGCTGCAGGGCGGACGGAGATGTACCTTGGCAGGAAGGGAAAGGCGCGCAGGGGGCGGCCGTCGTGGTCCTTGACGACTTGGCCGTTCTCGACGAGGTTTCTCAGCGGGGGAAGATCATTGAACTCTGGTGCCTCCAGGCGGAAGAGAACAGGTGGTAGATTGTTCTCCGAGTAGGCTGCGTGGTGGGAGTTGACGCAGGTGTGGTATCGGTCAGGAGGGGCGTCATCTGGAGGTGTGTTAGTATGGCATTGTTTGACGATGAACATGTAATACTGACGATGGCATGTCAACTGCTGCATAGCTGGGACGTAGCATATTAGTTTCTGTGATATTGGAATGCAGTAGGAGGCGACATACCAGGAGCATCAATAGGTGGAGAGAACATATTATGGAAATAGGCATAAATGTGATATTCTTGAAATATGTTACTGAAGATGAAGAGTAGAGAGTAAGAATTGTTATACAGAAGGAAAAAGCAGTAAACTCTCACATTTATACATGAGTGTTGCAGCTTTGTGAATACAACACCAGAAGTCACATTGTGAATAGCTTGGGGCTAGGGGATCCTTGCTTAAGCAAATCTGAGATTGACATATAGAGCAGGTATATTACTCTGAGAGTGACATACATCTACAGACTCGGATATTTTTCTAGATCAATGTAATAGTGATTCTCAATTTAAATGAAGGACAGACATAGATGTCGACGTTAAGCTGAATAATTATACAAGCTTATAGGAATCCAATTAGTGATGACAAATTATGCCCAGAATTTAATGCTATAGAACCGGTGCAACTACATTACCGGTCTGTGTGGCTTATACTGGAGGGGAAGGTCTCTGATGAAACTGTTCTTTTGATATGTAAGCAGCTGATTCTTACGTTTGACATAAATAACAGACTTCTATATAAGATGTTAGAAATTACTGGAGGTTTAATTATGATCACTCGGTTTACGAGCGCGTACTTCTGTCTGGTATCCTTGACTATTTACTGGGTCATGTTAGGTTTCAAGTCTGGAAGTATACGCGAAAGGCATTATAAAATATATCATGCCGTGAGCCAAACGAGCTAACGCCGGCGATATTGCATCGATGACTCTACAGCATTGAGGAGTTAAAGGATTGAAGAAACAAATTGATTTCGCTGGCTGGCTCACTCTGCCCAAAGAGGAAAGTGCAGCCCTGCATATCATAAACTCGTGGCAGTCACGCTATCGGCGGAACGCCGCCTTGGCAATCAACCTTATCCGAACAACACCACTTCCGGTCCAGAGGCCCAGTGGACAGCATACCAGCTGTTGAAAAGCAGAAAGCAAAGAAAGACACAGAGCTCAAACGATCACAATAGACGCCGCAATCCCGAAGACTCCAAGGCCAACTCCGCTCCTCCCCAGGAAATTGAGGACTTCCTCCGCGTAAGGGGTATCTGTAGAAACGAAAGGCCACCAGACAAAAAAAGAACAGACAGAAAGACAAATTGACAAAGGCACACCAGGCGCTCACTAACAAGGGAAAGTAAAAACAGGAAGCGCAGAGATTGAAAGGCAGAGCTAGCCTCACATGACGCCCTCCACATAAGGCATTTCAAAGAGGAATCGCTGCCCGGCGTAATACTCGTTGAGTGCAACGTCGTATACCCATTTCAACGCACCCTCGTCAGTAGGACGTGGGCGACAAATCAGCCGCAACGTCATAGGCTCGTAGGTGAGTGATGGAAATAGTGGATCCGGCGATGGCGGCGCAGTCGTGCGAGAAATTGGGACAACGTTGATCATGTCGTCGAGGTGGAACTTGCTGGCAAATTTGGCGTACAGGGAATCGGTGTTGCAGAAAGGTAGCGTCTTCTTGAAGGCCTTGTGCTGGCGCTTCATTTGAAGCCGGTGGCGCATTTTCAAGACTTTCAGGCCAGAGAGCTCCTCTTCGCAACGGCGCGGCCAGTCGAGTCCTTGACGCGATTCTTCCTTGAACAAAAAGTCGAAGTTGCAAGGGCACAGGTCTCCATCATAGAGGGTTTCCTCCAGAGGAGAGTCGAGGTGGTCCTCTTCGGGAACAGTAAAAGTAAGAACCGGAGAACCGGGGACAGGAGAAGGGACGGGAGAGAGGACAGGAGAAAGAAGAGGAGAACTGAGGATAGGCGAAAGGGGAACAGAGGAGTTTGGAACAGGAGAAGAAGGACTGAAAATGGTAGTCATCGACTCCCCAGAAGCTGCACGTTGACCGAACGAAGAGTCAGTCTTGATGAAGGGAGGTGGTATTGACGGGGGAGTCAGAGGCACATATTCTCTAACAGGAGTGATGGGGTCAAGAGCATCGCTCATATCGACGTCCTCTTCAGTCTTTGCCGCAGTCCTTTTCTTCTTTGGCGTGCGTGGTCCACGATGGCCACGTCTGTCAGGTCCATAATTGTCAGGAAGAGCGATGCGACCACCCGCTTCTCCAAGCTCAGGGTTGATAAGGCCCGGAGTCAACCCACGGGTCGAATTGAGGGTGGGGTCGATGTTTTGCTCACTCATTTTTTCGAGAACATCTTGCTCAAGCTGACAACTGATCTTGTTGCCTGAACTCCAGGCAATCAGGTGGAAAGCTTTCCGAAATCTGACATTCCGCTGCTGAAGGGCGTTACGTTCAATTGCAAAATCCTTGTGCATCCTATCAATAATGTCTTGTAAGTGGATGCGCCTGTCGAGTCGCATCCATGCCTCGACTCTGAACTCCTCGACGTCAGAGGAAATGTGATCCGGAAGGATCCCGATGTCTCTGACCCATTTGCCGCCCAGGACTTTCATCTTGGGAGGCTCTCGCTCTTTCTTCTCATCCTCCTTTGTGGGCTTGAACTGATAGAGGATGGCTGGGAGATTGTCCCAGGACCAATCCTTCTGGTCCTCACGGAAGCTTGTAAAGTTCCGCGGGTCGACGGCTTCGGTGCTGCCCTGCCTCGGAGTTTTTTCTGCTGCCGTGTTAGGATCGATTTCCAAAGTGACATGGAGAAGTCGACTCACTTTTGTKGCCTTGAGGCTTTTCAGAGCTCTTGGAGCCCTTGGGACTCTTTCTCTCGATTTTGCCCATTGTTGAGGCTGCAAACCGATGTCAGCCATGCAAAAGAACAGTGCTGAACCCAGGCATTGCTGGGCAACACTTGCGCACACAACTCAAAGAACACTCATCACCACACACCTGATGCTGTCCTGTAACTTGTTGCTGAATGCTGGTCGTTGCGGCGATCTGTGGGAGCAAGCCGGTACTTGCGAATATGAAGTGGAAAAGTGTTTCGAGGAAGAAAAATCCCGAAGGAGACAGATCAGGAGAATATAAAGACGAAGACGAATTGGACTTCGCCATATTGAGTTTTGAGAGCTCTTCATTCTTTTCGATTTCTCAATAATGTGGAGGTTGGTATAGCCGACTGAATCGGGGGAAGTTTGGTTGTGCGATGGTGATGAAACGGGGTGAGCGAATATTCACTCGACATGCCTCTCCTGGTCTTTGTCTCCCTCGCCTCCTTAGCGAGCCCCTGAAAGCCCCAGACTCACAAACACACCTTAATATGATCTGTCGGAAGCTGTCTTTCTGAAACGTAGAATTTATGCTCTTCAAAATGATACGCAGCTTGCCCATGTTACTATCATTCCTGGGTTGTCCGCCGCACTCCCCGGACGAAGCCTCTCGACATGCATATCCGCTGTCATATCGTCACTGACAGCTGCAGACCCACTCAGCGCCAGTTCGCCCAGCGCTGCAGGTACACCACAAGGAGGCTGGAAAGCTTCTTTTTTCAGAACAATGCAACTGAAAAATTCTCATTGGTTCTGCTGAGCGAAGCCGGAACAGGGTAGCCGGAAATAGATCGCGTGGCTAGATGGCAGATGTTGCGTGGAGTCTATTGTCTGGTCTGCTGCACGTATTGTAAGCTGCGAACAATTATATTGACTGCTGCTCGCTGCTGAATGGCCTCCCTTTCCCCGGCAGGGCAGGAAGCGAGTGGATAGGGTGGGCCCGAGCTGAAAATCGCTCACTCGGTGAGGATTTATTGTACTTGAGTATATTGGGGCTGAATAGGGTCTTTTGTTGTACTTCTGTGTTTTTCTAAAAGGAGGCTCATCAGGCTGGTGGGCTGGTGAGGGGCTTGAGGGAGAGGGAGAAGGTAGAATGTCATTGGGGTAGGAACTTCCATTTATAGCTGCTAGCCTCGTTCTAAGGATTGATTTTGAGGACAGAGCTGAGGTGTGTTTTAAGTACGAGTCAGAGAAGATGATTGCTGTAGGTGGGAGAACACTTAGTGGGAAGGAAAGTCGTGTACGAAGTGTAAAGAGGCCAATATGAGGGTGGATACGTAGAGACAGTGCTGGAATGAGGTGAATGGAAAAGCAATGTGACATGCATTCCTATTTTTGTGAAATGAAATTGTACAGTGTGCATCCTGCCTCCGTCACTATGTCCATGAAAACTGATATCAAAGCAAACTGAGATTTCCCAGCGCAAACCATATCCCTGTAAAATCTCGAAGACCCAAGTACTCGCTACATGGAAAGGAAATAGTAAAGAATTGGAAAAACAGGCAGCTTTACCCAACCATAACGCCAGCTCCTGGTGTGCAGTTTCCGGTCGTCAGTAAGCATTCAGCCTTTCAAGACAGTAGCCCAAAAGTCATCGCTGGATCTTTTGGCGGACTTGCCAATGTTCGATCTTTCTATACTCCTACGCTTTGTGCTAGTGCCGTCGCCAGCTGCCGACTCATCGACACTCATATCCTCAACACGTCTGCGCTTCGAGCTGGCGATTATGTTTGCAGGGCCCTGAGACTTCAAATCCTCAGTGCGTCCACGCTTCAAGGTATCTCTGTCAACAGCTTCGTAATCGCAGAGAAGCCAATCCTCGTACGACATGTGGTTCTTCTTCAGAAATTTCTGCAAAGTCATTGTGCGGCCAACAGTATCGTCTTCATCGTGGATGCGTTGGCTGGGAGGCTCGATGCAATGTGTCAAGCCATCTACATCTGGGTATTCGAAATCCGCATGAGTGGAGTCAACTGTTTTAATTTGCAGCGATGCAGTTGCTCTCGCGTTGCTGGTAGAAGAGGGAGTTAGTATAGAACTCGATTTAGGGCACAGAAGGAATTTTACGGATTAATTGCGAAATCTTGCTGCGATAACCTCAGGTCAGCTTCGATCTCGTGGCTAACGCCAAACGTTAGCAACGCTGTAGATTGAAGTAAGCAGGCCAAAATACATACCTGCTCAATTCCATTCTTAAATCTGCCTGCGAAGCATGAAGTGGGCCAGGACGGCGACCATCGCACATCCCATCGAAGCTCCTGGAAGCGGTTTCTAGATTCATCCTTCCCTGCTTCATAGGAATGATGTTTTCTCCTGGTATCGGGATGCGTCCGCCAGCTTCACCCTTTGATGGATCGATCAAACCAGGCGTCAGTCCCCTGGTGGAGTTCTTCTGGGTGTCAACTCCGATAGCCTTGAGCATGCGATCAATATCCCAGACGGACTTTTGCGCATTCCAATTAGCTACGTGGAAGGTATTGCGAAAGCTTTCCCTGCGAGACTCAATCTCCTCTGCGGTCAATGTGTACTTGGGATTGACACGGTCGATGATATCCTGCTGGGTGATGCGACGGTCCAAACGCATCCAGGCCTCGAGTCTCCATCCTTCGACATTCGAGGAGATTTGGCTCGGGAGAACGGCAAAGTCATTTATCTGCTTTCCAGTAATTGCACTAGTTGTTTTATAGACACGGTGTCTCGATTTGCGGTAGCCCGTTCTGGGTCTGAGAACGTAAAGGACGTCAGGCAAGTTTTCCAGACTCCAGTATGTTTGATCGCCATGAGGGGTGGTTTGGTCGTCTGCAGCTGCTGGCTCGGGCTTTACCAGGTTCTTGTTAGTGTTTATGACCAGGCATTTGTGCTCCACTAGTGGTGAGGAGTGGGCGCTTGAAGGAACCGCAGGCTGATCAAGTCTTCCTTGAGTTTCAGACAGAACAGAAGGCTCGTAGTTTACCCGAGGCCGGTGTTCCGGTGCATCTTGAGTAGCAGAGAGAGGCGATGGTTCATGTATCAATTGAGAAATAGGCACTCTTTGGTAATCTGGGCAAGACGATCCCACATGCAGGCAAGGCTGCGAAGCAGATATTGAAGAGCGCCCACCCGTCAATTGCGCTCGAGTAGCGGACGCATCCTGGGAATTCGAATAAGGGGAGAGGCCCACAGTAGTATGCAAGGGGGTCAGAGGATCGATTTGATGGGTAACAGATTGAGCAACAGCCGAAGTGTTCCAATCTCCCTAAATTAAGATACCTGGTTAGACATCTTATGCAACATAAGAACGACGGATTAATGATGGCATGTTGGCTACATCACTGGGTCGAAGCTCGTCCTTGGGCAGGCTTAAGAAGGAATTCACTTGCCTCGAGGGTAGGGGGATTCGCTCGTTCCTCATGTGAATAGAACTCTAGGCCGGTGTAAAAGCCTGGTCCTGGGAAAAGACCGAGGCTATGATAGAGAGCTCTCTGAAAGAGGCCCCTTCGAGTGGAGATGTCCATTGGTTACGTGTAAGTCGTCCTCTGGAAACCGGGGACCCCGGAGTATTCGCGTTCTGATGTGAATACGTTATAACGATGTAGGGCACTCTGAGAGCCAAAAGGAATGAGATAAAGCAATGGATCCCCTGTGAATATGTTCCTTCCCATGGTCAGTCCTGTTTATCTCTTCGAACATGTCGAGACTTACAGAGAGCGATCAACCGCAGTTACTGAGGAAAGTAAACTGTGATCAAAGACCAGTGGCTTTCCAACCAAAGCTGTACACAATTAAGAAATGCAAACATAAGTTAAGGATGCTATTTGAATAAAACGGTGTTCTGGTGGAAGAGTGAAAGCGTTGCCAGTGATGATGGTGAGAGCAAAGCGTCCTTGGGAGGATTGCAGAGGCGAGTAAACAAAACATCTTGTCGGTCTCTACCACTTTGCTTCCTGCATCAGATCGTTTATTTTCGTCTTTTTCTCTCTGTCTCGCTTCTGGGTTATACTGTCTCAAGCAATTCATCAATCTACGATCATGCTCCGGGTTAAGCTTTCCATTGTACTCTACTCTCTGTACTCATCTCAAATTCAGTACTTGAAGCAATAGAAAGTACAACTGGCTCAACAAGGCTCCGACTGTCAGTCAAATGCATCATCGCCTGCCCCAGGTATGCTAGACTTGGGAGATACTACGCGATGTCTTCTATCACGAAGGTGTTATCCGGTAAACAGGCAGTCCTACAAATTTAAACTCCCTTCCGAGTATGTTAATCATATTTATCACTCATAGTAGTCATTGCAAATCTAATTGCTAACCGGCTTATTACCGCATCATATTCATGTACATTTGACGAATGCTCAACGTCTAATCTTCGGGCAGATACAGAGTGGCTGCGGATAGAGAAGGCATTGTTGCTTAAGGGCAATCTTGACGATATACTATCAGCAGGCCCAGTCTTCAATTCTTTGAGACAATCTCGCGCCTTGTCATCTGCGAGTCCTGCGCTGTTCTGGGTATTTCATTTCCTCTTTGCGCAGAACAGAAGTATATATAAGCGAGCCAAGACTCGATATTCAGTAAAGCTTTTCGCTGTCTACTCTGCATCTCTTCTACACCACCACAGCTGGAACCTGATTAAAAGCACAACTGAGATAGAATACTTTACCTTATTGCTCGAGCATATCGAAATTTAACACCAGGTTCAATTGACTACAGTCCACCCATGAACAGCCGCGCCACCCCTCTCCTCCGCCTGATCGAGAACGTAACCACCAAATCCGGCAATAAGACCCAACTTTTGCCCAAGAAATACAGCCTACAGATTGCATGCCACGTCAAACCGAACGCATCCAGCTCCCGAGAAGGTATCATAGCGGTGGGAGCAGAGAAAGTTGATGTCTGCGTTGCCGCGGTGCCCAGGAACGGAGAGGCGAACGCAGCTGTATCGCGGGTTTTTGCCCAGGTATACTTACTCATGAGCACTTCGCCTATTATACAGCATGATATTGCCGGATGGCTAATACATGATAGATATTCGACGTTCCCAAGTCCAATGGAGAAGTAATCCGCGGCCTGAAATCGCGCGACAAGACTCTTTGTATCACTGATCTGGACATTGGAAAAGACGGAGAAGAGCAATTCCTAAAAAGAGCTCGCCAGAGACTCGAGGAGGCTGTCATTAACAACAATTGATTCTCCAAGGATTACAGAGTTCTGGTTGGATACGCCCATAGCTTTCTCAAATGTCCGAGTCCGCTGTTCCGTGACATCACGAAGACCGCGGACATTTTCTTTATCGCGCCAATCCGCAACAACAACTTTTTTTACCAACACAAACTCAACAACCCACAGCATACTGCGTAATCACAAACACTACAATGACCTCAACAATAGACAACCCTTCCAACCTCCAAACAGGACCGACACCGTCCAAGCGAAAATCCCCCGAGGAAACCGACGCGTCAAAAGCCTCCTCCGCCAAAGTCCTAACCTTCACCTCCCGCAATCCGCCCTGGACCTACCTCAAACTCCAACTGTACGCTCTACACCCACCACTCCACCCACGCATAGGTACTAACCCAGGGCAAAACGCAGAATCACCCAACCACCGACATCAACAAGCCAATCCCCCCTCGACCCTCTAACCGCAAAAACCCACCTCACCGCCGCCCTCGCCCAATTCCTCGGCCTCACAGGCACAGCCATCCCGCTCGACATCCTGAAAATCGCGCAGGAGAGCCAAGCGCAAACAGTCTGGATCCGCGTCCCATGCTCGGATGCCGCGGCCGTCGTTGCTGCGCTGAGCTCCTGGATCGGTGGCKGCGGGGGGAGTAAATCTGCGACGGCGACCGGGGGGAGCGTGGCGTGGCGGGTGTGCGCGAAGGGGAATTACCTCGGGGCGGTGATACATGGGTCTGGGGGCGATTTGTTTGTCCCATAGGGTGGTTCTGTTTCCAGGGAATTATAAACCGGAGATGGACGAGATGGAATGTCTATGCATTTGAGGTTCTGTCGCGTCCCTGGACATTACACGGACAGGGTGCCCCACGCGAACATGCTCCGCGAAGACAGAATACCAGGATTGTTGACGGAGTGCTATATACATGCTCCGTCGATCGGGTGAGCCAAGGGCATACGCAAGCCCACCAGATCAGAGGCAAAGGCAGCGTCAGGCGTGATAACGGCCAGAGCACCAGACATCCAGGACACCTATGACGACAGATGCACCTGGATGAGTTTTGCCTTTTACGAACATTCATACAATGGGTGGGACGTCGATTAGGTCGCGAACACAGATGCTCGTGCAAATACTCACGACTATTGTATAAAATGCTAGCATATAAAAGAGTCCTACATGACTAATTTTCATAAAGGAGAGATATATCTAAAGCTTGCAAATGCCCTTTCTGTTCAGACGAAACACCGAAACTCGCATGCTCGATTGAAAGACGATCAATGCCAACGCTGTACAAACACGATAACCGATGGACCCTGGTATATAGATTTCAATTTAAATCAAACTTTTCGTTTTACTTTACTTTCGACCGAAACCGGAGCAACATCTCAAACGGATGCCTTGGCCACGCTCGTATCGGTCCGGGACCGCAGGCTTCCATCCCCGAAGATGGTGGACGAGTTCGAGAACCCCGAGGACGGGGTGTTGGCGAGGACCTTTGCCCGCAGCGCGGCGCGGATATCCTCGACGCTGCGGTCTCTCCACTCGGGGTACCCAGAGGTGCTGAGAGGGAAGAGAACGAGGTTTTCGTCCCGGCAGGTGAAGTCGTCCACCTTGGGGGGCGGCATGGCGGTGATGATGTCGAGCTCGACGGCGATCTGTCTGCAGTATGTGTCCAGGGGGAGATCGTTGACATCCTGGCCAAAGGGGTTCTCGATTTCGCTGCCGATCGTGGCGAGACCGAGGATGATGTATGCGGCGACTGTGCAAGTTAGTTTCTGCACCCATATGCCACAGGAGGGAGAGGGCTTACCGATAGAGCCGGGAATAGTGATCCATGTCAGGGCATTGTAGAGCTGGAATGGAAGCACCAGGACATAGATCCAGGAAATCTGAGCAATGGCAATACTGTAGGCCACCGGCAGTGGTGTATCCAGCACACGTTCGGTTCCAGTGAGGACTTCGTTCAATGAACACAGAGCAGCAACTGGTGCAAGTAATCAGCAACATCGTCCAGGCGCCAAACAACACTTGAAAGGACGAGGACTTACTGGCTTGACTCTGGTGAAGACTGACGGACAGAGTGCCATTCGCAATGCAACGGTCAATATATGCAGACAAGTGATTGAGAATCTCCAGGGGCAGATGGCCCAGAGGCTTCTTTGAGCGCTTGATGAGCTTCCTGGGATTCGACTCGGCGAAGGAGACGCCGAGATATTCACCAAACGCCTTGAAGGAACTCTTCTTGCGCGGCTGAAGGTTTGTACGATCGTGGGCTTCCTTGGCAAAGGTATCCAGGTGTCCGACCAGGCCCGCCAGGTCTTCGTAGCCGATATCCGGCTCGAACCGCAGTTTGTGCTTTAGAGCGATGGCAAAGGCGAGGATGAGGTTCATGGCCGTTCTACATGGGTTAGGCCAGTTCGCGATGTTATTCTGAGTCAGGCTTACAGTTTACCCAGCAGGTCATCCTTTGCAAATTCACCTTCTCTTTCCGCCGTGTTGACCCAAATTGTGCGAGCAAGGTTGCGAGAAGTCTGAAGCAAGAGCGCCCAATACTTTCGTCCATCTGCCCACCTGAGACACACTTAGCAATAACAATGGTAAGCTGCAGAGTTGACTGCATACCTCTCATAAGCAGTAGAACTTCGGAATGAAAGAGCCAAACCGACGACAAAACCGAGAACCGTAAGGAGGATATTGTTAATGCCAACTTATGGTACGATCAGCCAACGATACACCACATATTGCAGCCGAGCCACTTACGGGGATGTTTGAAATATGAGATGCATGTGATCAAAGTCGACCACGCCGCGACAGATAGCAGAGGAAGAATCAGTTTGGGCAAGACACTGCCATGCATTCGAAGAAAGACCGGCCATTTCGAGTGCTTATCGAGGTCTCGGGGACCGTGCTATCCACCCAGCAAATTAGTACCGGATCCAAACAGCAGGAGAAAATCAGACAACACATACAAAGTAGCTGTCAAAGTCATCGTTTTTGCGACGGTGAAAACTGAATTGACTTTCGCGGGAGTCGGCAAGGTTTGCCAGAAAGGTTGGTCGAGGCGTGAGGCGTCCAACGCCAGGTTCCTTTTCCTCATGATTGACAGGTTGGTTATGATGGTCAGTATGGGCATGAACATTTGCCTGGACTGGAGGAGCAGCATCGGTCGTTGTGCCTGCACCTGCAGCCTCTGCAGCAGGTGGAGCCGAATGACCCTCCATGATGCTAGACTGAAAGACCGATGTGAGATGTAAGGAGAACGAACGTCGAAGGTTAAAAAATTAGTTCGAACGAGAGGAAGGGGAATTGAACTTGTAACCAGACAAGTCGGGATGATAAATGAATGTCGTAGGTCGAATCTAAAAGAAAGGAAACTCAAAAGAAGGAAACAATATTAAATACCGAAGGGTAAAGTGGAAAGGAAGAAGAATGGGACACGCTAGTCTAAATAATCGTGAGGAAGGATCCTACGAGGTTACCTTACGGAGCAGACTAGCCAGTACTACTAGATACTAGTCTACTACTAATATTAATCATATCGATCGCCCTCCGCATTGGAACATCTCAGCTCCGACTTGGGTCTGGGTTGGGGGCCAAGCGATGGCCTTTGACTGCGATGGACATCTTGATTTGTTCGATTGTCCTTCAGGCTGGTCTAACGCCGTGGAGATTTCTACGGCGAAGATCTCAATGACCTCGACTAATAATAATCTCAACGTTAATGCTATCACTGTGTATCTCCACCCTCCATATCAGGTACAACAGCACACACTACCTTACTTTTTATCATTGTATGAGTATGACTGAGTGCAGAGTCCAGACTCTCCCCTGTTTCAAAGAGTGCCACGCAACGAAAAAACGTCAGCGCGGGAACTGCCGTGGCTCTCAGGCAGCACCGTGGTTCATTGGTCAGGATGCCTGCGGGCAGTCTCGGGTCCAGCCACGCCGGAGTCCAGGCCTTCTTCACATGCACCAGTCAACGGCTCCTCCGGCGAAAGTGTCCATTCTGAAACAAGCCGGACAACTGGCTGCCAAGTGGCTTGGATGTGAGCCATAAATATCTTTTGCTCCGAAAAGGGGCGTCCGCTAGAGACGCCTTCATTTAATTCTTCAAGTTACTTAAGTAACTTAACTCTCTGTGAATATTTCTAAGTATATCATCTAAGATCTGGATAGGACTGTCGACTTGTTTGTATCCCACAGTTAGACCTGTAACTGGCCCTGGACAACGTCCTGGTTAAAGTATTAAGTAGGTAGCAGTAAAGGACTTTTTTGCAATATATTAGAAGGTGCTCGAATCTGTGTAGCATTTGTACCACTTGTTATATAGACAGAAATGACCTAGCTTTCGCGCACTGAGCGCGTTTTGCTTGTGGATTTGTCAAATCCACGCGCGTATCTGATTCGAATCTACTCAATTGTGCTATCGCCAGCCTGCGACGAGCGAGTATACATCGTCTCACTTGAGTTTGTCCTCCCACAGGAAATGCTTCCCGAAGAACATAACCTGGGACTTGCTGGTGGGAAGCTGTTGCCTTTGCTTACTTTATTGAGTGCCGGCTCACTGGGAACGTGCTTATCAGATCTATCCGCTGGCTGCGGACGTGCTGCGACGGCGCCGCGACAAGGCAGGAGCGACGCTGGCTCCTTGCTGCCAAAAAGGGACTGGAAGATAGTCGTTCCTTCCTAATTAGGAGTGTAATGTGTGCCTATTTCTGCAAGAAGGGGAGGCGCGGTGTAATTGGGAACCTTCGATCGCTTCTTCCGTGGTGAATATATTATATACATGCGCCAATTACACATACCATCCACCTTGACAGCAATTTTTAGAACCATGACCCCGATGAAATTGCGATTGATGGCTTGGATCCTATTTTAGGGTACAATGTTACTACTTTCTGATCCAAGACAGATCAATTGACTTTATTAGATATCATTCAGAAGACAAATATGTTAACACTTCAGCCGGTCATCTGATGGCACCGCCGAACTGGGATTAACCACGATTTCGAGCTATGGCGCTAGCAAACGCTCGCAGAAATCAGGCGCTTGTTTGCTTGGTTGAAGAAAGGGATGCTCCGCCAGTTCGCCTGCCGTTTTGCTCGCATCTGGGTGCCAGACAAGCATTCCCTTGGCGAGATCCAGAAACGCTTCCCTCTCCTCTCCCTCAAGGAAGGAAGCTGTGTCGCCTAATTTTCGGTCGGGTATCAGGTCTTCGTAGAGAAAGCGACCTAAGATGTTTCGTGAGTCTCGGTATAATTCACTCGAGATAGGAAAACCCAGTAATACCACTATTGTCAAAGAATGGCCCACAAAAGTACTCCTCCGCGGTCTGGCATACTCTGTCGTCTTCTCGTCTAACAGGTTCAGACCACGAGTACTCTCGCATGTATTGATATCTTTGTATCACCTCCGGGTGGGGTGGACCGAGTAAGGCTATTATTTCGGCAATATGTAGTTTAGCATCGTAGCGACCTTGTTGATCATGGATATGCCGAAATAGCTCTTTGCCTCCGATCATATCCCACAACTGGTCTGGCATTAGTGGATGCAACAACTTTGGAGAACAACGGGACGCGCCAGAACACCAAGGTTCCAAATATCCGCAGGCATTTGCCATCTATTACCCAGTATCACCTCTGGCGCCCGATAGTGGTCCGGCTGAATAGGCCAGACACTCCAGTCGTCGTCTTCCTCGAGTCTGGTTGCCAAGCCAAAGTCGACAAGCTGTGGTATACTTCTCAGGCTTTTGAGTGGGCCCGAAGCGATTACGGGACTGATACATTGGTCGTCCCGTCGAATCAATCTTAAAAGCCGTCGGGTTTTCAAGCTGAGAATCCATGAAATCAACAAGCACGGTCGGATTCTCGAATGAGACCATGATGTTTTCAAGTTTCAGATCTACCTTAGGCAGCCGCCTGGGCTCAGCATCACCGACGGGGAAGCAAGGCCGACGATACACTCACCAGTATGAACTATCCTGCATTCTTTGTGAAGATAATCAAGCCCCGTGAGGAGTGCACGAATGTATGTTTTAATGAGGGGCAGTGGCATCTTTCTATCGTCAAAGCGCCGCTGATACATCGACAATGGCTCCCTCATAGGCGGATACACAAGACACGAATAAGAACCTTCTGGGCCGTTAACTTCAAAAGAGTCTAGTAATGTGCGGATAATTGAGCGACCACGATGTGATGGATCTGCCGTGGAAATGTGCTCTTCAATCTCTCGCTCATGACAAGCGGAACTCGCATTGTTATTGGCGATTTTCAATGCCACAACGCTCTCTGGCTCTTCGATATGCCTGTCTGTTTGTTAGAGACAGAGGGAGCTTCGAATTTAACAAAGGCTACCCATGCAGATCATGCGCGAGCCATACTGTTGAAGACACACCCCAGCCAACCTTGACCAGGGTTTGGTAACGATCGGCGAGTACCTCTCCAGGCCTCGCAGGGTAGAAGTACTTGGAATCGTATACTGGCGAGATCTCTTCATCCACGAGTATGCCGGGCGGTAGAGGTGGCCCGGGAGAAGGCATAGGAAACGGTTTCTTGCGCGAAGCAAGGCGGACAAACGAGGAATGGACGGCCTTATAGAGTGCATTACAGAGTTACTCCCCATAAGGTAACGGGAGAACGTGATATTAATGGTTGCCGATGAAAAAGATCAAGAAGTAGACTCAGTTTCTCCAGTAGAAACGTAACATCGCATTTTACAACTGACCTTTCCAAGGCAATTGCCAAACGGCTGAGGGACAATTGTCCGAAGAAATGCCCATGGACCGGGATGAGTATAGGGTAAGTATACCTAGGGGGTTAAAGGCTGAGCGGATCACCTGACTCGCTCACCCTCCTTAGAGCAGCAACATCTGGACCAGCCAGGAAGCAGGCGCTCGCGGGTTTTTGCACGTCAAATATCCCTAATGAAGATGCTCATGTCCATGTATGTCACTTGAATGTTACATTGGACTTCTGATAATCCGTCGCATTGTCTCGATTGAGTTGAGGTAGATACTAGATGCAGTGTGCCTTTAAGAATTGCCGATCTGTCCGACGACAAGCCGAATGATAGAGCAGAATTGCCATCGATTGAACTTGATTATATTATTATTGGCGATGCCTATTGCAACATCGGGATAAATTCAAGACATTATTCTGCACGCTGACTGCCAATGCATCCTGTTGGCTAATAATCCCAAGAATTTCGGCCTCTCCGGGCCCACTTTGTCTTCCCCTCACGCCCTGCGCATGAGCGTGCCCTCAAATGATCCGAATCAGCTACTGTAAGTATGTACATTGCGGGGTTCTCGGGGTGAAGTCCTCAAACTGAATCAGAGTAGCAGGCACTTGCTTTGTGCAGTGACTCCAGTCAATATCTGCCTTAGACTGAATAATGATTCTCCATCCGGTGTCTTAGAACCCCACAACCTTAGCACACTTTAGCAGCTATGGACCATGGAACCTGGAAGCAGCCTACTCACTCTTGATATGACTTGGTTACGAAGTGAGAATAGTATGCTTAAAGAAACCACTTTGGCTCTTCGCACTCAACTCAATCCAATTTCCCCAACCTAGTGGAAACACCAGAAAAAGCATGCAGGAGAAGGGAACAAATGTGATTTGCCAGTGTCTCGTACTGGTCCATGAAACATTACAGGGGCATCCCTGCTCCTAGGCTGCAGAAGGCTCAAGCCACAATCTGCAGAGTACTTGGTGTCCGACTGTCCGCATGGTACAGGCCTTTATTTTCCAATCCTCAATTAACACTCAACAATCGTCATAGGTCCATCTCATAGTCCTACCTGGTTGATATCAAGGACAAAGAACATGTTCACCTTGGCGCTTCTTTAAGATCATCTGTTAAATCTCAATTGGAATTGATAGATGACTCGATGAGACGCCTGGTTGAACTTTTGTGGTATGCACTAACTCTTACTGAATATTTAGAACTCACATACGCTTTCCTCAACTGGCAGCTGAAATCATTGATGACCCTTCACTGTAACTAGAGTAGTACGTCTATATATTAGCACCTTTTCACAAAACACGACATCGCACAGCCTTTGAGCTCAGAGGCCTGCTTCTCTAAACCCCGGCATTCGAACATAATGCTTCTGGTCCGAGAGAGAACGTGCCTCTAACTCAAAAGCCCGACCACTATCCTAGTAAAGCGGTTATCTGCTTCAGTGTGGTCTTATTACATTTGCCTCGGCTCCTCTGCCATTCCATCCATTTATGCAAGTCAAGGTGTATTTCCTCGCCCTAATCTAACTCCCCGGGTTGAGAACCCGGGGGATGGAAATTGACATACAAGCGCGTGCAATACTTTGATCTCCTTGAGAGAAGTGTTTATACTCATGGAGAGTTTGACCAGTGTGATGGAATTGCCAAAGAAGGAGTTTCGGTTTCAGTCATGACACACGTAACGAAACCGATATATTAGGCTCAGTATGACGGAGAACTACAGATAACCGTCCTGATTCTGAAAGTCACTATCAAGTTGCGATTGGGTTTCTTGGACGGACGACGATTGAAGTCATACTCGTTACTGGTCTATAAAAGTGATGATGGGAAACAATACAGAGAGGCATAGTATCTGAGCGACTAATCTTAGGAAAGGTTCATTGATAGTCTTGAGGCATAGTAGTACGTATGTCCCGAAGGAGTTATGGACTTGGTGTCTCTATTAGGTAACGTATGCATTGGCATTATGAGAGGCTGAAAGTCCATCAGATATTCAGATTATGGGTTAGATTAGATTGAATGTAGATGCAATAATAACGTTGCTATCAACAGGACTAGTTTGCTTCCGGGGAAGGACAAACAGGACTATCGCCAGTTTGGTGGTTATGCTCTATTGCATCAATCTATACCCATTGTCATGACTATCTTTACAATCAGGTAGCAAGCCCAACATGAGAGGTCTGGGGGAATTCGGAGTGGTCCTCACGGTCCCTTGCTCAGTTTGAACATACGTAGCCAAGACCGGAGACTCTCATTGCCCGCACTTTCTAACAGGTTCGTCGGCCTCGTCGGATATTGTATCAAGGAATAAAAGCCACGTTGATCCTCCCGCCGCTGAGCCTTGGCCCAAGATCTGTAAAGTCTGAAAAGCTTCATCAGATGCTAACTAGCTAAGAAGCTTGGGATAACCACAATCTTCTGCGGAGATCCAACGGTTGCTGTCTGGATGATCGGCGCCCAGACTGCAAAAGATCGTCCGCTATTGATATGTGTGGAGCTAACACGCCTGGATCCGATCAGGCATGTCTACATTAGCCATTTAGGGCAAGTCGAGGTCTTATCCGATTCTGAGTATTTGGATCAAATTATGTTTGAGTTGTATATTGCAAAAGTCAAAACCCCATCAGTCATACTCGGAAGGTGTGTTAACGTTTGACCTTAAGGAGAGTGCCTAGAAGGCGACTGCAGTGCATGGCTGAGTGATTTGTACACAGTTGAAGAGTGGGCTCAAAAGAAGGATACTGGGTTGGTGGGTGACAAGCAAAAGAGAGATTCTCATTGCTCTGATCAGGCAGGTGACTTCTGATAGCAAGGTCTGAAGGTTCAAAATTGAGAGTCAGAATTCAAGATGTGGTTGTTTTCCCCGGATAAAAGGATAAAACCTACCCAAATTTAAGTCAGGATAAATGATTTCCGTCCGAGTGCCACGGGTCGCCAAACGATAACGAGTGGTTTGGTAGTTGTCATGACTCGCTGGAAGTTTGAGGCACCAACTTTACGGCTGTTTCATCCATGGTCAAGAGCTCTGTCGGTTTTCTTGGAAGACTGCACTCGTTCAAGTATATGATCCGAATAATAGCTAAGTTTGTCAATCAATAACCGAAGATAGACTATTACCTCTCTAGGTAGTAGACTACTAGCCTCGAGCCTGGAGTATGGAAAAAACCGCAGTCCACATTTTAAGAACCTGTCGGGATTATATTCTTGCTGAAACATCGAATACTGATTGTTCAGACAAGAGTGTCTACAAGATCAATGTGGGGGACTATTGCCCTCAATGATTGCTGTGCCATAGTAGGGACCTCCTCAGACCTTAGGTCACTTCTTGAGTGTACGGACAAGTGCGAAGCATCCGTGTTCGGTACCATATCTATGCCAGGGACTGCAGGAGTCCAGAATCCTAAAGATGGGATTCGCTTAATGTTCGCTTACATCTTGGTGGCGCAAGGTTCAAATGCCGGCATACTGCCGGATTAGGTAGCGAATCAAGGATAAAGCCTACTGTAGACGTTTCAGCATGGCAGGTATATTCCACCACGGAAAAATAACCTTGGTCAGATATTTGAGACTTGGTGAAAAGTGCTGTTAGAACCATAATTTATTTGAGATACACTGATTCTACTACTTTTCGTGTGGAGGCGGGGATGCGGTCTGCGCTAACCCAGAGAAGCGATGGCCCTCGTGGGAAAAGTCGGAACCGAGGCAAAGTGGGCAGACAAGTTCAGCGGTTCAGCCACTCTTACACTTGGGCCACATCCTCTTCCCTCTTAGTCTTTCTGATTATTGAGTCAAAAAGTCTTGATTCATTGCTCCACACAATGCTCCTACCTTTCGATTACTCCAAGTTCCCCACGAATCTCAGATCATCTAGATACCCCCTAGGTATCACCTTTTCGTAGCTGAAACGAGTCAAACGACTTCTGCCGAGTACTGAGTCGTCAATACGACAGTAACCTATCAGACCCCGCTAGTAAGGAGGCTCGTGCAAGTGAGATTGCTTGGACCACGTAAGGCTCGCCATTATTGGCTACCGCAGCTGCAAGGAATGTAGTGCATCTGCAGGGGCCGGAAATTTCACCAATCGTTCTGTCATGGAAATCGTCAAGTTTGGCGAATGATCCCAGCTAATTCATCTTTTGACTTTGGAGTCTCGAGACTGGCCGAGATACAGAATTAGCATTGACTTCGCTGAGAGAGCGACGGCGCAATTTTGTGTCGTCGTCGGCGATTTGTCGCATAGATCTTCGACGGTGGAGTCGAAGGGGAGCGATGGGTCCCTGGATCTGCCTATAACAGCCACGAGCTACTATAGATCCCAGCAAACTTTCGGAGATACTACTACTTTTGCAAGCACATGAGATGAACCATGGTGGCGACGAGGTATTATTGGAGGTCCCCTGGGAATTCCGTGCAGCTGGAGTCGGAGAACTATGGAACGTACATGGGGCCCAATATGGGAAGTGGAATCCCCACCGAAACTTGGCTCTCTGACCATAGTTGATTTAGGTCCAGATCCGGGCTGTTGCGCTCTTGTGTTGGGTATTTGGCTCCGTGAGCAGGATATAACAACTGGCCAGATGTCTCCTGTTGCATTCGTCCTCTAGGGTGCCATTTGATCCTTTGCCACTATCGACCTCGCTCGTCAAGACACTCTTGATTGCTGAGGCTGTCTTCAGAGCCTCTGGTTGTAAAGTCTCTGCTTGCCTCGCTCGCAATTTGGTCCGAACATGGCTTTTGGGTCCTTGACTCTTTCATCGCGTTGATGACAGTCATGCTTGCGTGACTCAGACCATCCGACGAACACCACTGACCTCTTTTCCTCCACGACTGAACCCTGTATATTTCCGCGTCGATCAAAGTCTCTTAACGGCGTCGCCACAATGAGGCTGCCGCCTCCCGAAGTTCTGGCTACATGGCCTATTCCCAACTACGTCGATCCCCCAACTCGCGGGAATGGTGCCCTCATCGTTAATATTGTCTGTTTATCTATTGCGTTCGTCGTTACGCTCCTTCGCCTTTACACTCGTTTGAAGATTACGTATAGTCCCGGTCTTGATGATGTTCTGATTGTGATTGCCCTGGTACGCGATAAGACTCGACGATGACAGATGTTGGACCGTTGCTGATCGTCCCAGGGCTTTGCCATTGCGATGTGTGCCATCACCTCTCTCGCGACTGTACGATACGGCTGGAACCGACATATGTGGGATGTCCCACCGACGTGGCTTACTAGCGTCTCGAAACTCAATCTGGTGTTTCAAATTCTGTTCTCGTTGTCCTCCTCAGTCACCAAACTCTCGCTCCTATGGTTCTGCAAGCGTCTTCTCGGCGCCGGAAGTAAGGGCCTTTACCGAACCTACAACTGGTGTCTTATTGGGGGAATGGCTTTTGTCTCCCTCAGCTGCGCTCTTTTTCTGCTTTTCAGCATCTTCCAGTGCGAGTAAGTTAGCCGATAGTCCCATGCTCTTGCCATGACTTACATCTGCCTCATAGTCCGATTCATGCCTATTGGGATCTGGCGCCCACTTATCCATACCACTGCTTGAATGATGGTGCCATTGTCTTCTCCGCAAGTGTCATCAATATCTTCACCGACTTCCTCGTCACTGTCCTTCCTATGCCGTTGATTTGGAATTTGAAATTGCCTACTCGACAGAGGATTGCCGTAATTTCCATCTTCGGCCTGGGTATTGTGGTCAATGTAGCAGGCTCGGTTCGCACGGTGTACGTCTGGAAGAGCATGGTCGCCTCATACGACACTACATGGCTGGGCTGGCCAGTCCTGCTTGCCGCGTCTGTTGAGATCAACATGGGCCTGGTATGTTCTCTGGATGAAATGCGTATCATTGTTCGCGGCTTACAAATGACCAGATTTGTGCCTCTGCTCCGGCGTTGCGACCTCTTGTTGGTTTCTTTCTACCCCGTCTTCTGCAGACTTCCCGCAACTACGCTTCTGGTACGGGTCGCAAGAGTAACAAGCTGTTCTCGTCAACCGGTCCCTCGAAAGCTTCGCGACTTGAGTCACGTCAGTATGGTATTGAGGGGCTTAGCACTGTAGAACCATTTGAGGTGATGCGCACCGTCGAGATGGAAACATGGACTGAACCGAGGGTTTCCCACCAGTCGGCCACAGGAGACCATGACCTGTCTTCAAGCCGCACCCGAGTGGCAACACCGACTACTCATTTCGACCTGAAGAATGAAAGCACTGTCTACACTTCTCCGGGGAGTCACAAGTCGTCGACGTCGCTCAATCGCGATAAACCTGGGTCACCATTTGGGGACGAACACCTCATTTGAATGCCGCCTCCGTGGGGATTTGATGACCTGATTTTTGGTTTGAAAATAATATCCCTGTACTGTGTTACTCTACACTTTATTACGACGCGGATGAAGAGCTTCCGTCCAACGGTCTATATACCCTCTGGCGAGGCGATTTCTTTGCAATTCATGTATATATTCATTATTTCAATGTACACCATTAATGAGCGTCTTGTGGAATTCAGCCATCATATCCGTCGTGGCTGGACGGCCCTCGTCTGTTCTAATTGGGGCCTCGCACGGCACCTCCCTAATAAGCTAACAGTAGGTAGTATTTAGGTTGAAGGTGAAGAGGTGTTAAGATCTAATGAAGATAATCAAGCTAACTGAGCTGCGTCTTCTGGGGTCAATTGATAGAGCCAAGATCGAGTGCATGTCACTTGATAATTATCAACGTTCTAGATCGTCGGTTTGATACTCCGTAGATCATATCCTTGGCTTGTTAGTGCGAGAAACAGGCGATCCTTGAATCTTGCGGAGGGACTTACTGGCAGTGGGCATTATTGTAGATGGCAACGGGCATCTCTTAAGGTACAGAAGGCCTTCAGCATGGGGAACGGCACATATCATCGGAAGTCCATTCCTTTTTCAAGACACTCATTCCCATTCTCATTATTAATAGGAATCAAGTGACAGAGCAGCTCCATCCTTGCTTCGTATCTCCAATCTGCTGCTCCTTTACGTTTGTGTCGCCGACCGTGAACGGTGGCTGCAAGCTCTGCTATTGGTCCAAAACGCCGACGAGCAATGACGCGCGGGGCGGCATTTCAGAAGCAGCTCCATCTGTGTTGCGGTCTCGCGATAGTCACCGTGTATATAAGGACGCAGACCCCTGGTTTCTGTTAAGTTTGGACTCGCTTTCATTGGAATTACTGCTTGACTTTCTTCTGTCATCTATTCTGAGCTTGTTGGTCGAATTTGGAGCTTCAATTCTGCCTCAATCCATTTCAGGGCCCTTGAAGCTCTTATCGCCGCTCCCCACATCTTTTATCTAGGTTCGGTGCTAGGTGTTCTACTGGTATAAGTACGACCTTTCGCCTGCTGAACATTCTTCATCTTCAAGTTCTTACTCCGGCCTCGTAGAATCAAACCAATAATGGCATTCCTTGCTCGTTCGACTCCCCGGCTCCGCGCCATGTCTCGCTTCCCTGTCGCAGCCCGCGCGCTCACCACCTCCCCGCACCTACGAGCAGCTGCGAAGCCTTACTTCGCCGATGAGCCCAGTGCTCCCAAGGTGGTCACCGCGATTCCGGGACCCAAGAACAAGGCCGCCACTGCTGAGCTGGACAAAGTCTTTGATGTCCGCAGCTTGAACATGCTGACCGATTATAGCAAGTCTATTGGTAATTAGTACGTTGATCAGGTCGGCCGTTGTGGTGCGAGTTGGGCTAACGTTGTTCCTAGCATTGCTGATCTTGACGGAAACGTGTTGCTCGATGTGTAAGTCATCATCGTCCTTTCAGAACCGAACATCCGCTCATGCAAGCAACGTCTAGCTACGCTCAGATTGCCTCCATTCCTGTTGGCTACAACAACCCCCACCTGCGCCAGGTTGCTTCGTCTCCCGAGATGGTTACTGCTTTGATCAACCGTCCAGCTCTGGGCAATTTCCCCTCGGCTGATTGGGCTCATGTCCTAAACACCGGTATCCTCAAGGTTGCCCCCAAGGGTCTTGACCAGGTTTTCACCGCCATGGCCGGCTCGGATGCCAACGAGACTGCCTACAAGGCCGCGTTCATGTACTACCGTCAGCAGCAGCGTGGAGGCCCCCAGGTTGAGTTTACTGCGGAAGAGATCGAGACCACCATGAACAACCAGTCCCCTGGTTCCCCCCAGCTGTCGATCCTTTCCTTCAAGTCCGCATTCCACGGCCGTCTCTTTGGCAGTCTGTCCACCACCCGCAGCAAGGCCATCCACAAGATGGACATTCCCGCCTTTGACTGGCCTCAGGCCCCCTTCCCCTCTCTCAAGTACCCTCTGGAGGAGCATGCACAGGAGAACGCTCAGGAGGAACAGCGCTGCCTGCAGGAGGTTGAGCGCCTCATCAAGGAGTTCCACAACCCCGTTGCTGCCGTGGTCGTCGAGCCCATCCAGTCCGAGGGCGGTGACAACCACGCCTCGCCTGCCTTCTTCCAAGGTCTGCGCGACATCACCAAGCGCAACAACGTGCTCTTCATCGTCGACGAGGTGCAGACCGGTGTCGGTGCCACCGGCAAGTTCTGGGCCCACGATCACTGGAACCTCCAGACCCCTCCCGACATTGTGACCTTCTCTAAGAAGGCCCAGACCGCGGGATATTACTACGGCAACCCCGCTCTGCGCCCCAACAAGCCCTACCGCCAGTTCAACACCTGGATGGGTGACCCGGCCCGTGCCCTCATCTTCCGCGGCATCATCGAGGAAATCGAGCGACTGAGCCTCGTTGAGAACACCGCCGCAACCGGAGACTACCTCTTCGCTGGTCTGGAGCGTCTGGCCAAGCAGTACCCCGAGCATCTGCAAAACCTTCGCGGTAAGGGCCAGGGTACCTTCATCGCCTGGGACACCCCCAAGCGCGACGAGTTCCTCGCCAAGGCCAAGGGCGTTGGTGTCAACATTGGTGGCAGTGGCATGAGCGCTGTTCGCCTGCGTCCCATGCTGATCTTCCAGAAGCATCACGGTAAGCACTCTGCAGTCTGACCTGTCGGATGAAAAACTAACGTGTTACAGCTGATATCCTACTGGAGAGTGTTGAGAAGATCATCAAGCAGCTGTAAGCTTCTAGCTCAACGGGCACTTGGCTTTCTTTCTCTCATCTTTTGATTTGCACTTTTCGGCGTTATGATTGATTTGAAGCGGATATCTTACGGGTTCGAGTTTTTCAGAGTAGCATATGATGAGTTATGTTCTAAAAGTGGTAATGGAATATGATCACTCTCAATGGATATTCTCCGAGCGTAGAGACAGGGTATCGACATTTTAAAAAAGGAGGAGCGCTGTAGAAACATCATTGAGCTGAAAATCATCTGGAGATCTAAGAAAGGAAAAGGAGCAAACTCCAGCGCAAGCCCATTTACTAACCTGATGCCGTATGTATAACACCGAAACTCCAAGCTCATGCTGTGGCGAACAATTCGTCCACTTGTAGACACCCCTATATCCAAGCAAAATGTACTTCCTGCCAAGGACCATCAATCGAATATCTAGGCCTCCTCCTCCAGCGCACTGCCATCCCTCCTACAAGCCGGTCAGTATCACCACTCACGCAGGAACCGAGGAGACAAACGTACGGGATATACTTAACCCCGGAATCCTCCAAGTTCGTAATGACATCGTCTGGCAACTAAACCCTTATAAGCTTCGTCCGATATCACTGGAAAGTGTCCGCTCACCGATCCCGTCACTTTAACAGCATATGTCCCCGCCACGTATCCATCCAACCGCTGCCAGCGGGCAACCCAGCTCGTCGTCGGATCGCGCAGGGTAATCAGGCCCTCGAAGACCTGCGAGGTGCATTCCTGGATGGCGTCGTTGTTGCCGCGGAGGCCGAGAATGTTATCGCAGTTCGGGCAGCCTTCGCGCATGAATTTCTGCGCGTAAAAAAATTGAGATTAGTGGGTGTGGTACGGGGTTAAGGCGAGTGGACGTACACTGTGTAGTTGGACGAGGCAGCAAACCATGCAGGCGCGCAGAGTGCGCTGCTGGCTTGGGGCGATGTAGAAGGATGAGGACATGGCTGGTCTTGCTCTCTCTTCAGACTTTCCTCTGAGGGATGACTGAGATTGACAGACGAGTGAGCAAGAAATGAGGGTTGATCGTGGTATTTTGGAAAAGGCAGTCGAGGGAGAGGATTGTCGAGCGACGGGAAAGGGAAATGCCAAGACCGGACGGAAATGGACCAGACGGACGGAGGACTGGCACGCCGCCGCCAAAGGGAGCGAAAAAGAAGGCAGAAGAAGAACTCAGGAAGTGCTGACAGTTGATCTCTACCTTTTCCTTTCTTTCCTTCTTCTTTGTCCCCTTTCCATACTTATCTATCTCTCTGCGCAAGCCCCGCGTTTGTTGTCTCCGATCCGTCTCCAATCCCTCTTTTGTTCTCCCATCCGTGGAAATCGCCCTCGTGCCCATCTACCCATTCCATCGCACTCTTTCCCTCGGTCGATTACTACACCTCGCAGATGGCTTCATCCGATCTCGAGGCCGCCACTGCACTGAAAGTGCAAGGGAACAAGGCATTTGCCGAGCATGAATGGCCTACCGCTGTCGATTTCTACACGCAGGCGATAGAGAAGTACGATCGGGAACCGTCGTTCTTCAGCAACCGAGCGCAGGTATGTCTGGGGTGGAACCGGTGTCTACACTAGAATGTGACGGAAACGTGAGGGGCAGATGCTGATACAGTGGGACACAGGCATATATCAAACTTGAGGCGTATGGTTTTGCGGTCGCGGATGCCACCAAGGCTCTGGAGCTGGACCCCTCGTATGTCAAGGTTCGTCGAATGTGCATTTCCAAAGAGAAATTGTTGAGAAAATGGTGGTTGACCGTGCTGCTAGGCATACTGGAGACGAGCTCTTGCGAATACCGCCATCCTGAACTACCGCGAAGCCCTCAAAGACTTCAAAACTGTCGTAAAGAAGGAGCCCAACAACCGCGATGCGAAACTGAAGCTGGCAGAGTGTGAGAAGCTCGTGCGGCGGTTAGAGTTTGAGAAGGCGATTGAGGTTGGGGAGCCGCCGTCTGCGTTCGAGGACTTGGACATTGATGCAATTGCCGTCGATTCCTCCTATGATGGCGTTCGTTTGGAGAAGGAGATGACTCAAGAGTTCATCGACGATATGATTGAGAGGTTCAAGAATGGCAAGAAGATCCATCGCAAGTATGCGTTCCAGATCATCAAGGCTGTCAAGGATATCGTCTATGCGGAACCGACGATGGTCGAGATCGGCGTGGATGAGGGTACCAAGTTGACGGTTTGTGGTGACACACACGGTGAGTTTGGCTTTCTGTCCGGTGTCGGGTGACTTGCCCACTAAACATGGAGCTAGGCCAATTCTTTGACCTTCTAAACATCTTCAACATTAACGGCTACCCCTCCGAGAAGCACGCATACCTCTTCAATGGCGACTTTGTCGACCGAGGCTCGTGGTCCACGGAGATTGCCCTGCTCCTCTACGCATACAAGTGGCTGCGCCCCAACCGCATCTTCTTGAACCGGGGCAACCACGAGACAGACGACATGAACAAGGTCTACGGTTTCGAAGGCGAGTGCAAAGCCAAGTACAACGAACGCCTGTTCAAGGTCTTTTCCGAATCCTTCTCCGCGTTGCCCCTGGCCACATTGATTGGCAGCAAGTATCTTGTGCTGCACGGCGGCCTCTTCTCCGACGACCAGGTCACCTTGGACGATATCCGGAAACTGAAGCGGCACAACCAGCGACAGCCCGGACAGCAAGGGCTGATGATGGAGATGCTCTGGACGGACCCTCAGACCGAGCCCGGCCGTGGGCCCAGCAAGAGAGGCGTTGGCCTGCAGTTCGGACCAGACGTAACGAAGCGCTTCTGCGAGAAAAACGGACTGGAAGCTATCATTCGGTCGCACGAGGTCCGCATGGAAGGTTACGAGGTCGAGCACGACGGACGCTGCATCACGGTCTTCTCCGCGCCCAAGTACTGCGACACCACCGAGAACAAGGGTGCATTCATCAACATTGGGCCCGAACTCAAGCTTGACTTCAAGGTCTTTGAAGCAGTGCCTCATCCTGACATCAAGCCAATGGTAAATTCTGTCTCTTTCGTATCTGCTCAAGCTACAAAGCTAACTCTCTCTCGACAGGCTTACGCGCAGAACTCCATCTTGTCGATGATGTGATATGACCTTTACGAACTCAGCACTGGTTGGCGTTTGTTTTGGATAGGAGAAAGATTTCCCTTGTTTGGTCAGAACATAGCGACCTCTAGTTATGCGAATTAGATGCTACATATGGATGTTTTGGGATAACAGACGTGGTGTATCTATTTCTTTTGATCTATGTTTTTGATCCCTTGCATAGCGGAACAATCTTTGTGATCGAGATCGGTACACGATAGCTTTTTGATCTAAAATAACATTGATCCTAGCAGCTTCATCATTAAGCAGTTCTTTTCCTTGACCTCTTCAATGCAGGGGAATGGGAAGACAGGTGCTCACAATTGCTTCCTGAATTGAGTCACCTATGAGGCCGTTCACCGGGCAATTATCCGCCCACTTTTACCCCACGCAGTCCAGCTCTTGCTCCATCGTCATTCAACTCTAGCTATCCGTATATTTCTTTTCTCTTTTAATCTATCAATTCTTCAAACATCTTCCCTACCAAAGCAATTTGTGATTGAAACTTAAAAATATGGAATACGACCCCAAAACCCGTATGTTCCCCATTCTCTGTCAAAGAGGGGCACACCGAACTAACCCCGCTCTGCTTCATCCTCACAGCGCAGTACCTCACCTCCGATCCGTCCAGCTTTGGTTACGTCTCCGCTCGCGAGCGTTGGCCGGTCATCATCGTACGTCTTTTCGCAACTTCGGCACTTCTGTCAATTTACAATGACTGATCAGGGAGTGTATAGACCAGCGCAATCGATGATCTTCACCGCACCGTAGCCGACGTCACCGACGAGGAGAAACGCAAGGAGGGCAAGGCTATCATTGAGGAACTCGCGAAGTTGAAATATGAGATCCAGCATGACAGGAAGCTGACGTATGTGATTCCTCCCTTCATCTTGTACCGAAGAACGGCTAATTGATTGGGCTTCTTTTATAATTAGACCGCTTCCCGACGATGGCGAGCCAGGTATTGCCGAGTATAATAAGGAATTGGAGCAGCGAGGAACGCCCTCATGGCAGAATGCTTCGTGGTTGTTCTCGGAATGCTATCTTTGTACGTTTCACGGTTATATACATGGTATTGTGGACGATGCTGACCAAGACAGACCGGCGCATCAGTACCCTCTTTGCAATGTCCAAGAAGTGGAAGGGCTACGATGTTTTCTCCCGGCAGAAGATGTCTACATTCAAGTCGTCACGTCCCGCTGTACTCGAGCTAGCTGCGCGCTACCATGAGCTCGCGCTTCAGGCACAGAAAGGCAAGGGAGTGGACGGCAAGGCGGCGGAGGAGATCGAGCAAACCGATCGAGTGCTCTTCTCTGAAATGTGCGAGATCTGCCTGTGGGGTAACGCGACAGATCTTTCTCTTTTGACGTCTCTCACATACGAGGATATCCAGAAGCTGCAGGGTTCCAAGGCGCGCAAGGCGGCCGAGGAGAATATCCTCGTCAACGATCTGGACGCCGCCTTTGATGTTCTCGCCAAGGCGCAGAAGGAGAAGAAGGACGGCGAGCGCCGTGTTGATATTGTGCTTGATAACTCTGGCTTTGAACTGTTCGTGGATCTCATCCTGGCCGGCTACCTCCTCTCGGCGGGCCTAGCGACAACCGTGGTACTCCACCCCAAGGTGATCCCGTGGTTCGTGTCGGATGTTACTCCGCGGGACTTTATGGATTTACTGAACGCTTTGGCCGACGCACAAGGCTTCTATACGGCCCCGGACGACACAGGACGCGAGTACGAGCCACTCACCGAGAAGGAACTGGCCGAGGTGAGGTTCCTGTTTGAGCAGTGGAGTGAATTCCACAGCGAGGGAAAACTGGTCATCCGTCCGCACGCTTTCTGGACCGCTGGAGGCTCCTACTGGCGCATGCCGTATGTCGCACCCGATCTGTTTGAGGATTTGAAGCAGAGCGAGCTTGTCCTGTTCAAGGGCGATTTGAACTACCGGAAGTTGACCAACGACGTGAGTTTCCCCTCAAGGTCACGTACTAGTACTTGCTTTCATTGCTAACTCTGTTTGACAGGCTGCCTGGGACCCAACAACCCCGTTTACAACAGCCATCGGCCCTCTCGGCCCCAGCTCCGGTATCCGCATCCTCTCCTTCCGCACCTGTAAAGCAGATGTCGTTGTGGGTCTGAAGCCAGGTGAAGACGAGAAACTCCGTGAGACGCAAGGCGGGAACGACCCTAAGGCCCGTAAATGGGCTTGGGGCGGCAAGTATGCCGTCATCTCTTTCTGTGACGGCAAAGCCTAAATTCACGTCCCTTAAATGAATAGAATAGATATTTAAATAGACGATCATGGTATATATCAAGGTAACCATTACAAATTATCTGTCAGTTGAACCCGGATATCAACTCCGTCCGAGCCTGATTGCTTTTTGGCCATGTTGCTCGCTTCGAGCGTAAGCAACAGTGATATTACCTTCGACAACTTGTATCAACATCCGTGGCACGACTTKTCAGGTTCCTGCCAGAAGCGGATCGTGCCAGCCCGAATATTACCTGCTTTACCCCTGAGTCAACGGTCCAAATCGGGTATTTCTGACCGCTGAACCGCCATATATGTTCATCTCAAGATCTCAGATTGGAATGCACAACCAAATCGTATGTATGGCTCCTGCAGTCCGCGATAGGTACATGAAATGGCAAACCCATACATATTGTCCAAATAGTCGTATATCGGTTGAGCAAGATGGTATATGCCTAAACATCTTCCACATGTTCACCAGTAGTTCGGATCCCAGCCGCCTTCTCCTGAGTATCATCAATCACTGGGCTACTGCGGCCCCTTGCATCGATGTGAGCCAATCTTGTATGCCCCTGCTTCTTTCGCTCCTTGTGAAGTTCTTTCGAAATGTTTACAGCCGTTTTCTCTGGATTGGTGAAGAGATAATCGATCTCTTCCAGTGTCAAATTGGCTGTTTCAGGATAGCAGAAATATACCAATGGCACGAAAGCAAAGTTAGTGCACATAAATATCAAGTAAGCCTTCCACTGCAGCCGGTTGATGATGATAGGTGTGATCATGACGACGAAGAAATTCTGTTTGCAGAAGGTCAGCAACCGACGCTATAAGAGACAAGACTCTCCGACTCACCCAGATCCAGTTCGAAGAAATACCCACGGCGGTTCCTTTCGCTCTGGCATGCAGAGGCAGGATCTCAGGCACATAGACCCAAGGGATGCAGTTGACAGATGCGCCGAAGATAAGCATGTAGAGGAAGAAAAACGCAACGGAGGCTGAGGAGGTCGCATGCTCGTTTGCCTTTCCCTTGAAGCTCAGGAGAATGGATACCATCATCATGCAGAGCCCCAAGCCAAACGATCCCCACATCATCGGGGCCCTTCGACCGACACGGTCCACGAAGAAGGTAGGGAAGAAGCTACCGATGACGAACATTATCTGAACGCAGCCTCCGATAATTAGCGAGAGGTTCTTGCTGAGGCCAACGTTACTGTTGAGAACTGTGGGTATGAAGTAGCTACGATCCTTGTTAGTGATGGTTCGACAGAGATTCGCAAGCACCTCATACACTACAAGATTGATGCCGCCGACTTGATTCATAAACTGCATACCATATGCTAAAAGACTATACCACGAATTAGCCTAGCACATATAAAATTTGATGATACTTACACCCGATGGCCGGTCGAAACTTCGTCGCGCTTGAATATATTTCTAATCAATCAGTCACTTGAAAAGCAGTTGGTCGCTTTGATCACTAATTCCTACCTCCACTGATATCCCCCATGTTTTGTCTCAAGTTCGAGAGCTTCAAGAATCTCTTCCTGTTCTGCCACAATCTTGGGATGGTCCTTTGGCAGACCAGTGACATCGCTCAGGATCTGGAGCGCTTCGTCGTTGCGCTCTTCCTTATAACAGTATCGGGGAGACTCCGGCAAGCCAAACACCAGAATAATCACAACCTTGACACAATGTTAGAAGCCACCTCTTGTTCATCGTGGTATGTCACTTACGAAAGCGAAGATCATCTGACACGCAATGGGTAGTCTCCAGGCAATCTGACCACCAACAAAGCTCATTCCGTAGTCAAAGAAATAGCTGATGACAATTCCCACGCCGACGAGCAAGGGCTCACTACATACTAGTTTGCCGCGCTTCGAAGCCTCGCATAGCTCGGCTTGATACATGGGGACGGTGGACGTTTCAATACCTGTGCCAATGCCTGTGACGAATCTCCCTACCATCAGATGTGCAACAGAGAATGCTGATGTTTGCAATGAGGCGCCAATCTGCTCATCTGGTCAGATAATTCTCGCAAGCTCGATTTGCCGCAGAAACCCACAATTATCCATATCATTGCAACCCACATTGCCCGCCGCCTTCCCAGCCATTCCGCGACAACAAAATTGACGATACACCCAGTGAAGCAGCCAAGGTTATATATGGAGACAATGATCCCCATAAGGCTATCGCCTGGACGATGCATAGTATCGAGAAAGTCTTCATTCTCGACGATACCGCTAAATACTCCTTGATCGTAGCCTAAGATAGATTAATGAGGCTCAATAAAGAAGACGCCAAGATGGATCACCGTACCAAAAAGTATGAAGGCCATCCCACAAGCTACCCATATGGCAGCTTGCAGGGTGAACCCTGTCCCAAACATCTTAATCTTGACCATCCTGAATTTCTCTGCTCAATATCCAACGCGCAGGATCCTGCACGTTCCTACAAGGATGTGCATGGATCAGGCGTGGAAATCTCAAGCATAAATATATCGAGTAGAAATAGCGTAGTACGTGAGCGCAACGCAGCCTGCAACAGGCATCTCCAACTTCGAGAAATCCCTCGAATGTATTACCCCGAAAATCCCATCCTAATTTGGCAATTCGAGCCACGGACTTCCCCCGCGAGCACAGAATCCATGCGCTACCCCGCAAAAGCTGGGGCAGCTGGGGCGCCACCTGGGTAATCAATCGAGTTAAGTTGCAACGCAAGATGATACCGAAGCCCTATTTCTCATGCATTGGCAGTGATTGCTTGCAACTCACCCCGCTTCGAGTCAAGGCGGAAAGCCGGATTTGGGGGTAGTGAAACTGCATCCTCATCGTTGTGTGCGCAGCCCGCATTCAGCATCATCAACACAAAACAAGACCTGAGTATCTCATCCAGACTCCTTTGGGAAGATGTTGGCATCTGGACCACCTAAGAAGCGACGGCGAATCGGCAGTTCTGTTGCCGAGGGGGTTGCATCACCTATGCCTGATGCCTCTCCTCCCAAGCTAGTTGACTGGCAGCAATCTCCTACATTCCCCCTCGCAGAGAATTTGTTTCTCTCGCCAGCGAGAATGTTGCAACCAGATGTCTTCTCGCAGGACCCGGGTTATCTCGCTTCGCAGGAGCAACTCCGGGGTATAATATTCTCACTGGCACACTCCGCCGCTCCAACCCGTGGGACAAGTCCTGAGGGCGACGCTTCAGGAGACGTTGACCAGATATCACCTCGGAGATTCTCCGAGTCGCCTCTGCAATTGAATCGAGAGCTGCAGCAATCACAGCCATTGATCCGACCGTGTCTGTCAGATAGGAGACGGGTTGACTATCTCAAAAACTACGCGACACAAGTTGCCCCGTGGGTTAGTTCTTTAGAGTTCTTCCTTTGAGTGGTCACAATCTTCTCTTATATCAGTTGCGTGAACTGACCTCCAAGTTTCAGCTGGACATGTTTGACTCTCAATGCACCTTTCGTCAGGAACTGCCTGCCTTGGCACAGTCCTTTCCGGCCTTGACTTATGCGATCCTCGCAATCTCCGCCCGCCAGATGGAGCGCAAAAACAACACACAAGGCTCATTTGACAGTCTCGAGTTGTATCAGGAAGCGATACGTCTGCTGAGCCCCCGGCTTCAAGAACGGGATCCCAAAATTGTCGCCGCCTGTGTGCTACTGTGCTGCCTTGAGATGATGTCGGCCCGCGCACAGGACTGGCGGCGGCATCTGGAGGGATGCGCAGCTTTGTTTGACGCATTCGATATCAATGGATTTGGTAAAGTCTTGCTTCGAGCCCTTTTCTGGTGCTATGCGAGGATGGGTGAGTCATTGTTGGTCCTACCAGCCACTGATTTGCATGTGAAGATTCTAATCTGGACCCAGATCTTTGCGGTGCGCTGATTTCGGATGGTACACAAGCCACTTTGCTTCATCCATCGAAATGGATTCCTCAGGGTTACTGTGAGGAGGATGCGCGCAGATTATTTCAAGCATTCATGTCTCCCGACATGCACGCAAACTATGCAGTATACCTATGTGCCAAAGTGACGGAGCTCATCTCAGATCGTACCAAGTTTGTGGAGCTTGAGGAGTCGAACGGCTGCACCATGGAGGTTTTCTCTTCACGCTGGCTGCAGCAGTGGAACGACCTGCAAAACTGGTTGTCTGAGCGGCCTAAGGAGTTACTTCCTGCTGAGACAATCAACGACATGCCATTTCCACGCATTCTTTTCGTGCACTTTGCCGCTATCTCCTCCAATCAGTTGTATCATACAGCAGCCATCTTACTGCTAAAGATGATACCCAAGGGCATCAAATTGCCCCGATCTCCTTACGCATCGCTGTTGTGGCACGCGCGTCGGATTTGTGGGATCTCGTTGACGAACCCGCACCAGGGATGTCTCAATAACGCCCTTCAACCCCTGTGGATCGCAGGACGGTTGTTCAGCCATCCCTCGGAACATGAGAAGATAACCAAGCTTATTCGGGATATCGAGGTCGAAACTGGATGGGGAATGTCATGGAGGATTCGCGATCTGGAAACTGCATGGGGTTACAGGTCCAATTGAAGACCCGAATTCGTACGATCGCACCTCTTCGCGTAGAACGCACCGACGGCTTGCATACCGTTCGCTCTTTCAGGCATCTTCGAGGGTGGACCAGTAATCGCGCAAGTCGACCAGGTATTGCCCGATGTCCCATCCAGTGATCTTAGTGATGCGTTGGAAACCACGTATAATCGCTTGCTGCTGACTCTCATGAGTCATATGCTTTGACGCTATCAGGAGCGACGCAAGCAAGCACGGATCCCAACTTTCCCGACTGTCATTGTTAAGCGCGATCCCGCAGATACGCTTTGCATGCCATAATGGAGACAAGAGCGTAGACTGATATTGCTGGAGTTTTGCTGTACGTGGCTTGCATTGGAGAAGCAACACTAAGGCAGTATGGTAGAGCTGATTGTTAAACGTTCCAGCGCCATTTGCGAACAGTAACAGAGGGAATTCAGAATTGGAGTCCGACGGATGCTCAAATCCAATCTCCACCATCGGTTGAAAGTCGGGTGGGCGCAATTCATACCATTCGCTGAGTGCTCTAAAAATGAGGATCCAATCTTCGACTGATGAGCGATCATGGCCCATTTCTCGCTGATGACACAGAGCCAATGCTTTCGCACATAGCCACAGCGCAACATGCGTGAAACGGGAGACCCTTTCAGAAACGTCCTCGGTGCACGCCAGCAGTGGAAGATAATGAGCCGGATGAGATGGAAGCGATGGAAGCGAAATCCTCATTGCCATATCATTAGCCAGGGCAATCCCCAATTCTGTTGTCAAAGTCAATCCATGCTCCGTTCAGGGACAATGTCTTCAAATCACAGCTTTGTACTCACCCAACCTTACGAACATCCAATATGCAGTAGAGATGGTATCACTCTTATATGCATTCTGTGCAAGAATCTCAAGCAGACCCACATCGCTGTTCGGTCTGGTTCCCCAGGTTTGCGAGATATCTGACACTAGGCGCTTTAATAATAGAAGTAGTGTTAAGATGGCCGCTTCTGTAATGGCCAGAGGCCGCGTATTGAACGAAAACTGGCCAGCAGTGTGCTTGACAGTCTGGTTTATGCTCCAGGGATTCTTCCGTTGGAATGAGCTTGTTTCTGTAATTGACGCTTCCGATAGTGCCATGATTCCGAAAAGGAGTTGTTCTTCTGACATGGCCATACGGACGACTTTGATTCCGAACGTGTGTTCCAGGTCGCAAATGTCCAGCTTATTGGATCTCATTAGATAATGTGAACCGTTGCACTTATGAGAGAATCAGACCGGACTCACCCAAGGGGCAACCTGGTACCGATAATAACGCAGGAGCTCCAGACGGTAATTGGGAGTTACACAACTTCCTGCTGTCCTATTAAGACTTGTCGCCTCACTTCGGCTAGCAGAGCTTGCTTCTGTACAAGGCCTGGGCTGTGGCGTTGAGTATGTTTCATTATCATTGTTCGCTTGACCATGATCTTTGTTTGCCGTGATCCAGTCGGGTGTGATCAGGTAGCGTACTGTCTCTAGTGTGGAAGCAGTATGAGTTGAGGTAGTGCTAGTCCCCAGTTCTAATAAACCATGTATGGCAGAAACATCTCTCTCGGTGAATAGGATTCTGTCGGTGGGGAATGAAGGAGTAATGGCTCCGAGATCCGATTGAAAACTGTCATCTCGCTCTGCTGCAAGAGGAGAGACCCGATTTTCATCAATCGAACCGTTCGATTTTCTGACTAGCTCACCTCGTGATCCTACTTTGTTCACTTGTATATTAGAAGAGCTTTCATATTGTAATCCAGCTGGATCGTATACTGAGGTGAGTACTGAAGGCGAGGAGTCTCTGGCGATATGTGACGGCAACTGTTTCACACATGCACCTCTAGTTCTGGCAGTCAGTGGGCCTTCAGTTACGAACTTCCAGGAAACCAGCTCTGTTAGCAAGTGAAAAGTGCCATTCTCATCTGTCAAGTACCTTACCCGTATCTTATTGTAGTTGGCATCGGCATTCGATGTGCGCAACTTGTCGGCTACGGTATATGTATTTTTCGGCAAAAACGAAAGCTGCAGTCCGTAATGGCAGCTAAGGCCTTTTCCAATGCAGTTGCTGCACTGCGGTTTTCCCTCATCGCCTGCAAGTCTTCATTTAATCCATGTAGTCACGTTGTAGTGTTCCGATTAGGCTCGCTCACATTTTCGGCGCCGCCCTCGGCATGGAAGACAGCCAGTTCTACATCTGGTAAATTTAGGCGCAGCTGACCGGCTGGGGGAGCTTGTGCCTGCCATTAGAGCTTTTTTGGAATTATGGCAATAACAAGCACAAAGGGATCATATTGACTTTGATAAGAGCATCGGCTATTGTTGTGCGATGGTAGTTGCGATCTCAGTGTCTACGAAACCAACCCCGCAAGAACAGATGGGGTTGGGCCATGTCCAAATTTGGCAAGCGTAACCGTTCGCTGCCAAAATGGCGTCTGCGACCGGTGCTACATGTTTGACTCCATTTAATAGTATCTAGACTACAGAGTAGTGCGTACCCTCGTTATCGAGAGATAGGCAATCTGCATTATCTATGAAAGAGACCAATGTCKGAAAGCTAGTATCCCTAGACATAGCACAACAAGTTTCTTAAGGGTATACTGGCCAGTCACTGGACGTCTGGGTAATTTCTGGAAAAAAAGGACGATGAAGACATACGAGAAGAGGCAAGAAACGTAATGTTGAAGAACTTCAGGGATATTAAAGCTGAGACACTTGGCAAAATCAGACCCCGACGCCGGTCCTTTAAACCCCCCAAACCCAACGCTTTCCCAAGACCAAACAGAGAAGAGAGATATTAAATGAATGAAGTGATCATGTATACGCCTTCACGGATTCCTTGCCCGCTTCTTTGCTCTTGCGAGTCTGGTCCTTTCGCTTGAGTCGTGCGTGGGCAGCCAGCATCCGTTCAACCGGTATATTGTCCCGTTGTAATGCAGCCAGGCTGTGTCTCTTTCCCGTTCGTTCGGTGAGACGCAGGTCTGCCAAGCCGGATATGGGATCCAAGCTGTATCTTGACGGCGCACGGCGCACTTTTTGACGATGGGTACGATATTGTTGGCCCTCGTCGCGGTCGGCTAGGTGGCGCGCAAGGGAATCGAGAGTAGTGAGAGTCGGCAGATGCGTTCGGTAGTCATGGTGGTTGTACTTCGACTTTTCAGCAAGTATCTCGGTAGATACGTCAATAGGTGCTAACTCAGGGGGCGAAGAGGGCGGAATTGGGTCAGCAGCTGCGACCGGCGCTCTGCGAGAACGGCGGCCGGGGGGTTTAAGAGGCGAGTCTGTGTAAGGCAGTAGTTGAGCATTGATTCCCTCCATACTCAGGGCTTGAGCAGCCTTGTTTAAATCGAGATCAACGGTGGGGTTGTGTAGATTACGCGAGCGTCGGTTTTTCGAGCGTGGGCTCGGACTCGGCGGTTCATCGACCTCCTGGGACTCTTCGGTCTCGTTGCGCTGAGCGATGGTGTGCCCAAAATCATGCACTTGGACCCCAGTGTAGTCCTTGTGCGGACTGTATGAGTGGCGGCTGCGGATCTTACTGTCGGGAACACGCTCAAACGCGGCTACTTTCAATTGGAGAAGGTCAATCTGGTCCTGCATGCGACGTCGTTCTTCATTGAACGACTCTCTGAGGTCTTCTTCCATTTCGCGATGTTCCTGTGAAGCCGTCTTCAGGCGGTTGCGATAATCCTGAATCCGGGCTTCGAGTTTGATCTCTCGTTGCTTGAGCTTCGCTTCCTTCTCTTTGCGTCGCCCTTCGTATTTGCTCATCTCTTGCTTGACTCTCGCCAAGGACTGCTTCAGTGTGAGATTTTCTCGGGCCAGCTCAGAGGCCTTCTGCTCTGAGCTTTGTGCGAGTTCCTTGAGTTTGTCGAACTCGACTTGTTGGAGTTTCATCTCCTCGATCCTGGCATTCGCCTGACTCAAAGCCTGCTGGGTTTTAAGCAGCTCCTGGCTTGGATCGTTAGACGGGATATTCCTTTCTCGTTTCTCCACGATTTCATCCACCTCAGTACCGACAACACCATGCTGCTCTAGGAGCTTGCGTAGGGTGTTGACTCGATGCTTATACTGCAGGGCTAAAGCCGTCTGTTTAGTCAAATCTTGAACCAGTTGCTCTCTATCTGCCTTTGCGTTTTCCGCTACCATTGTGGAAGCGAGCTGTGTGACGTGTCGTTCCATTTCGGCGACCTTCACTTCCTCCTCCTTCAGCTTCTTAGCCAGACGCGAAGCTTCTGCTTCCTTCATCAGAGCGAATTTCTTGGCAGCGGACCGATACTGAATCAGCTTTTTGATTTCGTTCGTCGTTTTCGCACGGTAGCTGTCAAACTCGGCTTTCCAGTATTTACCAGACTGAGAGCGTGGGTCATCGAGATTGACGGTCTCGTCATCTTCCCTGGTCGACTGCGGTGCCCCCTTAGAAGCGGTGTCCGTGGAAGGATTGCGATCGACTTGTTGGCCGTTAGTAGTCTTAGAGTCATCGGGAGACTTGTCCCGAGAATCCAGTAGTGCTTGCGTGAGTCTGCTTCGTGGCTTGCCCTTGCTGTCTGTAGAACTCGACAGCCATTGGCTGCTTAGGTTACCGGACAAATTCGTCGGCGTTCTGGACGATTGCGCGAACGCATCGTTTCGCCTTCTTTCATTGTCAACAACACCGTCACCAAACGAGACTGTCTTTCGCCGATTTGCAGCAGTACCCGGTGTGACCAATATGCTTTTGGTCGGCGACACCATCGCGTTTACTGCCATATCGAGGTCCGTCTTGTCAATCTTGGTGACATCTGTCGCGTGATAAGCAACTGGGGGCTTCAATAGATCACTTTTGCTCGGCTGGCGACTCGCTGGTTTTTCATCTGACTTCGACTTCTGGTCGCTAACCTCCTCGTCTTCCGCTCCCGGGGTGCCAAACAGGGCACTTTTAAAGGCGCGAATAGCAAACACAGGAGCTGGTGTCTCGGGAGGATCCATAACCTTTGAGTTGTCTAGGGAAACGAACAATAACACAAAGTCAGCGCGCAACCATGACAATTGCGGTCGTCAGAAAGATAAATGCATGTAGTCGGTCATTGGTCACCACCGACCAGTGAGTGGGTGCTAGAGCTCTGGGCGGGCACTGATGGACACACCTGCGGAATGCGCGACGGGGTTGCTCTGTCCACTTATCCAGTCCAGCATTGCGTCTGCGGTGGAAACATGGAATTTCAATTACCAAGCTGGATAAAAGACGCATCGCAACAGCGACGCCATTGGTGTATCAAGAGGGGTTCGAGCAGGGCGTGAGACGTGGAGCGCTGTGCTTTGTTTACACTTCTCCAGCGACAGCGCTAACAGCTCAGGGCGGTGAGCGGAAAAACAACGGAGCGTGGCAAGGGCCAGCCAATTGAGGTCCACCAATGCCGATGGGCCAGTGCCTTGGTTTATATAACGCTCTTCCGCTCTCTAAGCTCCATCCCGCCAGCCCAAGAACAACTCATTCTTCTCAACCTTGTCACCCCAGTCGGATATAGATATGTTCCTTTCGGAGATATAGACGGCTGCAGCTTCGGCTGCATCTTTGTCACTCGCGTCTCACGTGGCAAAGACCTCCTGAATCTGGGTTCAGACTTACTACACCGCCCACCGCCCCGCTATGCCTCACAAGAAGAAGAATCCTAGCAATGTCCATAAAAACGGCTCTCCCCGAGCGGAGAGGAAACAGTCGACGCCGAATACCACTCCGCTTGCTCAGCCTGGACTAGCGACGACAAATTACCAGGAGATCCACCAGAATGAAGCCGAGGCGTTACGCTCGATCTATGGTGATGACTTTGAAGAGATTGAGCACAGGCCTTCCGCCTGGCAGGTGCGCTTAATATTCTCCGACTAGGTTTTGACGCGGCTGACATTGAGCATTGTAGCAAACGTCAGATGTGGCATTCAAGCTTCATCTACGTGCTTCGTCAAATCCCGAGGTCCGTGTTGATTTGCTAGTTGAGCTGCCAACGACATATCCGAAAACGTATCCGAATCTTTCGCTGGGTAATTCAGAGAACATTCGTCACAGGGCTAGGTTAAAAATTCAAGACATTATTCGAAACAAACCGAAAGAGCTGCTCGGCTCTGAGATGATCTATGAACTCGCCGTATCGATACAGGATGTTCTCGAGGATGTTGCCCAGGCGCAGGCCCAGGATAAGGATCTACCAAGTTTAGAAGAGGAGCGGATGGAGCAAAAAGCTGCTGCCAATCAGCGTGCAGAGCTGGAACGGCAAGAAGAGCTTCGAAAACAGGAAGCGGCCACAGCAGAAGAAGAGCGAGCTCTGCAGCAGCTGTTGGAGGATAAGCTCAGAGAACGGACGAAGGCTCGACTCTCCAGGCGAAAGAGTAGGTCTTCCGGTGCAGGCCTCTCCGGCTCTGTCGATGCGGTTGACCACTTCCCCGACGCCATTACTTTTGATCCACCGTTGATCATAAACGACACAAATGAACAACCTCTAGGTTTTAGGGCTGTACATGGGAAGACACTTCTACAGAGCAGTCCAGGAAAGCAGACGTTTACAGTCAGACCCGTGGTGTCCGAGAGCCGCTCATATGCACCCCTTATTGTCCTGAAAGAGCTTTCTCTCGACGAAAATGGAACGGCACCGCTGTGTTTTCGGGAGCGAATGCGTGCCAGTGAGGACAAACTAGAGGCTCTGAAAAGACTTCGACATCCCAATCTTGTGGATTTTATTGGTTTCAAGATATATAGGCCCTTAGACTCCTTTGATGCCCAAGACAGCACCTGGAGAGTTTATCTTCTTCTTGAATATGCGAACAAAGGGTCCCTATATGAGTTCCTGGACATCGTGGGGAGCGTGTCAGTGGAAATTATCCGTAGTTGGATGATCCAATTGCTCGAAGCTCTTGAGTTTTATCATCGCAGCGGATTTGTGCATGGGAACATCCACTGCGGACGCATACTGCTTTTCAGGAACCCGCAAGGTGGCACCATTGTAAAGCTGCAGGGAAGTATTGAAGATGCGCTCCCCGATACGGAGAACAGCAAGAGAGCCCTGACGACCTCCAAGTCACCCTTCTGGATGCCTCCTGAGCTCACACAAGAAAGTACGCCTCTAACAATGAAGACTGATGTATGGGACATGGGCATAGTCTTCTTACAGATGGCGTTTGGAAAGGATGTGTTGCAGCGGTACACTTCAGCGAACGCACTTATGGGAACATTGGGTTTATCAGCACCTTTGCAGGACTTGCTGCATGAATTTTTCAGACCAGATCCGAAGAAGCGTCCGACCGCTTTCCAGCTCCAACCCTTCGAGTTCTTCCGGGTCGACACACCTTTGATTGCTAGCACGAGTACTTCGAACTCGGTGTCACTGCCCAGACGCCCACGCCTTGACTCGACTGGGGGGCTTCCGGCTTTCTCGCGATACAACCAAGACTTTGATGAAGCGGGTCGTCTGGGCAAAGGCGGTTTTGGACAGGTTGTAAAAGCCAGGAATAAGCTTGATGGTCGGTTTTATGCTATCAAAAAGATTTCTCAGAGGTCAGCCTCCGCCCTTAAAGATACTCTTTCGGAGATTATGCTGCTCTCGCGACTCAATCATCCATACGTGGTTCGCTATTTCACTGCATGGTTGGAGGAAGAGTATGATAATGTCGACGAAGAAGCCATCTCATCGACCGAGGGAGACCCCTTTGCTAGTCGGGACAGAAATGCTTTTGACTATAGCACTGGAGGGCTTGACTTTATTAGCTCCAGCGGTTACCCCAAGATCGAGTTCGCATCTGATAGTGAGGACGAACATGATGCAAACCCATCTCAAGGAGATGGCACAGAGTCTTACGATGCTTATCGCGAGGAGAGCGCCGCGGGGACTGAGCTAAGTCAAATCAGGTCCGGTTCGCAGGGTAGAGCCCATCTTGTAACGCTTTATATACAGATGGAGTATTGCGAGAAACATGTAAGTGCCCCTCGTAGTCGCTGAAAGGCAAATTGCTAACTTTGCCAGACTCTTCGCGACTTGATAAAGAACGGCTTGTACGATGATATCGATCGTTCATGGCGACTGTTCCGTCAAATTCTTGATGGGCTCAGTCATATTCATAGCCACGGCATTATACACCGCGATCTGAAACCAGACAACATATTCATTGACGTGGCAAGCAACCCAAGAATTGGAGATTTCGGCCTGGCTACCAGTGGGCAGTTTACCACAGCTGTGCGTTCGTCGACTACCGCTGATTTCGAAGGCAATCTTACGCGAAGTCTTGGGACTACTTACTATGTCGCTCCGGAGATGAAGTCTGGTTTCGGAGGTCACTATAATGAGAAAGTCGATGTGAGTATAATGGTACCAACGGTAGCCGAGAGTCGGGTCGCTAATTTGTGGTAGATGTACTCCTTGGGTATAATATTCTTCGAGATGTGCCACCCTTTGCCCACAGGTATGGAGCGCGACCAGACTCTACGGGCGATTCGAGAAGAACATCATGTTCTTCCACCGACTTTCCAGTACTCGGAAAAAGCAGTGCAGGGAAGCATTATCGAATCTCTATTGAGTCATAACCCAAAGGAACGACCATCTGCCTCGGAACTTCTTCAGAGCGGCAAGATTCCTCTCCAAGTTGAAGAAGAGACGTTTAGGCGAGCGATCGTGCATCTCCTCTCTGATCCGAGCGCCCCCGACTACAAGAAGATTCTTTCGGCCATCTTCTCGCAATCGCCCAAAAAATATGAAGATATTGCCTGGGATGTGGACTCGCGTGCTGCTCCTGCTGCCAATGAGTTACTCGTTCAGAGTTTAGTCAAAGAGCGACTGACTGCTATATTCCGCAGACATGGGGCGGTTGAGACTACTAGGCAAGTGCTGTTCCCTCGGTCTCAACACTACAGAAGCGGGGCCGTTCGACTGCTTGACGCATCGGGTAATCAGCTTCAGCTACCGTTTGACCTCACCTTGCCGAACGCACGCTCTATCTCTAGACAGGATCCCTCACTGGAGAAAACATTCGCTTTCGGCACAGTCTATCGCGAGATGCCCCACGGCAGTGAGCCCAGAACTCACAAAGAAGTTGACTTTGATATCGTATCGCACAATACTCTTGACCTGGCGTTGAAAGAAGCGGAAGTTATCAAGGTCCTCGACGAGATCATTGAAGAGTTCCCGCCGCTAAGGTCGTCGCCGATGAGTTTTCTCATCAATCACTCCGACCTTCTGCAGCTAATCATGGAGTTCTGCCGCATCACTCCTTCTCAGGTGCCGTTGGTCAAGGAAGTTATCAGCAAGTTGAATTTTGGCAAATGGACGATGCAAAAGATCAGAAGTGAACTCCGATCACCAGCCATTGGAGTCGCCTCTACATCGTTGGACGACTTGGCCAGATTTGATTTTAGAGGTTCGTTTCACTTTTCCAGTTTGAAAGACGGTGGCTAATGCAAAGCAGACACTCCTAAGCAGGCCCAAAACCGGCTCAGGACCATCATGGAAGGCACCGAGTTCGCTGAGCGACTGTCGCCCATTTTCGCTCGCATGAACATACTCGTGACGTACTTGCAAGGCTTCGACGTCAAGCGGAAGATCTATATCACTCCTCTTGGAAGTCTAAACGACAAGTTCTTCAGAGGCAGTATCCTTTTTCAGTGTGTTTTTGATACTAAGCGGCGGGACGTGTTTGCAGCTGGCGGTCGGTATGACCGGTTGGTGCAAGAATTCTCTCCGAAGGGTCGAACGAGCTGCTCTCAAAGACATGCAGTTGGCTTCAATCTGAGCTGGGACAGACTCGGCTCGGCTATGCTAGAGTATATCAAAAGCACGACGAAAGTACCTACCAAGCATGCTGAATCGGACGCTGGGGCTTTTTGGAAGACCAGGAGGGTAAGTCAGATTCTTTTATTTGTGCCTTATGTTTATCCTGACACTGGCAGTGTGACGTGCTCGTTGCAAGCTTCGATTCGACAGTGCTGCGCACAATGGGTGTCAAGCTTGTGCAGGATTTGTGGGCTAGTGATATCAGCGCTGAATTGGCCGTCGACGCTTCATCATTGGAAGAACTCCTCTCTGAGTACAAAGAGCACAACCATAGCTGGATTGTCATTGCAAAACAAGATAGCAAGGAGCGAGGGTTCAAAGTGAGGTGTCTCGTTCCAAAAGAAGAGCTCGACATCAGGAGCTCCGAGCTCATCCCTTGGCTTCGGAACGAGATACGTGCACGTAATCAACGCGAGGGCGCACCCGACCTGCGGCAGTCGCGATTACCAAGTCAGTCAGATGCGATTGCTGGAGCTAATGAAAGATCGAGCGACGTACGCATCTTGACCTCTCAGCACAGGAGCAAGAAGACGAACAGAAGAAACATCGTCGAGTCTGGTATGCCATGTCCGAAATTATCATCATTACGTGAACAATTCAACTAACCAGAGGCAGCTCTCATTCGTTCCCGGGAGGTTGTCGAGAAGGCAATCAATGGGCCCATTGCCGCTATTGACATTCGAGACGACTTACTCGAAGCGATCAGGGATACGCGCCTGTCGGATCCAGAGAGCTGGCGCTMGGTCATTCAAAGTGCCCCGTTGACTGAGCGGAAGTACCTCAGTCAGGTCCACGAACTACTACTGGACCTTTCCAATGAATGTCGCGCGAATGATGGCCCCGCCAGTGTCAGCAATGCCTTTATTTACAACTACCGGACAGGGTCGTGTCTGTATTATGACCTTGGGCGTGGAAGTGAAAAGTAAAGGATCAACGAGTGGTGAAGTACTATGTTATGTTCTATCTGTATTGAAGTTCCATTTATTAGGCGTATGCTGTCTCCTCTCATTGTTTTGATTGCGAATATACCCGCCAGATGAACGCCCGAACGATATGACTAGTATAAAATCAAGAACAAAAACAAATGAAGACAATTTGAGGTATCTTTGCTGTTGTACACAAGACCAATGGATTTTATGAGAGCCATGAAGAAATCAATCACTATCATCATCACTTCCGTAAGCCACAAGAGGACCGCCAGAATTCGCCGGGGCTTTTTGCGTCGTCACATTGCCGCCGGCCAATCCCCTTAGTGCTGCCACAGTTGAGCTTGAAAAGATACCACTATTCTCCGATTGCGACGGAAAGGCGACGGAAGAAGACGACGGTGCCGGCTCGATCATCAAGTGCTGCTCMGGAGCCTCGAGCTGGCCGGCCCTGCCTGCGTCCTCCAACTCCTTGGTCCGAGCATACCACACATCATCTGGAGCCTCGTACCCTTCCAGCCCAAAGCTGCCCTCGATCTTCTTCTTCTTCCGCGCCTCCGGGTCCCGACCTTCCAGCTCCGCGACAAACTCAGCGGGCAGCGCCCTCCGCACCGCCTCCGCCGCCTGCTCCTCCAAGCGCCTCGCCTCCCGCTTCTGCGCCAACGGGTTCGGATCAACCGTCGCCCAGCGCACATTCAGAATCTCATTATGATCCAGACTCTGGTGCGCCATGGCCTCCTTGGCAAACTGCGCATTCGCCTCATTCGTGTACGTGACGAACGCCACCCCGCGCGAGGTCAGCACCCGGATCCGGTCGATCTGGCCCCATTCCGCGAAATGGCGCGACACCACCTCCTCGATATCATCCGTCACGTGGATCCGCCCAACATACAGCGTGCGGTTCTGGCGCGTGAACGAGCCCACGCCGCCCATGTCGTCGCGGTAGTCGCTGAACTTGTCCCGCCCGAAACAGTCCACGTTGGGGTTGAAGAGGTCGTGCAGCGTCGGCAGGCGGTGGAGGTACTCGCACTCGTGGCCTTTGGGGCAGACCCCGCGCGCGAAGAACAGGCAGAAGTATGAGCCTGGGACCTTGTCCGCGCGTGTGTACCCGCTGTCCTTGGCGATGTTGCACCGGTTGGGCGCGGCGTGTTTCGAGAGATACTTGTCCTCGCGGTCGCCGCCGGACCACTTGTTGTACCAAATGTTGAAGATGGTGCCCGTTTGCGGGGGCGGTTCGGATTTAAGCGTTGCAGGGTCGACCTGTGGCCGGGCGGGGCGTCGTTTTCGTCGGATTATCTTCTTTGTCTTTTTTTGAGTGCCATCGGCGTCTGTGGTTGCGACGGCGGTTTCTGAGGGTTGGGTGAGAGCATTTTCATCACTGGGAGTGAGACCGCTTGGCTCGGCTGATTCTGTTGGTAGAGGTGTTGGCTCTGTGGCATGTGGAGGATCGACAACAGCTGTGTCCGCCATGGCTGCGGGTTTGGATTGTGTTGTGGTTGTAGGTTGTGAGTTGATTGTTGAGCAAAGAAGTGACTGCGATGCCTTCAGGCGAAATCACGAGGCGATGTTGAGATTATGTAAGCTACAGGTCTTGGCGCCGCTTTTGCTGCGACGATTTTGATATGCTTTGCCAGACGACTTTTCTAGAGCTATATTCGAGACATTTTATTTCATTGTGAAGATTCTCTCATTTCCTGTCTAATATCCCTGCTATTACACTGACAAGGCCTCTTGGAGCGGTCTTCTTTCTTATTACCAAGTACATACAAATTCGAAGCATAAGAGGGGTCCTGAGACTCCCCCACCGTCAAGATGGTGAACATTACAGAGAAAATCAAAGAGTACGCTTTACTATATCTTTTCACAAGGCCAGGGAACTCATGTAGCAATCACGCAGGATTGAGGATGAGATGCGCAGGACGCAGAGTAAGTCATCCGTGCCTCTATCCAGAGAACCCCGCAGCTAACTCGGAGAACAGAAAACAAGGCCACAGGTGGGACTCCAATGCATAGATAGTCGAGTCCATGTTCTGACTAGATCCAGAATACCATCTTGGTCTGCTGAAAGGGTGAGTATTGGCCTTTATGCGTGTGCTTGCACCCACTGACCCGCATGCAGAAAACTCGCCAGATTAAGAGCCCAGCTGCTGGAGCCCACCGGCGGCGCCGGCGGTGGCGGCGCAGGGTTCGACGTGAGCAAGAGCGGTGATGCCCGCGTTGCCCTTGTCGGTTTCCCATCCGTCGGAAAATCGACGTTCTTGTCCAAGATCACCAAGACCAGGAGTGAGGCTGCCGCGTACTCGTTCACGACGCTCACGGCCATTCCCGGTGTGCTGGAGTATGGCGGTGCGGAGATCCAGATTCTCGATCTGCCGGGTATCATTGAAGGTGCTGCTGAGGGTAAGGGGCGAGGACGACAGGTCATCTCGGCCGCGAAGGTGTGTACCAGCACTTTTTAAACATGCTGAGGAATGATCGTCTGACTATACCCAGACGAGCGATCTAATCCTCATGATCCTGGACGCTACAAAACGCGCGGAACAGCGGGCCCTTTTGGAAGCAGAACTAGACGCTGTTGGGATCCGTCTCAACAAGGAGCCTCCGTAAGCACGCAAGCAACCATCCCCTCGCACCGCTATACTGACTTCAAAAGCAACATCTACCTCAAAGCCAAAAAAGCAGGTGGCATGAAAATCACCTTCCAGACACCTCCCAAGAACCTCGACGAGAAGATGATCTTCAATGTCCTAAGAGACTACAAGATCCTCAACTGCGAGGTCCTAGTGCGGGACGAGAACGGTACGCTCAATCCAACGGCCCTTTGGCTTATACTCCGAACTCCATACTAACAGAGAACCCCAGCAACAATCGATGACTTCATCGACGTCATCATGAAAGACCACAGAAAATACATCAGATGGTACACAGCCAACCCCTTCCTCTTCGTCTTCCACTCCTTAGTAGCACTAATACTAACCCACTAAAGTCTCTACGTGTACAACAAAATCGACAGCGTCAGCCTGGACTTCCTCGACCAGCTCGCCCGCGAACCACACACAGCCGTGATGAGCTGCGAACTCGATCTAGGCGTGCAGGACGTCGTCGAACGCATCTGGACGGAACTGCGCTTGATCAGAGTATATACTAAACGGTAGGTCCACCGCAATCAAAGATCCCAGTCGGGTAATTGACAATCATGCAGGAAAGGAGAGGATCCCGATTTCTCAGAGGCACTCATCGTGCGCAGCAACTCGACCATCGAGGACGTCTGTGACTCGATCCATCGGACTCTGAAGGAGACGTTCAAGTATGCTTTGGTCTGGGGGGCAAGTGCGAGACATATTCCCCAGCGGGTGGGACTGGGTCATGTTGTTGCGGACGAGGATGTGGTTTCGATAGTTGCCAAGTAGGCTGGACATAGTATGCTAGGATATTATGAATGAACGAATCCGAAGATTGAGCGGTTATCAACAGTCTAGAGTAATGAGATCTATAAGCTACTTCGATGCTCCGATAACTCATAAAATTCTGCCGGTGATTGTTGACTCATCCGTATGAGGTTGATATACACTAGTACGACAATGGCAGTCAGGAAGGCAATCCTGATGTCTCGGTTACAGATGTAGTGCTTACAATTGTTGCCTTCAGCAGTTTACACGGTGACGATATGAGCAAAATTCGTATTGCGATTGATCAACTTAATGACAAAAACGATACCTATATATCCAGCCCGTAAACCATGACTCCAGAAAACAAGAACATGACCCAGTAATTCTTTTAAGCGGCAGCGGCAGCAGCAGCGGCAGTGGCAGCAGCAGCAATGTTCTGCATGCCGATAGTGGGCTGCACACCGACACGCTCCTTGGCAAGCAGATCAACCAACAGAGGGCTGGGGAGGCTGTCCCGCTGGGGGTGGAAGGCCGCCTGGCTGGCCTTGTACTTGCGCACACTGTCAATGTAGATATCGAAGAGGTAAGAGGAGTCCAGAGGACCGCCCTTGGCCTCGGGGTGGAACTGTGTGCTGAAGATGGGGCGAGACTTGTGGATCATGCCCTCGTTGCTAGAGTCGTTCAGGTTGACAAAGTAGGGCTTCCAGTCAGAGGGCAGGGTAGACGCATCTACAGCGTAACCGTGGTTCTGACTGGTGATGTGGCAGCGTCCGGTACTCAGGTCCAGAGCAGGGATGTTGTGAGCACGGTTACCATACTTAAGCTTGATGGTGCGCGCACCAGCGGCCAGAGCAAGCAGCTGGTGGCCCAGGCAAATACCAAAGATGGGCAACTGGGAGGTCTCCATCAAGCGACGAAGGTGGTAGGTGGTCTCCTGGCAGTGAGTTGGGTCACCGGGGCCGTTGGAGATGAAAACACCGTCGAAGTGGTGGGCCACCTTGTGGATGGGGTAGTCGAAGGGGAACACAGTGATGCTGGCGCCACGGCTGACCAGGCTACGCAGAATGTTCTCCTTGACACCACAGTCGATGACAGCGACGTGGCACTGAGGATCGGCTGCGCTCACGTGGAAAGGAGCCTTGGTGCTGACCTGGCGGACGAGGTGGATCTGCTCCGGATCGGTGAAAGCCTCGTCTTGGTCGGCGTCGTATTCCTCGCCAACGGTGATGCGAGCGAGGGAAGAACCCTGCTCACGCAGATAGGTGACGATAGCACGAGTATCGACACCGGAGATGGCAGGAACGCCTTCACGAGCACACCACTCGCCGAGAGACTCGACGGCGGTCCAGTGGCTGTACTGCTCAGCCACATCGGCCACAACCACACCAGCAGCCTGGAGGTTGGGGGACTCGAAATACTTGAGGAGACCGTGCTGGTCGCGCTCAGCAGAAGGCACGCCGTAGTTGCCAATCAAGGGCTGGGTGAAGACCAAGATCTGACCACGGTAGGAAGGATCGGTCAGAGACTCGGGATATCCGACCAGAGAGGTAGTGAAGACGGCTTCACCTGAGATGTTGGTGCGAGCTCCAAAGGACTTGCCGTGGAATATCGGACCATCTCGGATCGTGAAAGTGGCACGCTCATGAGCAGGACGCTGCTGACGAACAGTGGCCATGAATCGAGCCTGAATGGAAGCATTCACGGAAGTGAAGGCTGAAGCCCTGGCGGGCATAGCCTTGAAGACACGAGCAAACATTATTTGTTGATGGAGACGAGGAATTGTGGAAGCGAGTAGTTATGCGGATGGTCTCAATAGTTTCCGGAAGCTTTCCAGAGGTGATCCGAGATGTAGTCCTGAAGGTCATTATGTTAGCAATTGTTTTATATTTAGTTTGGCCGGATGGTGGTGGCGGGTATGACATCCGTGTGGCCATGGGCAAGACAAGGGCAGGACATACCTGAGAAGTGAAGACGGTGGGTGCCAAAACCATAAGCGCGACTGTGCTGTTACCAGTCACTGAAATATCTGTTGATAGAATGGGTGTCTAAAAAGACATGAATTGATCAGAGAACGATGATGTAGTTGTGTTGTGGGGTGTTGATGGATGATGTCTAGGACTGATAGAGGATGGAGAGAAGAGGAGAGAAAAGGAAGAGAAGGAGAAGCGGGCGAGAGGCAGAATTTGAGGGTCGCAACAGGAGCTGCGGCACCAGTGCGATCTTCGGCTCGGGTGGGGCGGCACGTGCCCCGCTACACCGACAGCCAGGGCCCAAAGGGGGCGATGGACCAATCACAGGAGCTGCATTCCAAGTTCCGGGATCGGAGGCACTCTTCCGCATTCCTTTTCTTGCGTGTCGGTAACTCATTACGCTATGGATTGGGCAATTCTGCAGCAATTGATAATGCGATTATCTTCCTGATTGTGACCTCTACATACTCGCAGTATCGTAAGTGGATAGAGGGTCAGGGACACCGCTCATCAGAACGTAGCCTTGGTGCACTAAGGCATCTCCATCCCTCCATCACACCGCTGTCATCATCAATGGCGTATCTTGACAGGTACGAGAGGTATGACTCACCAGATCTGGTCCCAATTCTCAACAGCCAAGATGGATACTCTACACGCCTTTGACAATAAGATGATTCATTGGCTAATTCAAAAAGACAAATTTCCCCATGACTCCTCTTACCTTCTTCGGAATACACGAGATATATCTACTAAGTCCAATTGCTATGGTAATAGCGGATTGGTGGCTCTCTTATTTTATCATTTGACGTCAGTGTGCCGAAGTAGATATTTGAAAAATCATGCACTTGTAGAAAGAGAGGGGAAGAGTCATAAATTTATCGTACCTGCTAGATAGCTTTTTACAACGGGTCCTTATGCTTCTGTGAAACCGTATCACTTGTCATTCCTGAGTAGGGGATACCAAAGCCATCACCCCGACCTTTCCACTGATGAGCAATTGCGAATCGGCGACTTTCAGGGAGTGCGAGCTCCATGCTATGCCACCTCGAGCATGACCGTAGGTGTACAGGGTAGTACTTTGTCGTACAGCTTTCATCAGATCGGGCAATTTCATCGATGGGACCTCCAAAGCAAGACGAAAGCCATTGCTATATATCGAACACAAGGTTCTTCTGTAAAGGATCATAATGTGGTTTTATCGAGCAGTCTCCCTAGTAATCAATGGTTTGCTTCAATTACCTCCTTCAGGCCCTGATAGCCATAACCCTTCCAGCAGGCACCCTTGGCTGGGGTGTGCTACCATTTCAATCCTACGAACACCAGCAACAGCCAGTCCCACAATCCCAATCTCCCCTAGAAGCTCCCGGGTGCGATGGTTCTGGCATTGTCGACCCCGGTGGCCGATGTAATGGCGACGGTCTTGTCGACCGTCCCCCAGATCACAGGGATAGAGAGGGGTTCAAGTTCGAGAATCCGTCGACAGACTGCAAATACGTCTCGCAGATGCACATTTGGGACTCCTTCAAAGATCTGGAGAAGGATATGAACAAGCTCTTCACCCTCATCCACAAGAACGTGAGTTTCACAGTGGTCGGACACCATCCCATTGCGGGTCACTACAACGACCTGCTGCATTTCTACGTCAATGCCCTGCGACGAGTGAGTGTGCTGTTCCTCGACCATGCGGACAAGTTCGAGATTCACCCCCAAGCGATCCATGGAGGCTGCAATGAGCGATGGTCTGTTCAGGAGGTCAACTTCAGGGGGGTGATGAATTCAGGTAAATCCACGTCAACATTTTAAGGAGCAGTGCTGACAGGAGCAACACACAGGAGATGACTTTGACATTGTCAACGTCTGGGTAACTCGATGGGATCAGGGGCAGATGGTGGAGATCCGCACATATATCGACTCTGCCCGGATTATGGAAGCACTCCATAAGAACGAAATTTGGTGGAATGGAACCACGTTCCGAAACAATATTCACTATATGCCTGGCCCTGCAGGCATGCCTGACCTGAAGAAACTGGAAGATCTCATGGGGTATCCAGACGGACGAAAGTATGAAGATTGAGATCACTGGTTTATCACTGTTAGCGAAATACCGACTGAATCATAGCGCTGCACCTTTATTTAGTTATGCATTTATAACGACTATTTTAATCAAATGAGAATCAATCGAGAGTTGTGGATGAGCTTTGGTTGTACAGAGAGAAAAACAAACCAGTTGGCCCCTCCGCAGCGTATTTCCCAGACCACTTCACGAACACAACCACAACAATAATCCACCCCATCTAGAGTACCCCGTACAACGTCCCCACAAATCTCGAACGGAGAGTCTCTCCCCCAAAGTGAATATCAACAATTGCTGATTTGCTGATGAAATGCTCTGAACATCATGACTGAGCCAGGACCGCGAAAGCGCTCCAGAATCGCCTGCACATCATGCCAGTCGCGCAAACGGAAGTGTTCTGGTGACCAACCATGTAGCACCTGTGTACAATTGGGGTCAGCCTCCGAGTGCCAATACGACATCCAATCTCGCAAGAAGAAAGATATCAAGGTATTTCGGCCATCAGTCGGTCTATCGATGCGCAGACCTAGTGTCATCGAAGAGGCACCCCGGCCGAAGAGCCAGGAGCAGTCGACTCCGGGGGACTCGACGAGCATCGACGTCAGTTCCCTCGAGGCCAATTCGGGCGCTGCGTTTGTGCGCAGATTAGGTCTCAAACTGGATCCAGCCAATGCGCCGAGGTTGCATCTTTTCGCGTGGAACGTCGGGGCTCGTCACCCGTCACCATCGTCCATGCCGACGTCGGCCTCGGCCACGACTGCGCCCATCGTGGACATCATCTCCCAGGACGAGATGCGGTCACTGATGACGTTCTACTTTGAAAAAGTCGATCCGTGCTACCCATTCCTTGACCGAGATGTTGTGCTCCGCCAGGTCAGCAGACGATGGCTGCCTTCCTCGTCCGAGTCAGCCCTGCCATACGGGCCCTACGATGCAGTACTCTGCGGCATAGCGGCGCTCGGGTTCCTCTTCTCACGGCGGCGAGCCGTTCCAGCGGAATACCGAGTGGTCGAAACCGCTCGACGCATCCTTGAACACAGTCTCATCGTCGACAACCCCGCGTCGGTGGACATCGTCACTGGCTGGGTGCTCCGAGTCGCGTACCTCCGCATGACAGCATCCCCCCATGTCGCCTGGATGGCCAGCTGCACGCTGATGCACCTCATCGAGGCGTCGGGTCTCCATCTCGAGCCCTTGCCAGATAGCTCCCTCGGCCAGACAACGACACCCTGCGCCCCAGAAATCCGCCGTCGACTCTTCGGCATGGCTCGCCACCTGAACGTGTGGATCTCCTTCGAACTCGGCCGGTCCCGAGTCGTCCTGCACGGCGCAACCTCCCTCCCACCCGCGCCACGGTCCCCGAACAGCCCCTCAGAGATCTTCAACCTCCTCCCCGTCTCGGAAAGCCTCGACCCAAAACAAACCCAAGACGCGCCCGGCCTAGAATCCGCGCTCGCCGCCGTCCTCGACGTCATCCACGTCCAGCCACCCCTAATCCTCGCGCAGTGCAACCTCATGCTCTGCCTGTACCGGCGCCTCCGCGCCCTCAACTCCAGCATCTCCGGCGACCTGCTCGACCGCGTCCTCTCCCTGGCCGGCACCGGCCTCCGCGCCGCCCGCGAGATGGTCGCCTCCGTCTGCCCCTGGCACCAGATCGCCAACGTCCCCTTCCAGGTCGTCTGCACCCTGCTCGCCATCGACAGCCGCGCCTCGCTCGCCCTCCTGGGCGAAGCAATGCGCACCCTCCGCGAGGTCGCCGCCGCCTACGATACAGAGGTCATGCGCGAAGCCTACAGCACCGCCTACCTGCTCATTCTACTGCATCAGCGCCGAAAGGAAGAAGACACACGCGCGCTCCGCGATGTTTTACGCGTCAACGCCAACGCGGCCGCTACGGCGCCGCAGCTTAGCGTCGATGCTGCTGTCGGGGGAGCGTCTACCTCGCTGCAGCGCCCGGCGCAGCCCCCGCCGCAGTCTGTGGCGTTGGCTGACCTGCCGGAGATGTCCTGGMTGGGCGATCTGATGATCGATATGCCGAGTTTGCAGAATTTTGATCTGGATCAGTTCCTGATGACGGATGTGCCGTGGCCGTTGCCGGAGATGGGGATTTGACGCGTTGCAGTGTGATTACAGAGGTTGTGATGGATATTGTTCGAGACAGCGAGATACCCTTGTTTTTTGGCTTACATTGCTAGCTATATTCCAATGCGTGGCATTATTGGGACTCGGTCCTTTGATAATATATACATGGGCGTCCATTGGTACTGAGATGATTTAAACGCTACTCGGCCTTGCCCTGCTTGTCTTTTCTCTGGGTCCTTGTCCCTGTGCCTGCCGTCCACGCGACGAGACCAAGCTTCCACAGAACCCACAACAGGCCCAGCCCAACGACAACAACCGTCCCCAGCTCGATGGTCCTGCTCCGGAAAAATCCACCATCCTCTCGCAGTCCCAGCACAGGGACTTCCAGCTCTTCGACAAGCCGGTCCTTACCCTCCGGCGGCGCCGGGTGTAATTGATAGAACATCGTCCGGGGTCCAAACAAGCCCTCCCAGCCGAGATTCACCCGATCAAAGGGGTTTACACCCATCTTGGTGCCGTCTTCGGCCGTGCACGCCCAGAAGACGATCGGCCATGGGACAGCGGCGGAACGGTAACCGGACTCAGAGGGGGGCAGGTATCGCAGGTGCAGGGGGATCGTGGCGTTCCACTCCTCTGGGCTGGTATCCGGGTGAAGGGGCGTAGCGAGCTCGAGCAGCCAGTTTGAGCCCCAGCGGGAGACGAACCAGTCTGGGGCTTCGAGGTCCGTTTCTCCTGCTACGGCGCGGAGAGCGGCAAGATTGTGGGAACTGAGGAAGAGGGGGTCTGTTGTTGAGAGCTGGTATTTGTCGCCGAAGATCCACGATGGTAGGGTTAGGTATGTGTGGAGGGCGCATGTCGCGTCCGGCGGTGCGGGGGGCCGCTTCAGCGACGCGCGGGGCATCGAGATGGTCAGGGTGGGATGGAGCCCAGTTGGAGCGGGGAAGGAGACGGTGTAGGTGGCATCAGCTGGGAGAGGATGATGGCGCGAGGGAAATGAGAATAGGGTGGGTTCTGGAACGTGTCAGCTTGGTCCTAACTTCGTCTGGTCTCTGTATACCACGTACTCAACTTTTCGTCCTGTCCAACAACGCCAAGTAGACCACCCATTTTCAGTTCCTCGGGCTCAATGGCGCTCTCGACACCGAGAAGCCCGACCTCGACCTGGTGTGTATCCGCGGCATGCTTCTTGATCTGCTCGGTCCATCCCTGGCCTGGTGATTTCGACCAATACCCAGGCACGGTCAGGGCATGCGAGATGCTGTCGTAGTTGACATCAACCGAGTCCGCAGAAAGTATTGATTCTGCATGATGAAAGCATGCCTCGTCCGATCGGCCACAGAACTTGTGTTGAATGAACGAGACGAGATTCTGCAGGGAGGGGAGACGACTGTAGTACTGGAAGGCGGCAGTGGTAGCAAATCGTTCCGAGAGGATAGGAGGTTGTATAAACGAGGACTGCGTGAACTCGAGAGTTAGAGTGCATCCCATGATTCAATGACCGACGAACTGAACTTACCCTGAGACTGTCACATTCTAGCGACTCGTCGAATACCTTTTTTAATAACGAGCACAATCCCTTCCTGTAACCTGCATTAACCACTGCTCAGAGAATAAGGCTCGTAGATACACACCCTGTCTCCCCCGATGTCCCAGGGGTATAGTAAACATGCAAACCAGGCGATATCCGACTGGAAAACGGCGCTCCGATCTCATAAGGCCGCTCCGTCGCCCAGCGGATGTGAAGCTCGTGACTCGATTTCAGAACCTGCCAGATCTATACACATCATAAATCAGTCTAGCTCACTCCTAACTATAGAGTCACCACTTACCTCTGAGGGAAGCTCATCGAAGCCGAATGTTGCCCGCTCCTCGCGCGCCCCGTCCAGGTGGGTAATGGATAGCGCATCGGTTGTCAACACGGCCTGGTCGACGTGAAAGGGAGCTTCCGGCCTCTGGACAAATGTTATTCTTCGGCGCATGTTTAAGCCAAAGCTCTGAAGCTGGTCTGGTAGATGGTTGAGGGGGAGATTGAGCTGTTGACCTAGGTTGTTCTCCGCAGCTGTCAACTCCGGTTAGCGTGTCTCCTAGGGCCGATAAGATAAGAGCTTCTCCTTTCGGGCATTGCTATCATTTACTTCTATATTTTGTATCAGTCTTCTCTACGGGTTATAAGTCTACGTTCTACTCTACCTAATTTGTCGTTCCCTCGGCTCCCTTAAAAAATGGCCCCTCGACAACAACGTAAATCCTGGACCAGGGACAGACTCTCACACACACAAAAGACCCCTGGAGTCCACATTTCAAAGCTCTGACCAACCTCTGCCATTCGAGAGGTCACAGCCTATCGCTTCGTTGAGGAATTGAAATACCCTCACATTGTCAGGAGCCTCCCAGCACCAAGAAACCAAAGACCCAATCAGTCCTGAGCTTGTTAACACTGCTACGTGCACTGCAACCCGCACCACTACGACTGCCAGTCCTTGAGAAGTTGTCTTAGACGTCGAGTTTGCAGTCAGGTGCAATTCTTGTCAACTCGAGACGCAAGACAGACTACCATTAATGGGAATTACTAAAATTGATGAACAAAATTCTTGCCACGTGTGTGAGTAGGGTGGAATAGATTCAATGCGCTATTCTACCCGATATCAATTCTGTTTTTTATACATGATGAAAAGCAATCACTGAATATCCACCTTCACATACTCCCTCTCGACTTCCTCTTCCACATCCTCGTGCTCTTCTTCCTCTTCTCCCTCAGTGTCCGATTCACTATTTGCACCCTCCTTTTCCATCTCCTCGTCAGGTTGTTCAACTTCCCCTTCAACCTTAGGAAGTGCAATCCTCAGAACCCCATCAACCAGTTGGGCCTGGATTCCCTCAACCGCAACGGTATGGGAGATTGGCACTTCCCTTTCAAACACCCCCACATGACGCCCTCTCTCCCCAACCAGCAAAGCCCGGTACATCTCCTCGTCGACTCCAGGACGGTGCACGACACCAACCATACGGAGCATAGAGTGCGATGCGTCATAGGCGATGCTCAAATCCGATTTTTGAGCTCCCGGAAGCGAGGCGTGGACGATCGTTTCGGTAGCCGTGACGAAGATGTCGACCGGTGGCGTAAAACTGGTTGCGTCGTGCGAGTGGTAAAAAGAGCGGAAGCGAGGATGCATGTGGTGGAAGTTGTAAAAATGATGGCCGAAGCCTCTGCCCCCTCTCCCTCCTGGACCTCGTCCCCGTCCTGGGCCCCCTCGTCCTAGTCCGCTGAACATTCCCCATGCGTGGAATTGAGGACCTAGACCACCTCGTCCGCGGTGACAGTGGTGGTGGTGATGACGATGTCCGAATCCCGGGTCTTCATGTGCAGCCCATCGGCTGGATCCATGCCATCGACCACCGCGGCCACGGCCACAGGGATGACCGAATCCGAATTCTGGCTGTTCGGGATGTTCATCATCTTCCTTACCCTTTTTGGCTTTTTCTTTGTGCTTCTTTTTCCCACATTTTGAGGGCTCCCCGGAGCTGCTTTCGAAGCTGTCATCGTATGGAGGGGGATGAGGGTGAGCAAAGAAAGGATGTTCCTCTAGCATGGAGATATCCCAAGCTAGGGGATGCTGACTGAAGTGGCATGAATGCTGCATATTGAGCTGGATGACTTATGATCGTATGTACTTGATCTGGTCTGTAAAGTTTGCCCGGTTGAGATTTCTACGGATCGACTGCGGTATATATACCTGTCCAGGACAGCTACAATGACCGTCATGAGTCACATTGTCGTACGTACACGTACACCTTGTGACCTTGACTTGCCACCCAGGCAGCAAATACTCGTCAGCATACCCTGAAGATGTGGTGGTACTGATAGGCAGAAGAGACTACGTATACTGTCGATTGCCGTAAATGGATATCAAGTCCGGGGAGGCAAAACCCCGGACTCGGTCTCGGCATTTAGTATTCTCCGACTAAGCATTTCTCGGGGTTTTCCTCGGAGTCGGGTTCGGAGATCGGATATAGATCAAGAAAGATTATCGCTCGAGTCATTCATAGGATACGACTGTGATATGCAACTGCAGGGAGGTAGCTTTAAGAATTCCGTCAATAAAGCATATATCAAGGCCAGAAATAGAGACTTCAATGAAGTATACATGTACAAGTTAAGAATGTGTTTGAATAATAAACAGCATCTAGCTACATAAACATGTATATACAGGTCAATAACGGACTGTCAGATCCAACTACCCATGCATTTTCGCTATCTCCTTGATCATAAGGCTAGCAGAACATTCAGCAATAAGGTTAACACCAGCAAAATTTTGCAAGTTGTCTCTAATACACGTACCATTTTTATCCTGCCTTACAAAAGTCCTGTAACTAGAAGATATATAATATGCGTCATATAGGGCTGCTTATAGACCGCTAAAGCTTTGCTAATGTGTGTGCTGAATAGCTTAGATATCTCTGCATGATACGTCTCTTATTACATCTGAGATGCCAAGTCTAATAATAGCATTATCAATGAGATTGTTAGCAGATAATACTAAGGGGCCAGCTTTTATAAGAGGACTACAGAAAAAGGCTGAGAAAGTATTAAGGGCTGTACTATATAGTTTAGCTCTCAACCCTTATATAAAAAGCTTAGTTACTAAAAGATGGCTTAGCGTTGCTATGTGGCCTATCCCATGACATGCCGCAGCTGAGTCTACTGAGACAAAATTTCCATATATATATTAGAGATGTAAGTAGACAAGCAACAGGACAATAAACATGGCTCAGCGTGCAGAGCTGTGGTCTGTCATGACACATTAAGAGGCAATCACAAGCAGAATGATAATTCATGATACAGAAAAGAGAAGGGGGATATAAAAGTGTTCAAGCAAGGAAATTGATGTTCATGGCAGATTTCGCATCAAAGTCCAAAGGAAGAACAAACAGGACGAGGAGAAACCAACACACAACCTGAAGGGCAAAAGCCTTGGCAAAGGCGTTGAGGTAGCGAACACGAGCGGCCCAGTGAAAGCTCCTCCATGCATCAGGGATACTGACCTTTCCGCTCCCTCCTAGGACGACAGGGATCACCTTGCCGCCGAACGTACGGTCGAAAGCCACAATGGGCTTGTCTTGCTCCGGTAGCATGGAAGCAGCCACTCGGATAAAGATTGCTCGGGCTGGGGCGACTGCAGCGAAGTACAGAAGTGCTGTGGAAATCAAAATTATCACAATCTCACACAATCCCGTAGCCTTTGGGATTGCATGAGATCCGTCCCGTTCTCCGAAAAATCTGATTAGACCCAGGGGAAGATAGAAGTCTGCACTGGTCGCAACACTAGAGAGGGCAGCAATAGGGGCGATTTGTATCCAACTGCTGAGACCCGGGATACGCTGGTAGAAGCGCTTGGGCGAGGGCCGTGATATAATGATATGGAGAAGAGCCACATGCAGGTTTGACAGAAGGGTTTCAATGACAGCATTATAAACAAACCAACCAAAGAGATTGGTGTCCTGCAGGGGTGCAATGCGAATCAAGAAAACTTTTACCAACCGATGGGTTAGAGCCATGCTCAACCCGCGGTATCGATACCAGCAACCAGTATGTTGACGAAGATGTTTCTCCGCCGTCTGAAGATCGGTGGTGATAGGCTTTGATGTGGCGTCTCCAAGCGCAGGCTCCATTCCACCAGCGGGCTTGTCATGATCAGAGTTGGCATTCAAAGAATTATACGCATCAGCGTTCGGAGCTTCAATTGCAGCCAGTGTAGCCACTACCACGCCATATGTGTAAATAGCCTGAGAGACCGGTTATTGGATGTTTTTTGCTTTAAGAATGCAGAAGGATGAAAATGGTATCAACATGCAAGATGCCACCTACCGAGCAGAGTATCAGGAGCCAGCCAAGTATGATTAACTCCAGTATCCATACATTTGATGTCATATCTGGACGTCCAGGACCTTGAACTTGTTGACAGTATGTGGGCCACCATGAGGGTGATTGTTTAAGTAGCTCGCGACTGTCGTTCTAGGCCAACAATCTCCATGGCGGGGTACTATGCATAATCCCAGTCCATATCTGGGTAAGCCTGGTGGCTGCTGGACCTGCACCTGTTTACTACTCCTAGACGCTTAGGACTTCGAGCCATAAATAGTGTAGTCGTTTCTAGTCCTCTTGCAATGCCACGCAATGTCCAAACCTCTCTCCACAGGCATGCGCGAGGGACGAAAACATTCCGCAATTTGGGATACAGATGGTATTGCCATACTTTGAGGGGGGAGGGTCCGTGGGCTAAACAGACGACCAGATGTGTCTCCTTCTAGATGCCATTCTACTCCGGCAATGCAGCCCTTGATCCAAAATACACGGTCACTACATATTGCTGGGGAGGACAAGAGAGCTCGAGTGAAATAAGCTTCAGTGATAGGGTTTGCTGGCTTAAGCCTGGTGAGGCTGTGTCGGTGCTATAGGTCCCTTCTGTTTTCTACATATATTAGAATGATAGACTTGTTCGTGGACTTCATTTTATACGTAGTTCATGGATTAGGAAAACCCATCTATTTCATCTGTCAATACTAAGTTGTCAGGAATTAAGCTTTGTACTTCTGTAGACTAAAATCCCTTAAGATTCATGCATAATACATGCAGAGCAGCCAAGACCATAGCGAAGTAGCTAGAGCCAAGCTAGTGGTTAGTAGAAGCAATTTTATTGTCTTCACAGTAATGAGAGTCACATACTAATTCTATGTGGTCAGTTTGTCATGGAATCTGGAAATAGATTTTCTCTAGAATTCTATATTATTATGCCTTCACCTATGGAACTATACTAGCTCAATAAACCCTCGAGTCTGCCAGTATAGTCCACACCAAACTTGCTGCAGTAATTGTAAATGCTCAAGACCGCGTGGGGCGGACCCCGCTTGCTTTTTACATTCAACAGCAGGGGTCATACGCGCATGAGAGAGTTATTGATCTTCTCAGGAAGTATGGCGCCGATACCGAAGTGATAAGAGATTCTGAAGGCAGAACTATCAAGGACTGGGCAATTGAGAAGGAGTGTGTCTATAATTGGGATAAACAAGTAGCCAATCCATAGTGAGTATGAAGTTCAAGTATAGTAGCTATATATACATGCATGGCACGAGTAGGCCAAGAGTCGTGAGTTGCAGCCAGCTTTAACCAGGGTTCACTGATGGTTTTCATAGAATCTGCTTGATATCTGACATTCGGCTTCGGGATTCCCAAATAGGTAATACCAACCGAACGAGTTGTACAAGAGAAAGACGGCAAATGAAGAGGATTAGATACATGTCAACGTTCCAGTTAACGTTCCTCCAGCAACTCAATCAAACGCTTCTCCAAACTGTCCGGCTTCGTGCTTGGTGACCAGCGACTCCTCATCCTTCCATGCAGGTCAATAGCAAACGGTGTTAGAATTCCACGTAATCCTGCGACACCCCAAAAGTCCTGTCTTGTGCACTTTCAGCCAGCGGTAGAGCGGTGCGGCCTGACATCCATTAAGATTGATCTTGGCCAGCACCGGACACGTAACCCCGTAGTTCACCTGGCAGAAGCTCTGGATGTCCTCGTCAGACAGGTCACTGCCGCAGGAAATGGTTACACGGACATCCCAGAATAACAAAATTGTCGCCGTAGTTTTCTCGAAGCCGATGGTGGATGGCCTCCAGGCCTTGGTACTGGCGCGTAAGGCTGCATTCGAGGTGATGTTCACAACCAGGACCACTTTGATTTTGGTCAAGGACAGGGAATATTCTGGTCCTTTTCCTGTCAGTAGGTTAGATGTTTATGCAGATACATTAGGGCTTGAAGATGCTTACGGTCCAGCACGTTTGTAGCCGTTGTTTTCTAGCCGAAAGCCTGTATGCTTCCCCCAGGCACCAAGATACTATTTCCTCCTATATATTCACGTAGTTCTACTGGTAGCAGCGCCAAGTCCATGTACAAGCCGAACGCCGATTTCTCTGCTGGATTGGATGAAGCTCTACATTCGCCAAGCCACAGTAAAATTTGATTGACACCAGATTATTTCGGTGATGAGGCTATCTCACTCCAAACAAGAAACCCAGCCAGAAAACAACCCCAGGCCTGGACATCCACCAAGCACCCCCGGATCAGATTCATCCGACCACCGGCGAACAATCTCCGTGCTTTCGAAAGTGTCTTTCTCCTTGATCGAGTTCAGGAGCGTCATTGCGTGAGAATCTCAGATCATATGCGTCGTGCTGAACAGCAGCCCTAGAAGATGCAAGACAAAGGCGGCGATACTGGTGTGCAGCAGGTGGGCCACGGGGAGGTTCGCAGTTGTCGTACACCAGGTTAAGAGGTAGATGGTGAAGATGAGGACCATGCGCTGATATAGGCTGGGAGAAGGAAATCGGCGGCGTCGACGACCGAGGGTTCGAGGCAGGGCTTGAAGTAGAGGTCCTCGGCGATGGTGAACGTCAGGTAAGACGAGGTGGTGAGGAGGGAAAGAACGCGGATGAAGACGAGGGATATCATTTCACTCAACTTTGCCAGATTATTGACTAGAATTATCTCTCATTTCTCTTATACTGAGGCCATCAACTGGTCATTGTTGGAGATGCCGTTCGGCGGGTTTTGCCCAAAGAGGTTAGTTAGGGTTGCGCCCATGAGGGGACAAAGAAGTTCCTGATGGCCTATTCGGTCACTTCCTTCTCTCTTTCACTTCTATCTGTATAAAGCTTCAACTGACAAGAAATGAACCGGCCGTATGATCTGATTGTGTATGGCGCCACCGGCTACCTGGGGTCTTTGGTGGTGCAGTACTTGTGGGCCAACAGTCCGCCAACCCTCCGATGGGCTGTTGCCGGCCGCAGCGAGCAGAAGCTGGCAGCCCTGCTGGACTCTTTGGACCGAACCCAATCCCATCGCAAGTTGCCTCATATTATGGTGGCCACTCTCAGCGACGATGATCTGGGGCGCATGGCATCACAAACACGTCTGGTGCTCAACACCGTCGGAGTAAGTCTGCAGTGTCCCGCGTTTCAGTCAAGAAGGTTGACAGTTTAGCCATTCTGTAAACATGGGACACCCGTTGTGGTAGCCTGTATCGAAAACTCCACTGCCTACGTGAATTGCACTGGTGAACACGTCTGGACGCAGCAGCTGGCTGCGCGGTGGCATGATAAGGCCATGACCAACAAGGCAATTGTATGCCCCGAGAGCCATTTACCAAGAGACGCTGATTGCTGACCGTCTGGCGTAGATAATCCACCAATGAGCCGTGGAGTCCAGCCCCCCAGACCTGATGACGCTCCTTCTTGCGCGGAGGCTGCGACGTCCTCTTGGTCCCGTCTTCTTCACAATCCAACATACCTGGACTGGTTACAGCGGGGGCACGATTGCAAGCATCCTCGCCGGTCTGGAGACGTACTCGATCAGGCAGATGATGGCTGCCAGCGCCCCTCGCGCGACCTGTATCCCCGATGCTGGTCCGCATCACCCTCATCTCCCTCCTGTCCTCCCCGTCCGCCGGGATCGTTTCCTTGGTAATCTCACCTTCAGTCCTTCGGCCATGGCTGATCAAGCCGTCGTCATGCGCACATGGTCGCTTTTACAGCGATACGGGGACCGAACTGAGCAATACGGTGAACGATTTAGTTTCCAGGGGTATACCACGGCGCCGAGCTGGCTGCAGGCGTGGTCCTCGTTCCTAGCCATGTCGGTCGCGGTTGTTTGTGTCATTCTGTTTCCACTCCGGTGGTTGCTGCAATGGCTGTCCCCGCAGCCGGGAACAGGGCCGCAGATGACCGGGGAGAATCATTTCGTGGAATGGAAGGCCACAGTCGCAGTGGATGGGGGCGATGTAAGCCAACCCAGTGCATTGGGCGTCATGCGCATGAACACGGACGTGTATAGTGTCTGTGCAACGCTCGTTAGTGAAGCTGCATTAACACTGTTGGAAGTTTTGGACGGAAATGACAAGGCCTCGATGGTGAAGAAACTCGGAGGGGGGATTCTCACCCCTGCATCTCTGGGAATGCTGTACGTGGAGCGGCTAGAAAAGGCCGGATTGGAGTGGAAAGTGACTGAAATAGGGAAAGATGAGTAGGACATATATCACTTGATTTCAATATAAAATGAGCAATCTATTCAACAGCATAAACCAGCTTCCTTTGCAAATTCACACCTTAACTATGCATGCTCTTCTCTAACTCCTTCTTCACCCTCTCAAGTTTCCGCCGCAACAGCCCAACCTTTCCTCGGCGGTTCCGTGGTCCCTCCCCCTGGACCACAATCTCAATCATCGCAGCGCTGAGCAAGCCCCTCCTAGCCCCGGCGCGCTTCTCCGGACGAGACGGCGCATGCTTCTGTCCGGACGAGTTAAAGCCCCCCTCCTCACCGCCTGAATAGGACGATGGACTCCGTACCCTCTCTTCAGACTGGGATCGGCCCTGCGTCACCTCGCGCTCCCACTCGTCAACACCCAAGGCCCGTTCCACCCCCGCGAGCAGGTAGGATATCACCTGGATTGCCATTAAGATCTGCAGCGCACCGTAGTTGGCGGGCTGGAACCCACCCCACTGCAATGGCGGGATAACGGGGTGCATCCGTTGGCGATAGTCCGGGCCTCCTGCCATCGACTGTACTGACAGTGCGTGGACGAAGTGTGATATCTGGGTCGAGACGGTAGTGTAAAGATCGAGAATCCGCGCGTAGCCGGTTGTAAAGAGAAGAGCTGTTGGTAAATCCGGGCTCGATGGGTCTCCTCGAGCTGTACTTGAGGACGCAGGTGGAGGTATCTCGGGCTGTGTATAAGTGTCTACGGGGGACAAATGAGACGACGACTGGCTGGACGTGTCGCTCTCTGGGCAAAAGGCACGCGATGGTGCTCCACCTGTGGGAGTGGTACGAGATGTAAGGGGGGTGGACAGGGAGGCGAAATAAATGCTCGTTTGCTTTGCAATGTCGATAAAGTGCTGTCTGTTTTGTTAAATATATCGATTAATGGGTACACCTGGGCGAGCGTGTCATCGGGCTGGTCACCACCACAGGCGCTTAGTTTCGTGATCACCGCGGTTGGGGACGCAAACATCGGACCCCATGGCTCGGCATGAAGAGATTGCTGGAGATTGAATAGCGATAGATTGATGTCAGAGAGCCCTCGCGTGATGTCCTGCAGAGAGCCTAGCCCTTGGGGAGCGCCTGTCGAGGCCATTGCAGGGGTGTCCTCGGTGGTTCTCGTTTGATTCCCGATGCTGGGCATTTGAAAATAGTCGGTAAAATTGGGTATTGGCGGCACGCTCTCCGAGGTCCAAAAAGGAGGGAAAGGATTGTCCCGCGAACTATACCGCGGGCTTGAAAGGCTGAAAATATCGGACATGTTCCAATCTGCAACGGATGGAGGCAAAGATGGTACTGTCTCGGATATCTCGACAGCCGGAGGGGCGCGCTGAGTACTGATCTGGCTGGTATGAACAGGCTCTCTCGCACTTTCCGGACCGTTCTCCTCTGCGGTCAATTCTAGAGCACTTAAAGATCGTTTGTGACGCTTTCCCCCAGCAGTATCCAGGCGGCTGCTCCCCCGCTTGACCACGGTAGTCCTTGCTGGGCGGCCACTCCGCGATGGAGGACTCCAGATACATTGACGGTCCAATCGCTGGCATCGAACACATACAGTGCAGTTTTCGAGTTTTGTGCAACGCAGCTTTTGAGCATGACACTGGTCGCAGGCAACACGGCGAGCAGAGGAATTCACGATTACTCCCACATGAGACAGGGGTGGTTGGGAGGGCATGTTTCCTTCTCTCCAGAAAAAATGCAGGAAGGAGAATCACTGATTAGATTTCCGTTATTTATCTTCGTCCATAGCGAGCCAGATGTCCGGAAGATGGATTTCAGACCATGTTGCGACTTGGGAAGACCCCCACACGGGCGTATGCCACATATATGTCCTTTAGTAATCGATGCCAAGTGAATCAAAGCTTAGCTCTTACGCAATTTAAAGAAATACCAGAAATTACATGGCCCAATATTCGTTTTTACTATAATGACCTGACGCATGGCAAGAATCCTTGTTGGTGAAGCAAATATACACTCCGATAGTTCCAATATGTCACAAGCTACGATGGCTACCTTTTTGAGATATTCTTCCTGAATGTAATTATGCTCCTACTGGCTGCCCTCTGCCTCTGCCTCTGCCTCGTCCAGGGCCTGGTATGGGCTGCTCCCATCCCTGCCACCGATTTCTGATCTCCTCCAGTAAGTCCAGCGGAGTTTTACCCTCCGCATTTGGTTGGTTCATCAACATAGCAGCATCCTCCCCGGCAGCCTTCTGCAGAGCATGCATCATCTCATCCTGAAGCCTGATCCTGTTCGCAGTTGTCACTTCCGTATCTCTCCCATCACGGCGTACACGATCATTCAAAAACCCCCGCGCTGCCGCATGAAAGGGCGTCTCCCGGAGAGTATTCCGGGCCCGGACATCCGCCCCATGCTCGATTAAGAACTTTGCCGCCGAGACCTGCCGCAAATTCTGAGCAAAGACGTGCAATGCTGTTTTCCCGTTATTCTCGGCGTGATCGATATTGGCACCGTGTGACAAGATCAAATCCAGAAGTGTGCTCTCGATGGGGTCACTTTGAGTGGAGTGGTACCCCAATAGATGTAGGATGGTACGGCCAGAGCCATCGGCGATCCGGGGGTCAGCCCCGTATTCGAGTAAAGTGCGGATAGCAAGCTCCGCGTGCTGGCTACAACCGCACATAGCGTGGCTTATAGCAGCATAGTGCAGCGGCGTGGATCCAGTGTTGTCAACAAGGTTGATACCCGTAGAATCATGGTCAAGGAGCAGTCGCAGGGTCTCTGTGATTCTGAGCTGCTTATCCAGGAGTCTACAGTTAAAACCTCCAGGGCCGCTGGCTGCCCAATGCAGTGGGAGTCGCCCATCACTGTCACGGGAGGAAGCCAGGTCAGGGTTGGTATTGTTCTTGTAATGTTGATGATCCAAGAGCAATTTAACAGCATCAGGATTGTAGAAGAAACTTGCCAGATGAAGCGTTGTGACATCATATGCATGATCTTTTGTCATCCTCAACTGGAACGGTACCCTGGCATGATGCAAGTGTTGATGCCTAAGGTAGATATCGGCACCGGAGTCAATGAGCCGTTGAATTAATGGACCATTAGCCCTCGACACAGCAAGCCCAAGCACACTATCCTGCGCCTGACTTCCCCCAGGAGAGAGATCATTTGGCAAAGGGGGAACGACATCTGTCGCTGAACAGCCCCGGTCAAGAAGGAGATGCATCAACTGATGGCCCCTTGAAATCCGATCCTGAATCCACTCAGTCTCATCTTCTTCATCTGCATCGTTGGCAAGACACATCAGCGACCCTGCAGCCGCGAGGATCGGCGTATCTCCGGAGTCATCTCTCTGATGCAAATCCACCGTTCCGATAGGTAACTGATTCTCCGGACTGTCATGGCTGTCCAAGATAAAGCGCACCACATCAACATTTGCCGCACCACATGCGTCGAGCAGCAGACAGAACTTGGGGTTGAACCTCTCGACAACGTCCGGGGCCGCAGTGTACACCTCCAAGATGATGCGAAGAGCCTCAGGACTGCCGTATGAGGCTGCATTGAACAAGGTGTCCTCCAAGTAGGGTGTCCCAGGGGCGATCACAGCCTCGGGAGAGCATGAGGCGATGAACTGATGGAGTTGAGCGAGGTCGTTCTGCTTGATGATGTTCACGAGGCGGTTTCTGCGCCTGGCGATTATTTGATGGGGGGATTCTGGGGGGTCCGAGGAGTCCGAGCGATCCGAGATAGGAGAACCGCTCTCTGCCATGATACTTTATTCTCGTTTTTCTCTTTTGTGTTGTTCCCTTCTTACTTATATCAGTAGTTCATTTGTAGAGAGAGAAAGTGTGTGTGTGAGTGTGTGTGAGAGAGAGAGAGAGAGAGAGAGAAACGAGGAGATGGAAGAAAGAGGAAGAGGGGGAAGAAGAGGGTTTAATATTGCGGATACTTGGGCGGCCCCACTAACTATAGTACCGTAGCTACTCCCAGTGCTAGCAGCTAGCCAGTAGTACTTGATTATATCAAGTCAAATACATACTCTACTGTCTGTGAATTAATCCAGTATCAATAAAAGTAGATTGACATATAACTACTCATGCACTACATAAGTTTCGACCACCTCTACGGTAAGACTTGACACTGCCAATACAGTCACCTCAGTTCTACGCCAACTTGGGGGTCTATATCACTCTTATAGAAATATGCATCCTCATATACAGTCTTCCCCCAAACACTCAAACATTGGAATAGTACGATGGATCCCTCGGTGCGACTCCATCCGGCCGCCAATTCTCATCGAACGCACCGGCCCGGGGTTTCAACTCGCCTCTCGCATTGACGTCTGCTGCAGTATAGCCGTTCGAGATGTCGATATTTGGCAGGATTGGCCAGAGGTACGCCAGATTTTGCACGGAGAAGGTACCCTGGTCGTGCAGCCATGCTCCCTATTCGCCATTAGTATATCCATACATGGATACATATCTGTATCTATATATCAGAAGAAAGGGAACCTACAAAGTTATTCAGCAACTGGCCATAATCCGCACTCGGATTGGCCGACCCAGGAACAGTACTGTCCCGTCTCCGACCAGGATACCACCGCTGCGCTGCATCGCCGCGGCGCTGTCGGGGACAAGCGATGGTATCAGTGCGGGAATTGTAGTCTCGCAGATCGCCCGTGTTATAGTTCCCATCCGCGTAGGAGCTTGAATAGCGGAATTCAGCCCGAGACCCCCGGGCGTGTCCCGGGGTGATGGCCCGGGGCTGGTAGGAGCCCTGGCTGTGGTAAATGCCCATGTTCCGGACTCCCACGTACCAAACGTTGTCGACCCCCACGAATGTATGCGTGTCGAGTGGGATATGCATGTGCATGACGATCCACCTGTCGGTGGCCACCGTGTGGCTGCGATCCCCGTAGTTGGTCCGGACGGTGCTATCGGCCACGCCCAGGGTTGGGCCCATCCAGAAGGCCAGTTCGAGGATCACCTCGTCAATACGGCGGGTGTTACGAATGTAGCTCGGGATCCACCGCAGGTAGTGGAGGGCGAGATCGCCCTGATAGAATACCAACCATGGTCAATACTTGAACCCTTATCCAAGATGAAAGAGAGAGAGAAACTTACATTGAGAATACCATTCAGGACATACATCACGGACGGGTAACAATTGTTCTCTGAGCGGTCAGTGGTGCCTACGACGGTCACAGTCCGCGAGGACAGGGTGGAGTCAACACTTGGATCGTCGCAGAGATATTGGGACGCGAACTCGAGCCGGTCCAACCCATGGGCCGAATCGGCAATGTTGCACAGTTCGTCAGATATGGTCGAGGGCGGGCTATAGAGGAAGACTGTCGACCCATTATTGGCGGCGGCGTCAAAGAACATCGCCCTCAGGGTCGACGAATTGGCCGCATCGTTTTGCAGCCCATGCTCCTCCAGTCGCAGGTTATAGAGATAGTCGATATCACTTCGCAGGACTTCGGCAGTGATCCAGCTTTCCATCAAGGGCATCAGGTGGTCCAGCGTATTGGCTTGGTCCACCATGTCTCTCCGGGCCCCCGCCACGCTGAACCCGGTGGGGGGATTGTTGTCGGTGTTCCTGTTCCTGTTCCTGCTGCTGTTGTTGATGCTCTGAATGTACGCCAGGTCTCGTCGGGTGACATAGGGGTCGTCAAAGGTGGCGCTGTACTGGGCCTCCCAGGTCAAGGGGCACACGGGGTCATTGAGCCACTGTTGCAGGTAGGCGTCAAAGTCCTTGGCTGTCTGGTCCTTGTAGGAGACCGGCTCGGGCAAAATGCCCCGGGGCACAACCACGGTAGTGGACCCCTTGCAGCAGTAGGCCTCGTTCCCCCACCTGCAGTCGGTCGTGTGGCCCTTCTGGTTGTTCCCCATGACCAAGTTGATCGTCTGCTCAGCGACGCGGATGTACCCGGAGGGGCACGAATCACTGCAGTACTCCGTGTTGACAAAGGTTGTCTCGTGGCCCTTCCAGTCGCAGTTGGTGAAGGCATCGGGGACCGACGAACCCGAGCAGCAATAGTTGTATGTGTCATCGCCACTGCACGAGGGCATGCCCCCCCAGCCGTTCCGCGAGCCCACCACGAAGTTGGAATAGCCCGAGGGGCACGACTGGTCGCTCTGACAGCTGGTCGTCCACGCGCACTTGGACCAGGGGTCGGTCGACGAGGTGACGGAGCAGCAGGCCGATTGGTAGCCCGAGCGAGTACAACCGGCGCCGGTGGTGCCCACCTCGGCCTCGCCGTCGTTACAGCCGCCCGTGCACTTGCCGTTGTTGTGGAAGCCGCGCCACTGGCAGGTTGGCACGTCCGAGGAAGTCGGGCAGCAGAGCGTCTGGGTCTGCCCATCGCCGGGTGGGCACTCGGTGCTATCCAGCATGAGCTGTGAGGTCTCGTCGCCGCGCGTGATCACGGTGAAGCCACTGGGGCAGACATCTCCGCAATTGATGAAGTGGCAGTACGCGTCCTGGCTGGAGAGGCTGACAGAGGAGCCGATATAGGAGTACTCCTCGACGAACATGGAGGACGTCAGTCCGGTTGTCATATTCAGGTTGATCTCGTTGCCCAGAGCAGCTGCCAGTCCCTTGGAGAATGTGTGTGAGTTGTCGTCACTGTCGATTGACCAGACCAGGACCCCGCCGAGACACTGAGATTTGGCCAGCTCGGCCTTGAGCTTCCAGGTGTCCTCATCATCATATGAGACCCACTGGTCGCCGTTCCAGGTGATAGTCTTGACGGCGGCGTCTGTGTAGAGCTGCGGGGTCAGGGAATTATCACTGATGATCGCCTCAATCTCGCTGTTGAACAAGACCCCGGCCGTAGCACTGCAGTCGCCGGCATCGCCGGCGGAAAGATACGGACACCCCGGTTCAGTGCAGGAGGCGGAGGCGAGGGTCAAGCTGCGGCCATAGAAGGCCATGCCCATATTGACCTTATTGGGCTCGATATTATTCCTCCACAGCAAGTCCAATGCGGTCGTGATCTCGGTCAGGTTGGTATGGGCATCCAGATAGGCCCCGGTCCACTGGTTGCCGATGTCCCAGGTGCCGTGCAAGTCATAGGTCATGAAGTTGAACCAGTCAACCGACGGGTTGATGGATACCAGATCAAAGTGCTGCAGATACCAGTAGCTCGTGGGCAATGTGATGGACAGGCCAAACTTGTACGCGGCCAGTGCCTTCTTTAGCTGAGCGAGGAACCTGGGATAATTGGCATAATCGGCATCCCGGCCGTTCCGATCGCCCGCCGCGGGGTACTCCCAGTCGATATCCACACCGGTGAAGCCATAGGTGGTCATGAACTGGATGAGCGACTTGAAGAAGGCGTTCTGCTGGCTCGTGCTGGCCCCGACCAGGTCCGAGAATGTCGTTGCCGTCGGGGTGCCACTGTCGGAAAAGTCCCAACCACCGATGGAGAGCCAGAGCTCCTGGCTCAAGTCACGCATCTGAAGCGCCTGCAGCTGGGGGTAGAGCAGTGTATCGGCATTGGACGCCGGGATGACCTCAAAGGTGTCTGGGTCGATGCTCCCAAAGGCAAAATAGATGTGTGAGTAGACACCCTGGGGCACGGCCGCGGGCAGCATGCCCCCGCAGCCCCGCGACGCGGCCGCTGAGTTGTAGTAGCCAATGACTCGGGTGATCGACTGCGAGGCTGCATCACAGGATGGCCGGGTCACGGTGGTGTTGCCGCAGAATTCCTCGGTCGTGCCGCAGAACCCATAGGGACTGCAGCAGACGTTCAGGGGACAGGTGGTCGCGTTGACATACTGGTCTGGCCAGTTGTCTGGATTGCACTCGGCTTTCGCATCGCAGTTGTTGATGCAGGTCTCAGCGCTGCAGTAGGTCGGTCCCATGCCACAGACATTGTATTGACCGCAGCAGCCAATCGCACAGGGGGTGTTTTTATCGCAGTAGGTATCTGCGAGCGCCAGGGAGAGAACCCCAAGTAGGGTCCAAAGAATTCGCCTCATAGGACTGTTGTTATTAATAGTATTAGACAAGTGCCGGTTAGCAAAGAAACCAAGAAACCGAGATCAAATCAAAGTGGTATAGAGGTCAAGAACTTACGGAGATATGCCGCTCGGCCTCTGCTATTATTTCTAACCTGCTTTCTTGGTGAAGAATCTGCCAGAGATGCATCGCGCACTATATAAGAGCACCCCAGCATTCTCCGGCCGGTCAATTCCGTCTGGTGTCCATCTATCTTATCTTCACCGTTGTCGGCGCATTCTCCGAACAATCAGTGAGGCCATCTACAGTCTAGCTAAAGGCGCATGTCTCACCTAGGGAGATTAAACCTCAGTAGCGAGATTAGCGGGCAACCAGTTAGAACAGTCGGCCCCTGGTGGATCTGTTGGATCTATCAAACAATAATATTGTCAGGGGCCGGGTAAACCGCGGCACGTATTGCCGGACGTCCAATGCTTGTCTGCGAGACATTTTCTAGTCATCAACTAGAGGGGCATTAGAGTCTAGTGCAGCTTATACTAGTGGCGTTGGTAATTTTATTCTTCATGACTCGGCCTGCATTAGCGTGCCAGTTCTTCCACCAACTAAGCTTCTGCGCCGCACCAATAGTAATATCAACTTGGCGTCTGGGCCCTCATTTTGCCGGCGAGCGGCTCCTCTCGGGCGAATGCTCTCCTGTATTGGGGGCTGAAAATCAGATTTCGACCAGAAATGGAACGCCTGATATCTCTTTCGACCAGAAATGGAACGCCTGATATCGTCTTTGGACGGTGTCTAGTGTGTGCTCTCATTTCCGATTTCGGGGGTCCATCCGACGGGATCCTGTCAAGTCGCATCGGGTCATATAGGAGAATCTCCTGACTACTAAGAAGGTTCGAAGTGATTTTTTCTTTTCATAACAGGTGCTGATGCCCCCGGGACTGCTGGAAAAGAAATCCAAACACGCACCTTTTCCTTTCCACGCTGCAACATGGTCCTTGCCGGCGTTCTTGCGCTGCTTCTTGCGGCCTCTGCCGGCGTCAATGCAGATGCGGGGGTTACCATGTTCACCAATGGCTCTCTGTCCAGCTTGGGTCTGACCAGTGCTTGTGAACGTTCGCTGTACAATAGCATCGACTGTGACCCGGGCGTGTCATCTCTGGCGACGAGCTCCTATGGGGGCAGCCTCAACAACGCTACGTTGACGTCTCTGGTCTGCCAGAGTGCCTGCGGGGCATCAATTGCCCAGCTGCATGACTCCGTGGCGGCCAGCTGTGGCACCACCGCTGCATTGATCCCTGGCATGTCCTTCCTTGCGCTGGTTGACCAGGTCTGGAGCAACTGGAACCAAACTTGCTTTACTGATCCAACAACCGGTGATAATTGCAACGGCATGTAAACCTATTTCCAGTCTCCTCATGTCGGGTTGGCCCTCTCGCTAACTGGTGCCAGATGTCATTGCGGCGTTCCCCGATGTTGATGATATCACCACTCTTCCAACTGCAGACCTGTGCTCGTATTGCAACGTACAGCAGCTAGCCCTTCTCCAGGCGAACGCCTATTCAGACGCCTACACCCAGGACTGGCAGTCAACTTACGAGGCCGTCGCACAGGCCTGTAATCTCACCGTGTCTAGTTTTGACCCGGTGCAGAGTGCCTTTAATGTGACGGTGCCATCTGTAGAGGTGAACTGCGTCTCGGGGAACACCTATAGAACGAAGGAAGGCGATACCTGTGACTCTATCGCCCAGGCCTATGGCGTGTCCGCGGCCACCATGTTCTACATCAACCCGACCATCGTGAACTGCTCAGCCATCTGGAATGGGACCGATCTCTGCCTGCCCCAGACTTGCACCAGTATCTATACTGTCCAGGCCAATGACACCTGTAGCACCATTGCCGCCGCCTATGGCCTCTTCACGGTGGACGTCATCAACTTCAACTCTCAGCTCAACGTGAACTGCAGCAACCTGGTCGATCCCGTCCCTTACTGGGGGTCGACCGTGTGTGTCTCCACACCCGGAGGCACATACACTGGCCAGCCCCTCAACACCACCACCAGTGACAGCGGTAGTTCGATTGTCAGTCCCCCCGCTGGCAGCCCCGTGGCTCCTGGCACAACGACCGACTGCGGCGCCTGGTTTGTCAACGAGGCTAGTCTCAATCTCACCTGCGCGCAGATCTGTCTGTCCAACCTGATCGCGATCAACCTGTTCACCGAGGCCAACCCGTCCCTGAACAAGACGACCTGTGACAGCGACCTGGTGGCTGGTGACGCCTATTGCGTTGATCCGCTGCCCGGGTGGAACTATGGAAATTCCACCTCGAGCAATACTACCACCACCACCACCACTTCTTCAGTCCCGGCAGCGAGCACCCCAGGGGCTCCCACGCAGACGGGAATCGCTTCCAATTGTGACATGTACTACACTGTCCAAGGTAGGACTCATTCTTCCCCCGAGTTTTTTTTCGGATTCGTGTACGTACTGATCACCGCCTGATAAGCTGGCGACACCTGCGATGCAGTAGCGGCCGAATTTGGCATCACCACCGCCCAATTCCTTGCCTGGAATCCGGCTGTTTCTTCAGACTGCACATCTGGTTTCTGGGTTGATGAGGCATACTGCGTTGGTGTGTTGTCATTGACTACTGCCACAACCACCGCAGCCCCAACAACATCAACAGCCCCAACAACAGCGACCCAGGCAGCAACGACTACTACCGTGTCACCACCTGCACCAACTCAGTCTGGTATTCCTAGTAACTGTGACAATTACTATGTGCCAGTGTGTATGCTTTCCCTCTCTTCCTTCTCCCTCCCCACTCCCAGCTTTATATTCCCTTATATGAAAATGAACTAATATATACAGCTGGTGACACCTGTGATACTGTGGCGGCTAAATATGGCATCACCACTGCCCAATTCCTCGCCTGGAATCCGGCTATCTCGTCAGATTGCACGTCTGGGTTCTGGCTGGAGGAAGCGTACTGCGTGGGGATCTCACCCCCTGCACCAACTCAGTCTGGTATTCCTAGTAACTGTGATGATTACTATGTGCCAGTGTGTATGCATTCCCTCCCTTCCTTCTTCCTTCCCCCTCCTAGATTTTATTCCCTTATATGGAAATGAACTAATGTATACAGCTGGCGACACCTGTGATACTGTGGCGGCTAAATATGGCATCACCACCGCCCAATTCCTCGCCTGGAATCCGGCTATCTCGTCAGATTGCACATCTGGGTTCTGGCTGGAGGAAGCGTACTGTGTGGCGGTTTCACCGTAGATACCTAGGTACATGTCTTCGTCGAGGAGCTATTCAAATTGACAGAATATCCGCCCCTGGTAGAGTTTGGCTCAATAGCTGTATATATACTGGATCCTCGGTATGAAGATATTTTCTCACTAGTTTACCTCTTATCGATTGAAAATTCTGTCATAGTTATATGACTGGCTATCATTCTGGAATCTATATAACGAAGGTGTATTTTTCTTGATAAAGTCCAGACACCCCAACACTAAGACTCAGAGCTCGATACTTGGACCTTTTGGAGGAAAGAGAGCCAGGATATCCCACTTCATCTGACTTATCTGAATGTCTCACCAGCGACCTTATAAAGTTCAACGGACGAGGTAAAGGTGGAGACAGGCGGCGGTTCGCCGCATGTATAGCGCCAGAAGCTAAACCCGCGTCGCGGCCCACAGCACGTGCGCTAAACCCAAACGGGCCGGAAATGGCGGCCCCTTGGCTAGTGACTGCTTATCTAGCCCCACACTTATCTCACCCATGGTCGTGCGGCGGAGAAGTGGGGATCAGCGGTTTCCCCACTAGGCTTAACCTAACGATCGGCTAACGTAAGTCTGGCTGAGCAGACGGGAAGCCCCGTATGTATCAATTTTGACTTCTATCATGTGAGTTGTAATAGATCTGTCACTTGAAAGCTGTTCGAGGGTTTGATTTCAGGCGGCACAACGGTGGACATCCACATGGCGGTTTTATGAGAAATATTGCTCTTATCATAAACAGCTTAAATCCAACGTCAGGCTCCTAACCTTTAAATCCACTTCCCCCAACTTGTGTGTACCACTTCCTTGATATTGCTGGTAAGGCAAATCAAATCGCAAAAGCGAAAATACTCTATCACAATATTTACAAAAATGCTCGCTTTAGAATGATAGTGATACGGACTCCCTTTTCCAGTCTCCTAGTTGACAACCGCTAATACTAAACTCATATGTCAAAAAAGTGTCCCAACCGGAGAAAGTATGAAGAATGTAAGATGTTCTGTCAATCGAAAGCTGTAGTCAAAAGTAGTGGTGAGGTTAAGCCAGACGGTGCCGTATCGGAGATCAGATCCTTGATGGTTGTTTTCCTATGATGAATTGGACCCTGTTGCTCAGGTCTGTGAAATCACATTGATCCACTATTACGGCCCTGAGAAACGGTGTCCAATTCATTTCCTATTGAGGGCTGGCATAACAACATCCGTGGCACCCAGGGACTCCCGCCTTGGCATCACAAGATAAAAAAAAAATCAATTAAAAACAAAGGCATGTTCTAACTAGAAAACAAGCAAAAATCCGAACTGCTGTCGACTCTTCCGAGCGATTGATTTAACTAATCCCTAGAATCAGCGGGGATAAACACTCCCTAGAAAGCGGCGCTCAATATCGAAAATCGCAGTGCACTATTGTCCCAAGGCGCCCCATGTACCCTGACTTATGATCGCCCACCTGACATAGCCTAAGTAACCCTAGCCACGTCCATTGCTCTCAATTCGAGCGGCTGCATGTCATCTTCACTATTTGTGTTGTGGGCTTCAATTCACCCTGCAGTGACAGCACCTTGAAGTGCCCAGCTGTGTCCGTCAGTGGAAAGCCATAGCTTCCGTATGCGCGGATGAGGAAGTTTCGTAGTCGCCAAAACCTCAATAAATTTCTTTAAGCAATTTTGGTACCAGGGAGGCTCCTCCGGGAAGTCTAGGATTTGCAAACCATCCACACAGCAGTCCATCACTGATGGGCTTACTGGTAATAAATCCCTCAACAAGTCGATTGCATCTGGCAGCGAGTTCGGGTCTGGAGTGAGGCGGCGAATCCGAGCGGGCGAGAGATCCGGCATGTGTTCAGAGTCCAATGCAGAGGATAGATCCGACGGGACCAAGCTCACCATTTGAGAAATCAGAGCATACACCATCTTCAGGAGCTCTTGTGGACGGGAAATGTTCAGTAGTCCTTCCGGTGGTAGTAGCAGAAGTACGGGATCACAGGAACACGTAGTTTTCGAAACTTGTCGACAATGAATGTTGGTCAGTTCGTTTGAGAAAGGTGGCTATCTAATCATATCAGGATACTGGTCAGCCAGCCCTTCAGAAAGTTTGGATACAGGCGGGTTGAAACCTCTTTCCGCGCCCGCAATACAAATTTATATCCAAACCCTAATGCCACGGCACCAATTCATGCATCAGCCTCCATTTAGTTGCTGGATAAACTTAATATATTTAGAACTGAAATTAATACTTAGATAAACCAACTTTACTAAAATATGTACATGTACGCTGACTAGTATTGTAATCAAAATACAGCGTCACCTCCATGCTGCACACTTTGAAAGGCCGCGTTGAACCCTATAAGTATATAATTATCCACGGTACGATCCGCAGAAATTGCTCTACTAACCCCCAGCTTGCAAATGCTGTTGATTGCCGTGAACGTTCTATTAGGAGTATTCGCACTAACCTAGGCTTGTTTGGTAGCGGAAGCCCAGCACTTGATGGTGGAGGTCGACCACGCAGTATATCTATGCCAATGCTTCAACATTCTTCCTATATATATATTGAGATTTTTCTTTGGCCTATGTATTTGTGGCTGGAAAGAGGGGTAACTAATCCATGTTCAATTCTCAGCTGACTACCTTTGTTTGTCCAATGAAGATCTAGCCACTTGCGTTCGAGGTAAAGACCAATCAATGATAGGCACGTACAGAAGTTGAGTGAATGTAAGATCTGTGCGTTCGCTGACATTTAAATAAGAGAGATGTTCTTCCTGCGTAAACTTACATTGGGATTGCAAGACACCGAGAATGGAACTCTGCGATTTGTGCAAAGAGCTTGATCTGTCGCTATTACTCCCGAATTTGGAAGGTGCTCATAGGAGGGAGGAAGCCAAGTGGTCGCGCCCGAAGTTTGCACGCGTTGACTACGTCCTGCGTAATGCCACAACATGCGTATTTTGCCTTCTAATGAGCAGAGTCCTCGTGTACGTGTTTTACAAAGAAAGCGAGGATGAAGACGGTGAGGAGACCTCGGGTAAAGGCATCAGCGAAGAATCATGCACGGATTCAGATGATGAGTTCAATGGCGACTCAGACGATGAAATACTAGGACGACTCGTTAAGGCGCTGGTTCACGACAGTGATCTACTCAAAGGCAAAAATCAGCTCCGTGACTCCGCTCCAAAGTTCATACTCAGTCTGAATCTTAGTGAAAAGCCAACAATTAGAGGCGGAACTGCCTATCAAATCAACCTTAGTGTTGGAGGGCGCCACGACATCATCCAGCTTCCAAGTTTGATTCCGCTGCAGGATGACCCTCCCTACGGCTCTGGAAATGCTCGCCGAGTTGACCTTGAACAGGTGGACTATTGTAAGCTCAGGGAATGGATCCGAATATGCGAAGACCACCATCAGGGCTGTAAGCCGCCAACAACATGGACTCAACCCCGAGCGAAGCCTAGTGAAGCGAACGGAGCACATCCCTTCAAAGTAATCGATGTGATAGAGCACCGAGTCATAACAGCGCCCCAGAAGTGCCGATACGCTGCGTTAAGCTATGTCTGGGGTCCTGTTGAGATGCAGTTCCAAGTTAAAAAGGCGAATCTTGCAGCGGTTTCGACGAAGTTTGGTCTTCGAGTCATCGAGACTCAATTACCCGAGACAATCAAGGACGCAATGCAACTAGTTCAAGGGATTGGGGAGAGATATCTATGGGTGGACAACATGTGCATTGTCCAAGATGACGAGATCAGCAAGAGCTATTGGATCCATGAGATGGCTGCCGTGTATGCCGGATCTCTGGTTACCATTGTCGCCGCGGCTGGCCACGACTCAAACGCTGGCCTTCCTGGCGTAAGACGCGGGACTAGACTGTACCCCCAGTTTTTTGAGGAGGTGAAACCTGGTCTTAAGCTTACCGTGTTGAACTCTCATACCTCTATCGTTGAGTACTCTGTATACAACAGTCGAGGATGGACGTATGTTACACAATGACTAATGCTTCTCTTTGCTAACATTGATCATAGGTTCCAGGAGAGAATGCTCTCTTGTCGGAATCTCGTCTTTCTTCCCAATGAAGTTTTCTTCGAATGCAGACAGGCCATGTTCATCGAGGAGGTCGTCTGTGAGGATAGGACCTTTTCCTATAAAGAGCATGATCAGCTATACGGCTTAGGTGTGATCTCGCCATTCAAATCGCTCACCCCCGAGTCGGGATCAGACAACTACAATGAGCTAGTTCAGATGTACAGTTCACGGTGTTTCAGTTACGAATCTGACGTTTTGAATGCCTTCGCTGGAATGCTACACGTGTTAAACCTGGAAATTGGATCGTCATTCATGTGCGGCCATCCAATTGAGGGCTTCGCCACGTCTCTTCTATGGATTTCGGATATAGACGAGGTCAAAGGTGGGGCTCGCAGGAAAAGTTTCCCGAGCTGGGCCTGGAGTGGGTGGACGGGAAAAAAAGATATATCGAAGATACAGTGGTCAACTGAATCAGCCAGCTCAGATAGGTCAGAGACCTCGGACATGACAGAGGAAGAGGATGCAAGGAGCTTTATCTGGTGGCGCGCTGAGGTGCAAGGGGACGATAGGTCAAGTAGCTGTTACCAGATCAGTCCCCCTACTCACAGTCTTCAAGACTTCCTCCAGGCATATCTCCACGGGCAGCAAATGCCTACATTCAACCAACCCGACTATAGCTATCTCCCGCACTTGCCACAACACTCGGATACGCTTCAGCAAGTGAGATTAAGATTCTGGACCATTGTCGCGCCATTCAAACTGAGTCGAGAAAGCCTGCCTAGGAGACTTGATGCCGCCTGCCTTGATCCCATCACCGACTCGGGATCTGATTATTCTGAAACTTCTTCAGTGGGCTTTGCACCCGATCGATTTTTGAGTATCTGGGGCCGGAACGATATAGCTTGTGGGAAGGTCTTAGACTGCTGTGCAGATGGTTTATTAACCGGAGATTCCACTGTATATAATCTTGTGGTGCTAGGGTTTTCTCATGACTCTATCGGCGCCATGATAGTCAAGTGGGAAGCAGGGGTCGCTGAGCGGATCGGACTTGCCAGGCTGTTACGGGGTGCGTTGAACGCGGCGCTAGAACCGGGAATGGAGTGGAAGGAGATTGTGTTAGGTTAATGTGTGGGCTAGCAATCCTTAACTGGGTCTTGTTAGTGGTAGAAGAGATCGTTAGGTCAGTGCAATCCTAACCCTACCCACATCCTGAAACCCTAATGCTGGTCTCGTTTGCATAAGTGGTTTGTAATTTTAGCAAGATGACTGTTAGTCATGGAAATAAACTTGTCTTGCGCTAGCGGAAGGAGGTTTCGACCCGGCCTGTAAACTAAAAGTATGTCAGATAAGATAAAGTAAAAGGTTAGGGATTTAGGTTATTAATGTTCCGACTTGTTTTGATTACCCGAGACATTTCCACGCGTCGGAGGACCTGTAGTCACATCTCTGACAAATTGACTGTTGATCGACTACCCCACTCGGCGGGGTGGACGACGCTGTTCTAAGGAGGCTGGGCCAATCGCCCGAGCTTCATAATGTTAGTCTCGCTGACGCGAGGCTTACAGTTGAAATGATGATTAATCATTGATTCTGGTTCAGGCGACCTGGCGCGTTGGGTTTAAAGTCAGTCCTGCCGTCTGCTTTTCTTTCTCGGCATGCGGATCTCTAAATCTTGACGCAGAATATCGTCCAATATGGCATCAGAGCAAACGTACGATTTCATTGTCGTTGGAGGTCAGTATACATCGCTGCAAGAGTTGCCAGTCGCCAGTTGCCAACGTAGCTCACTGTCTGATCAGGCGGCCCGGCTGGATGCACCCTCGCCGCATTCCTCGCCAAGTCTGCCAAACGCCCCAGCGTCCTTCTCCTTGAAGCCGGCGGCCGAAACGACGACAAGTCCCTCCGCGTCGACGGTAAGCGATGGACAACCTTCATGGAAGAGCAAATGAACTGGGGCTACAAAACGACCCCACAAGAACATTGCAACGGCCGCCAACTTGACTATTCGCGAGGCAAAGGACTAGGCGGATCTTCTGCTATCAATTTTGGAGTGTACACCGTCGGGGCTAAGGATGACTATGACGAGTGGGCATCTGTGGTCGGCGATGAAACCTTCTCGTGGAAGAACATGCAAACACGCTTCAAGAATCTGGAAACATTCGCGGGGTCTATTGACCATCCACAGAACCAGAAGTACGGTGGACATCAGGCTGGAGACCATGGCGACAAGGGTGGTTTGCAGGTTGGGTATGCCAAAGAGTGGGAGGATGATCTCTCGTTGGTTCTGGATGCCTTTGAACAGGCTGGGCTCAAACGAAACACGGACCATAATTCGGGCAACCCCCTAGGAATGGGTCTGTGTATCAACTCGGCTCATAAGGGGCAACGGACGACTGCGGTGGATTTGTTGTTCGATGCTCCTGACAACCTCGTTATTGTCACAGACAGTCCGGTGCAGCGCGTCATTTTAGAGGGCAAGAAGGCTACTGGTGTTGAGACCAATGGAAAGAGATGTAAGTCTCTGTCCAGACCACTTACTACCTTCTATCTCCCGCAATCCTGACGTCTGAATAGACCTTGCTGCCAAAGAAATTATCCTCTCCGCTGGTTCCCTCGACAACCCCAAGATCCTAATGCACTCCGGCATCGGCCCAGCCAACGACCTGGCAAAATTCAACATCCCGGTCATTCAAAACCTCCCAGCAATCGGCCAAGGACTGCGCGACCACCTCTTCGTGCCGATAGTCCTAGCCCGAAACCCAGAAACAAACGACCGCAACACTTTCTTCAAAGACCAAGCCGCCATGACAGCAGCGATGAAACAATGGGAAAAGGACGGAACAGGCCCATGGGCCAGGTACGCCTGCCAACTCGGCATCGGCTGGTTCAAATCAGAGCAAGTAACATCCTCCGCCGAATTCAAGTCTCTCCCACCATCTGTACAAGACTTTTTCAACCGAGAGACAATCCCGCACTACGAGATCATCACCCATTTCCCAGTACACTTCATCTTCCCAGACCTCTTCCAAGATTACAGCTATATTTGCATGCTAGTCTTCCTGATGAACGAACAATCAGCCGGCGAAGTCCGACTACAATCCTCTGATCCAAACGACCCACTCCTCTTCGATCCCAAATTCCTCTCCCACCCCTTCGACAGACGGGCCTGTATCGAAATCTTCCGCCATCTCTGGGAATTAACGAAACACGAAGCCTTTGCCAAGGATACCATCTCGACCATCATTGGGCCGGCGTCCGAATCGGATGAGGACATCCTGCAATTCTGGAAGGATAATATCTCGTCTAGTTGGCATATGACTGGCACCGTGAAGATGGGTAAGAACGGTGCCGATGATGCGGCGGTGGACAATCATTTCCGTGTGTTTGGAATCGAGAATCTTCGTGTGGCGGATATGAGCGTTGTGCCTGTTTTGCCGAACAATCATACCCAGGCTACTGCTTATGTGACGGGGGCGACAGCTGCGGATGTTTTGATTCGGGAGTATAGGTTGGATGAGAAATGATCTATAGCAGAGAATAGCCGTGTTTGTATGGTAGGCGAAGTTGCATTGATCGACTTGAATCGAGGTCTCGGTCTGAACGTAGTTCATACAATTGCTTGACACTCGATTGTAGGAAATGCAAGTTGCACCTCTTCAGGAATTCTGTTTGTTTCACAAGCACTAAAACATCGTATACCAAGCTTACTATATAAACGGGTGGATTACAATTTCACCGCAGACGCGATTAAAACGCCATGACTTTGAGGTCCCGGCTATTTTCTGGATTGTTCGGCAGCAGGTGGCTAGTGACGGGCCCAAGTATCGCCTTCTTGAGCGATTTATCTGAGTGCGGGTTGAACGGACAAGTCAAAATCCAGATGGGAGTGGACACTCGCTGCGGGGAGGCAGCTTCACCAATCAACGGCGAGACTACCTTCGACCCAGACGGGACGTTCAGTCTGAGCACGCTCCAAACGAAGCTTGTCATTGCTTAGTATGTGGGTACTCTGGCGTTTCGATGTAACCCTAGCCAGGGAGGACTTGCGGCGTCCGGGCGCGATGAGAAATAGGAGATAAGCTCAATCCCCGGCTTGATCCGCCAAGTTACTCTTAAGCCAGACCTCCGCACTTCTCTCCTCCATCTCATATCACATCACTTTATCTTATTGTCACCCCGACGCACACTCGGCCATGGAGGAAAAGCTGGAGACCGAGCCTGCACCTCATGCCCAAGCGGTGGGCTACAGCTCGTTAATCAAGCCCCAGGCTCGCCAGCCATACGACCCTACGGTCGCCTTTGAGGAATATCACTACTATGCCAACAAAACCCGAGAGGAAGAGTTGGGTTTGGCAGCACCTCATTCCAATGTTCGAAAGCTCTTTCAGAAGGCCGCTCGGACAGACGCCCAGGATGACATCCCGACCACAACTCTGACTGAGGCTGATTTCAGAAACCCAGAGAGGCGGCTGCAGATCACCGATGAGGAGTGGACAAATGCAAGTCGTGCCTTCAGGTCTGCCTCGGCCAGTGCTTGTGAGTAGTTGGATTCAAGGCTGAGAGGGTGGTCATCATACGTGCTAACGATCTGCACAGGCTTCTTCCTCATTACTACTGACGTTTTGGGACCCTACGGCTCGGGCTATACCATGGGTACACTAGGATGGGGGCCAGGTGTGATATCGTTTGGGTAATATTGATCAGACAGTGATACTGATTATAAACATAGGTGTCGCTTTCTATACGGTCTTTGGATTTATGGCTGGCTACTCTGGGTATCTCGTCTACCGTGTTTTTCTCGGTGTTGATAGCTATGAGTTCCCAGCAAAGAACTATGGTGATCTGGCGTTCAGAACGGTGGGCCGATATGGACGATATATTACCAATTTCTGCCAAGGTATCGGCCTACTGCTTATTACTGGTCAAGTTACGATTCAATATGGACAGAACATCTCCCAGATGTCCAAGTTCAAGCTCTGCTACGCCGTTTGTCCTGTGATCTTCGCTTGCGCCGGCTTCCTGATATCGCAGATCCGCACATTACGGGCCTATGGATGGGTGGCAAATCTTTCAGTCTGGCTGAATATTTTTGTTATTCTTATGACTATGGGGATTATGGCAAACTCTCCACCTAACTACGCCGTCGCTATACTCGGATCTGCGGGCAGTGCGGTGAACCGGAATACTATCCTTCCCGATAAGCAGGGCAACTACCCTCCCATTATCCATTATAGCAATATCCCTCCTGATGGACTGATCGGCTCTGTGAACGGGATGCTCTCAGGCGTCCTGGCGTATGCGGGTGTTCAACTCTTCGTGGAGTTCTTGGCTGAAATGAGGCGACCTCGGGACTTCATTAAAGCGATGTGGGTTGCCCAGTTCTTCATTTACAGCGTATACTTGATCTACGGCTGCGTTGTGTACTACCTTCAAGGGCAGTATAGCTATAACCCCAGCTACCAGGGAGTGAGCGCCTATGGATGGCAGACGGCTGGGAACATGATCACCTTAATTGGTGCTCTCATTGCCGGTGGCCTCTACGGAAACATTGGGGTCAAGGTCGTCTATAACAACATCTTCTTGGATATCTTCAAAGCGCCCCCACTCACCACCCGAGTTGGGAAAATTATGTATGCCGCTCTGTGTCCGATTTGGTGGATCATCGCGTTTGTTATCGCAGCTGCCATTCCGGATTATATGGGCTTTGTTTCGGTCATCTCGGCATCCATGCTTCTCAATCTTACATATAGCTTCCCGCCTCTCTTTGCGCTAAGCTTCGATATCCAGAAGAACGGCATCCAACAAGGTGAAGGCTTTGATCCGAGCACGGGACGCGTCTCAAGGGAGGGTAGCACCGTTCAGAGATATGTTCGTGGATTCTTTGCGGGCGGCATCTTCCAAGTCGGCGTCAACATTTGGCATATTGTCTATTTCCTAGCATCACTGTCGATGTGTGGTCTGGGGATGTACGCCGCTGTAACTGGTATGTCTGATTCTCTCTATCCTTCAAACTTGTGGGGAACAAAGCTAAACTTCCTCACAGGAATGATCGATGCCTTTACCACGAACCAGTTAACATCCTTCACTTGTGTCTCGCCTCTTAACCTCAATGCATAGTATCGTTAGGGAATATCATTTTGAGCCTTGGGCTTTGGGACGTCACACGGTGTTTTCAACCGCACCGTCGTTCGACTCATATCTGAAACACCGATCAGGACTTAGATTATTCTGCTTTTGCTCCATTCGTACTGGAAGGAATCCCCATTCAGAGGCCCCCAATGATTATCTCTCAGTCTTCAGTCTCTAGGTATGCATGCATTTGCTAGTGGTCTTTTCAAGATGTTGCCGCTATCCGCATTAAGAACCGCATGGATTTGTAGTTAGTATAATTTTAAGGATTCTAGTCACACATTGCTTCTGTTAAACTTGGAAACGCTTCATGAAATACGCTCGTATAGACAAGGGGATTGTATCACTGGGGTAGCTCACTCCAGTGCGAAGACTTATTCCTAACATGAGTACGTAGACAATATTAATATTAATGAGTCCGCGACTGATGAGTTATCCTTGAATGATGAGATGGTGGTCTATTGCCAGATGATGTTCTGTCATTGGAGCAAGAGCACCTTGTCAGCATAGTCACTGTTCTGGACTTTGTCCTGAATAAGAATCTCAACTAATATCAGTCATAGGTTGTATGACATTAAAATGAGCACACACATATATGCACGCACTCGTACAAGAACCCAAGCACACAAAAATACAAGGGAATAAGCCAAAGCCGACCAGCCATTCCAAGGTAGAGGGCAATTCATGTATTCCATAGATAGAATTAAGATAGTTGCGGTAGCTTACAGGGGCTTGAAGGAGCTGAAGGTGGGGCAGGGAGGGAGGGTCAGTCCTCCTACGTTACTGTAAGATACAGTCAGCTTGACATCCATCAGTGATTGGATTAGCTGCTCCTCCTGCGGCTGCTTGTGATGGTGGTGCTTTCCTAGCGTCTTTTGACAATGGATCACTTGGTCAAATGGACATGGTCCAGGGCTGATGCTTTGCTTACGCGCTACTACTTCTGCTTCACTTAAGCCCATTAGCTGAGCGCTCTCCTCACCTTAGTACGATACGTCAGATCTACTTGCTTTTTTTGTTCTCTTTGTTTGTCAAAATTAGAGGACCCCTCGGGTTCTAAGCCCTGAAAACTGCAAAGTACTGTATCTAAATCACTCATTTCTGCAGGAACTAGTACCTCAAATTCGCGCCCGCTGCTGCGAATCGAAGAGTTATATGGCTCTCTGGCTCATTACCTCCGCTTAATCCAGACACCAAGCAACCGCTTCTGCAACATTTTTCTCTTTTTTTTTCCAAGCCAGCTATACCTCCTCGTCACTATGGCCTATACCGACGTTGAAACCTCAGTCACTCTTCAAGTGGTTGATGATTCGAAACCTTTCCCCCAGAGGAAAGCGGCACATTGGTCGCTACTGAGCAGATCGAAGGGTCGGAACATGTGTTTTAGCCCATCAAACACACCTATGAGTGCTATAACTATGATGGCAGGAACTTTACAGAGAGCCATGTTGCCCCCTTGAAACCTACCACTGCTCTCGGGCAAAGTGGACGGTAGATTCCCCAACTGTTCGATCCTGACAGACGGCCTTGCACTTGAGGTCACCCTGGGCGCCAAAGGTGACTTCAATGGAATATCCCAAGAGATACTCCACTTGTGTGCCTGTGCGAGACTGCGGGAACTGAGCAAGGTCGACACTTGCAAAGTCACACATGATCTGTGCGATGAGGTAAACACCTAGATTGCATCAATAATAAACCCAACGGTTTCACTAGGAACATAACCCACCTGGGTGATCAACTAGTTGTGGGGCGTTCGCATCATTACAGCTGTAGAGGTTACTGATCTTCATCAGAGAATCCCCCGAGTGATGGGTGACAACCAAGTCTTGCGTCGCCGTGTAATTCCGGGCATATCTCTCCCCCTTGGCAATGTCAGAAACAGTTGGCCTCATGTAGCGTCTCGCGGACAGATTCCGGAACTCACCTTGGCAAGGACCCAGGAGACAAATACAGGAACCGTTCCGGTACCCTTGACCAGAAGAGGACACTCGAAGCCGTAATGACTTCGGCATTTTCTCGTGGTGGGCTGAGGCCCTCCAAGTCCCCGAATCACTGCGCCGCGCATGACCATTGCTTGTTTGTGATGCAGTTAGCGTCCTTCCAAGTGGGAGACCATTGCTGACACATACGGGTCTGTTGGGGTGAGTATGGCCAGCTTTCCATCGACGGCAAATGTTCCTGAAATCCTTTCCCGTAGGTATGGTGACTGGCTAAAGCCGCCGACTAACACAATTTTCTGGGCTTCAATCAGCTCTGCGGCCCTTCATTTCGATAACAGGGACTGTACATTGATGACGAAGCGGCCAACCTCTTGGTTGGCGCTTTCAATCTGGCGGTGTATTAACTGCGTAATCTGGCGGAGCACCGGATCGAATATTCCACGGAGGTCATTGCTGTCACAATCAGTCACCAGGCATGTCGTCGACTCTGGAATTACATACCCGGAAAGCAAAACTTGTTGATATTTTGCGTCAAAGAAAGAGGGGTTGGGGTTGTTGAGGGCCATGGCCAGGGGAAGTCGATGGACCCTGTCCACAGCTGAACAGCAGAATGTCTCCTTAATAACCTGGAAGTTGTCCATGAACTCACTGCCTGGGGCCTTTAGTTTAAAAGGCAAGTCCTTAAACGCCGCCCCAAACCTCTCGGACATGAGAAGATAGAAATTGCGGTCGATGGCTGTGGCGCCGCACATACCACCTGCTCACTTTCAGCGCCGTCATCCACCCAGTAGGCCTAAGGGAGTGACTTACCAACGGCCGAGGTTAGTTCATCGAACGCCAACATGGGAGAGACCTCCGAGATTAGATAACTTGTCACGTCCTAGGTCATGTCAGCCGCGCCCGGGTAGTTGCAACGTTGAGCGTTTGACTCACCACGGTGCCGCCCCCACAGTCGCATATCAATATCCCATCACCTGGCTAAATAGTCAGGTTAGCCAGGGTACTTTTGCGTTCAAGATTGGACCGCGCAGCTTGATCTGCATTCCGGGTCCATATAGTGGCATTGTCTTGAAAGTGGCAAGTGCGGCGGCTTCGGGCTCGCAAAGCATATAGATGGTATCACCCGGCCTGTCACCACTTGGTCCAAAGCCTGCACGAATAGCAGCCTCCTTGTATTCGAACTGAACCTGATCCGACCAGACTGCTGGCGTCGTAAACCAGAATTCCATATGGACATCACGAAGACGAAGAGGAGGTCTAAGCTCGACAAGGTATTTCTCCAGCTCTCGGCAGGTGTTCACATAGACCTCCCGCAGAAAGTCTGTAACAACCTGGATGGCAACCTTTCCTTGAGGCAGTTTCATGATCCCCATTGCGGTTGCCGCCTCCAAAGCCTTGTCATTGAACTGGGCTATATCCACACCTGTATCCAAGAGCAACTTGGTCCAGGAAGAGGCGGATGTCCCGTGTTGAATTTGGAATCCCCAGCTGTTTTTCTGAATCGCGCAATTGTTTTGAGGATACGCTATTCTGGATGGGGCTTTGATGGCGTGAGTGAGTCGCCCAGAGGGAGTGGGCCAGGAGCGGACAAGGCCCATAATCGACAGAGAAGTTACCCTCAGTAACGCATAGCTGACGCCTATTTTGCGTGATTAGATCAGATCAAGCATATTCTTTGAGTTGAGAATAGTGTACCTGTGAAGGTGGTGCCGTAGTCGACGCCGACAACAAGTTTGCCTTTTGGATTCATCGTAAATAGGTGTGCAAATAGACTGTGACAAGCTGGATGGCAATCTTTCTGATGTCGATATGAAATTCTGGTTTACAACGCCATCCAGGAGATAAGAATTGAAGTTATTATAATGGTCAGACAGAAGAAATTGCTCCAAGTAATCAGACCATGTCAAGCTGGCCAAGAAATTCCGGGTCTGGCAACACATGATGTCTGAGACAGAATGTCGAAGAGATTTCGTATTGAAGTCAACACAGACACACAGACTCACAGTCAGGCCTGATCTTTCCAAGAAAACTCAGTCATGTCTTTGTGCGTTGACACTCGGGAGACAGACCGAGACGGCGGTTTTTTTTTTCTTTTTTTTTTTTTTTCTCCATTGATGGGCATGCAGTTCAGCAAGGTCTCAAATCACTGCTAAGGAAAAGTTCGACAAGGTCTTGAGGTTGCGTTAGATACCCCGAGACCTTGCTGAACTACAACCCATCCATTGACAAAGAAAGTGGATCATGGGAAAACCACGGGTGGATGGACTTTGTAAGTTGGGAGAAAGGGTCAGGAAGATGGTTTCGCAGCGACAAAGAACTTTTTCAGCCGTTGCAAGCGACCCAGTCAAGTGTCTCAAGACACCCGGAAGCGAACTTTTCAGACAAAGAATCTGCTCTTCTCTGCTCTCACTTTCCCTGTTTCTTTGACATTTCATCAGCCATCAAGTCTATTCTCATCTTTCGTTCTTCACTTTCGCTAATTCCATACACTACTTTTATAGGTTAACTATTGTTATAAATCCCCAACTCTTGCCCTTTCCTGACCATCTCAGCAAGATTTCACTCCTATGGCAAAAAGAAGGAGCAAGCGGATTGCACGGAAGATGGCCACTGTTCAGGTAAGAATGCTTCCTGTGTCTGCATTTCCGTTAGCCTTGACCAGACAATCTCGAGTTGCTGTACATCTACGTCTATCTTCTTCGTCTTCAGTGTGGAGGCTTACACTTGCTGCTTAATCACAGGAAGGCTGTGCAGCAGACTCATCAGTCCAGCCAGAAGGCTCTTTGACCGCAGAGGTGACGGGCACAGTACCTGCAACACTGTCGGCCGCTGATGGTGCAGATGAGGCAGTTGGTCACGTATGTCAGATTACCGCACTTGTTATTCAAATCTTCTCACCTGGCTCTCCGCTAACGATCCTGGCTTAAACCAGAAAGCATATCCATCCCCTCCACTGAAGAGAAAAGATATTTCCCCGTGTGATGATCACCTTGTCTCACCCGGAGAGGATGCACATTCAGGGAGCGGATCCGAAGACCACCAACGACCGCCCGTTTACGACCTGGCCCAGCAGATAAAGAATTTACAAACTGAAAACCAGCGGCTCCAAAAAATGTATTCCGAAATAGAAATGTCCATGCAAAAAAAAGCAGCCCAGACAGGTTGGTCCGATGTCACTGATCGGAAGGTCCAAAAATTTTGTAACCGCCTTCACTCCAAGCTTTATATGTGGAGTCTTGATTATGCCATCGAGGATGTCAATACTGTCGAACCAAAGCTGTTAGCCTGTGCAAAGCAGAACATCATCACCTCGCTCGACGGATTTTGTAAGCAGGAAGACTGGGAGTCTTTGATGAAACGGTTTCCAGCCAGGATTCAAGAGGGCATCCTTCAGGTCTTTGCTCACACACTCTGGACCAAGCATCTCTTTGAAGATGTCTTCATGAAGCCCTTCCTCTACTTTGACTTTTATGAGCAGGAAGAAATGACCAGCACCGCGGGCGAACCAGACACCTCGCTTCCGACAAAATTACAGAACATGTATCAAATGTTCCGAACAGGTACGATCTCCCACATTCTGCAGGGGCAAGGCAGACTGACCATACTGTAGTTGATGAAGCCCAGGCCCAAGCATGGCGAAGTGACACGGTTCGCCTTGCGAACTCGATCGTTCCGTTAAACGAAAATGATCCGGATACCCTTTCGATGGCCGAAGCGGCCGAATTGTTGGGCATGCCTTTAAAGACTCCAATTGTGGGCCCGGAAGCATATCTCCTTGGAGAGAGGAGCAAACAAGCCAGAAGATCCGCGGTTGAACGACTGGTTTCCAGTATTCTTGACGGTCCCATGCGGCTCATGTTGCGTGAACTCCTCAGCCCGGAAGAAGCTGATCGACGAAACCAGGTCATTATTGACATCTATTGCAGTACAGCTCAACTGGCAGCCAGATGCTGGGCCGACAGGTCACTGTGGGAGATCCGCGGTCTCGACAAGGTGGGCGGCACCTTCCATTGGCAAACCGAGACGCTGAAGCCGCATAACTTCCATATCGCGGAGGATAGATTGAATGGTAAAGCGGTTCTGGTCGTAATCCAACCGCCTCTATACCGCTGGGGGGATGTGACCCTTCAATACCATCTTGATTCGATGGTGGCACAGGGGACGGTAATAGTGGAAGATCCCGCCCCAACTTAAAGAAAGCAGCTAACTATGTTGGCCTGTTGTTGCCTAATACTCGCGTTTTGTCTTTCTGTTGCTCTTTCATGGTTCGGGTTCAAGGGTATGGAATGTTTTGCCAGGCATGATACTTCTGCTGTTGAATGTTTTCTGCCCTTTTTTAAATTGTTTTTACGTAAGTCAACAAATTAGGTGCCCAGGCTGGATTGCTGTTCGTAGCTTGTGTTATTACAGGTCAAATCCTTTCATAGCAAACTAGCACTGCACGTTCCACGTAAGCTCGACATCAATGCATCTGCCGAACTACATCAAAGAAGCCTTCTCAGGTATCCCGACCGCAACACCTAATAAAACATCCGTACAACCCACAAAGTACTATGACGGTGGCGGTGGTGTACTGCTCTGGTACAGCATAGCAGCCAGAAGCACCCCGATGATGGATGCCTATGCCAAGTCGGAAGTACTCAGCGATAAGGACAGAAAGCCGCCATACTACCGAGAGATCCATCCCCTCCGCAACCTCAATCTCCCACTCCGGCCTCCTCCCCGGTATATAAACCGAGACCATATGCTTCAACTTGGAGGTCATCACCAACGCATCCCCAAAGTACACATGCGCTCTCGACTTCCAGATATCCTGACCTCGCACGCTCAGAACAATCTCTTCCCGCCCATCGTCCCCGCCAGCCGCATTACAGAAGTGGATGTCGAACGTATCCTTGAGCATGTGCCGCTGCGGAACGATGGTGGCTACTGGCCGGGGATGGTCTTTCTCTTGGCTTCCCCGGTAGATGGACAAGCCACGTCACGTCGCGTCGCTTCCGCGCGATCTCGAAGAGCGGCAGGCCTGTTGCCTCTTGGATGCGCCTCCGCTGGGCTGACGGAGGCCAAGTCGCGCCGTCTACGGTGAAGAGGGTCTGCGGCGGGGAGCCACCGCTTGGAACTGTGGAGATGGTGAAATCGCCAGCGGACCAGCTATTGCTGTGCTGTTTAACCCGGATGGTTGTTGGGCTGGAGCGAGGTATTCTGGTCGCAGGGCAATGGGTCCTTGAGATGGCTTAGGGAGGTCATGGTGAGTGAAAGCGGAGTCAGAGGGTAGTTTGCAACCCAGATACAAAAGGGCAAGAGTAGACTTTTCGTGGTATAAATGTATCTACAGCAGAGTCAGGTCAGCTTATGCTGCGTCAAGCTGTCAGCGCTTGGTGAGGCTATACTACCCGGCCGCGGATATTAAAAGCATTAAAGACCCACCGACAGGCCTGAGGGGGTTAACCGTGCTGGTCATCTTCCGATAGAATGTAGAACCGGCTAAACCCTAGCATGCTCCACTCTGACAGGAATGCCGTGAAACGGACCGGCGCGCTGACCCGCTCGGCGCTGATCCCGGATTCCTTTCCGGCAAGGGCTTGAGGCTTGGCCATAGAGATCCACTGATCGGCAGTACTAACTTTAGGAACAACTTAGGAACAACATGATACAAATACACTTAGTTTTGCTGTAATTGTGCGTTGTTATGATCAGCAAGCCTCCCTCATTGCCAAAAGGCAAATCTACACCCAGCCTTAAGGCAGATCACTCAGTACTTGTGTGTGATGCACTGTGTGTGGAATTGCCATGGAGCGGTTCCCTTTCAAGATTACTATAGGTATTATTGTGCATAGTCAGTGCTTCATTTAAAGCATTAAGCCTGTCAGGAAGCTATTATGAGTTGGCCATGGTGTTCTACACTAATCTGCCCTTATGCAGCGACACTTGCTTCTAATATGTTTCTTTCTCCATGTGGACAATGCCATCATGGTCGATCTATATCACTTGAACTGATGACTTAGAATAGGCAAGCGTTGAGGTATGTATCGGTAGCTGCCTCATTAGTATTATTTCTGAAAGATCCGTCCCAAGTCAAAAGTTCTCATATATAGACGAGGATTCTACACAGGCTACGCACGTCTTCAATTCTATCCTATACAATTCAAGTCAGAGAAGCAATCAGATTATTATCAATTATCCGTCCAAGCTTTTCAACCGACTTTTTCAAAAGGACTCAAGATGATCATGCACTAGATACAATTCAGTCAAACTCCTGCAACTGCTTCGCATCAGCCAGAGCCGGCCACCACGAAGCTCGATGCTTGACAAAGAATTCCGCCTCGGGTTTGGCATCATCAAGAGCGCGAGGATCATCCAGCGTCCCAGCTAGAACAATCACACCACCCTCAAACTCCTTCCGATCGGCCGTCTTGTACAGCAGAGAGCCACAGTTTCCACAAAAGTGGAGGGTCATGTGCATGCCGCTCTCATGGGTTTGATGGTATCCCTTTGGAGTCCCTTTCACAAGGTGGAAGTGATCCTGAGGGACTAGAAGATTGACGGAGCTTGCACTGCTGAATTTCCGGCAGGTGAGACAGTGGCAGACTGCCTGTAGTCATGTTAGTATGGACTTGTGGTGCGGCTGCAGGGTCTGGGTTGGGCTTACCTTGGAGACAGGTTCGCCGCTATATTCGTACTGGAGTGCTTTACAGAGACAAGAGCCAGATGGCATGATGGAGAATGTTTGTGTGGCTTGGTGTAAGTGATATTCGCAGTAGAGACGAAATGGGAGCGTCGTAGTGTCCAAGGCTGATATATAGACTTTTCTTTAAAATCTCGACCTTGGTCAGATGACTATGATCGTTTCGAATGCCATGTATGACAGAGAGTTTAATGTCCTAGTTACCACTCGAGTGGGAGTCCGAGACCTGGATTGAATTGTAGTTTGTAATCCGTATAGATGATTGATCGAGATCTACAGCGGGGCGGATTGCCAAGCCATTGTTGTATGTTCTCCGAGCGCCACTTAGTCGTTGATGGATCGTATGATCGCCCACAATTGTCAAGGATCGGAACCTAATAGATCAATCCAGATCTAACAAGTAGAAAATGACGAATGACTTTCCTTTCTTTGTTGTTCAGATGACGAGGATTAAGATCCCGAATAACTTTATTTTCTTCACACTCCCGACAGGTGGCGGACTCGTTTCGGCCTCTAACATCAGGAAACACATAACCATGTCTAAATTTAGACCGTAGATTTCGATAGATTGGAACAGGTCTCTGGTTGCAGAATTCAGACATCCTTTTCTTGCAATCGCAGTCAGTGAGAAGTCTCCAACCGGACAGGTCCTTGAAGTCTATAACCACTTGCAGTCCAAGTGGAACTCTCACATACCCGTACTCCTCTCATATCAAACAAATTGCATGTCCTCCCTTTCGAACCGATCAAAGAAGCTTGTTCGAATCCAATAGCCTGGTTTCCCCTCTGTGCTTATGCTGCTTGATAATTCATTTTTTAATGTATTTGGTTCAATGCTGCGCCAGACGCGGGATTCAGCACCCCGGTTATGATCCCAGTCACCCTCTTTAAATACCCCCCAAGTTTCCTTGGCCTGGTCCAGGCACAACTCGAATGCTGCTGGAGATGGAAAAATCGAAAATTCACACCCTTGTTGAGCAAGAGTGTGATAGAGCTCGTCCGCGCGGCAAAGTACTTTCTCAAGCCGAGCCATTATAGCATGGCGTTCTTCCTCTGCTTGGAGCCTAGAAAAGCTTATATTTGGATCGGCCCACAGCACAAGCATGATATCTTTACAATGGCAAAAATGCGTTTGTAAAACGGTACTAATGGCATCGTATGCACCCCAAGATCTGTCACGTTCTGAAGAGTTCTTACTGCAGCTAGCACTTGGATAAAAGTGCGAAAGATGGCAGTAGATTATAGCATAACTTATGCAAAATTGGCTTTTAGCAGATACATTTTTCACGCCGTTAATATACCTGAAAGGTGTTTAGAGTCAGATCAAACGGAACACCTAGATTCTAACACACTCACTTCATTCGTAGTCGATTTAAGATCCAGGAGAGCCCGGCATTTCTGGACAGCGTAGGGTGTAAAGCACAGTTGATTAGACCATCAATAAGTGCCGGCTTCTCTCCACTGTCGGTGGATTTGTTAGTAAGAACAGCCCACGGCGCTTTTCTGTTGATGTTCAGCTCTAAGCGTTCCACATTCAGCTGGATGACGCCGGAATTGTGCTCATATAGGCATTTTCTTGTCATCTTCCGCATGTCAGAAATCAGGCTTGGTGTATGAATGAGAAGACTTCGGAGCAAGAAGCAGCAGCAGAAACATGGCCTAGACTACACCAAAAGCACAGGCTGAGGTAACGTCAGGCTTTTGGTTTTGGGGTTGTATGAAGGTGGACTGAAGGTGAATTGCAAGTTCACCTGCCTCATCGCCTGAGATAACAAGCGGTTGTTATTTATGTCTACAACAGTACAACGGTACAATCCCTCTATAGTTTTTGTAGATTGGAACACTGCGATGTTTGTTGAGAGCTTAGACTCCAATGCCAGAGGATGTCGGGAGTATATCCATATTATAAGCAAATAACTCAATACACAATGGAATGTGGACCTGTTGTATCGAACCATGTATTTGCCCGTACACTTGGTATTGCAGTTCATATCGAGTTAGATGACCTAGTCTTGTTTAACAAAGTTCCGCTACCGTTTTGCTACTTCAGGTCTAGTGTTACAGGGTGACTTTACTCTGTACTAGCGATCAAATACGGATAGCCCAGCTTCTTGTCGCCTTGTTCACACATGCTCAGCTGTTTGCCCAATCGCGCATCGAGGACCGAAAGAGCTAATAATCTACGGAAGCTGGATACGACATTGTAGGTCCAGTCAATGGTGTCCAACTCAAGAGGCATATGTATGTATTCCGTCTGGATTGTCAGATTAGCTTTGGATGCGATATGCCTGATTCCTGGCTGTTGAAGATGGAGCGTCTGTCGCTCGGTCGTTGAGTCGGAAAATGATAATCCGATCTAGACATTGCTATATTCCTGATTATCTGAAAAAAAAGGTCGTTAAGAAGGACCTGAAAGGAAAATGCAAGATTTTTGCGCTCGCACTGCAAAAAATACTCTGAATTGTCTTGAATAACACAGGGAAGGCACTTCACGCGCCTCCTAATGACTCTCGATGAGCCACAAAACCTGATGAAAGCTCAATTTAACTCTTGTCACACATCAACTCCCCAAGAAAGCTGCTGATATGATCCAGCAGATCCTGAGCGAAGCCAGACATCTACTGCAGCCGTTCAACCCGCCACTGGTTGACAGATTCGGGCATTCTCATTACGCCAACATCATGCAGAGATACAGTATGTCAGCACCTGCACTCTTCGACTGTTTCTGTATAGAATGTTGCTACGTTAGTAACTACATTGGTGATTTAAGGCACCAGCGTCAGTTTCTGGTTTGCTCGGGCTTGGTGATGGCGGGTCAGGTGACCGCCAATTCCGCTACCCTCCAGCTCCTTCCCACACAACAACACCCCTCCACCACAACCATCGTCACAGTACTGCAACCGCATTTCCCACCCCATACCGTTCAGCATGGCTACTGGCTCTATCGCTGAGCTCATGACGTACGTTGGCTACTTCTCTTAGGCATGTTAATTACGATTCAGCAGTCTGCTCCAGGGACGATGAGTATAAGCGGAAAGTCGAGCACTCAGCTGAACCCGTTGTTGTCACTTTCCTTTCCCCGTTGGACGATAAATGCAAGGCTGTCGCCTCAAAGATTGAGGAGCTGAGCGGCGAGTTCACAACCATCAAATTCTACCAAGTCGACGTCAGAAAGCACGCCATGCTATCCAGAGCCCTTTCCAACACAGAATTGCCCATCGTCGTCTTTGTCGAAAACGGCAAAGATGTATTGACCCTAACCTCAGATGTTTCCCGTTCACGTATTCGGGAAGGTCTCCAAATACTCCAGACGGTATCTTGTTAAAGCCGTGTACCCGGTCGCCAGATAGGCACGTTCCTATTCCCGAACACATAGTCCAAACACACGTCTGGAGGGTGGTCCTCATATGGCACTGTACCTGACCACAAAGGACTCGTCTCCATTTGTGCTGGCAATACCTTGGCCTCTAAGCCGTGGTCGACTGAGTTTCAAAACGACGTCGTGTTCTTCAGAATCGAGCTTGTGACAGACCTACAAGTTTTGAAGCTCCAGTTCACTAGAGCTGGTAGCGAAGGACATGATATACTAACATCAAAATGTGAAGAACATTGGACTACTTGAGACATAGAAAACTTTACTAAAGTCGTACTATGCAACTCTAGGAGATTTATATAATAATCGAGTTCTGCCCCTTATAGTCTGTATATCTAGCTATGATACCAGCTAATTACATCTTGTAAGCTGCAGCTGACTGCGGTTTAATATAAACCCTATGTTATATTTTGCTTTATTCTCCACCTGGACAGCTATGGCAGAGAAACATGCCAGCACTGATTAATATCCTCCCATAATTGCCATCGATACCTTACTAACCTGCAATAACAAGAGGATAATTCTATAAACCCAGTGATATCCTATCTCGCCCGCCAATATCACATCGTGCATTTAATTATCTGTTTCTTTCATAATGGCACTGTCATGGGAAGCAATCATTGCTATGCTACCTCTTTTCGTTGCTTGTGTGCCAAGTTTATGAGTCTTCATTGCGTTTTATTAGAGTAAGGGTAAACAGGGACAGAACAGAATTTGGACCCCGGGACTACCCTCTGTGACACTCAGTTATGTTACTTTGGTGCTGTTTGCCCTTGATTTAGGCCATGATACCAGAGGTATGACTAATTATCTCCGTGTCCTTGAGTTTTCTCTTTCTGACCTCTCGCAGATGAGACTTATACTCGCCCTATTGTTACAGAACGTTGCCGAATTAATGTTATTCTCGTCAATTCAACCCTATCTGAGACTGAGTCAATGGGTCCCTCATCTCATCGTGCTGTTGATTCCCTCCCTCCTCCATTGCATGTTCTCGAGCCATTGTACGCATTGCAATAGAGGTATGACATTGCGGTACTACTATCACAAGTTGAAGCAAAAGTTCCTTCTGATCCTGAAAATGAGAGGTGTCAGCAGAATCGGAATTATTAGTTCCCTGCCGATTTACGAATCCCGATGGCACTTCAGGGCGGTATTCCATCCGACGAGGAAAACCAGAATTTGACTGCTCCTGAGGTGAACATTAATCAGACGAATATGATCGACTGGAATAAGTGGACTATGACCTGTATCAATGTAGTCGGGTTTTCATAATGGGTATCCAACAGACCATCATGCAGGAGTCAGATCGCATATTTGGGATGATTGACAATTATGGATACTGATGATGCGGGATATCCTCTGTGTTTCCTAGATGCCATAGACTTGAACATCTCTTGTCTTATGTTGAATCTCTTTCCTTAGTCACTTTCTTGCATGTGATCATACAGATTCTTGTTATGATAGAATAATTCTCTGCAGCGCGATGATCTACAGAGGGTGCAATTAGGCTTGATCATATTTGATATCTACTCACTAATTATGAGAGAGAGGATATCAATCACTGTCTCTCATTAAAGCTGTGTTCTTCTTCCACTCTTGTACCTTGGGATCAGAGGCAGCACTGATTTTCATTGTTTTGATACGCAGACAAACAGCGAAACCTTCATGGCCATGGTGCGTAAGCAAAGGGAATATGGAATCACAAGGCAAACCAAAACTTCAGACATAATACTCTCCCGCGCTTTCAGCCCAAAACGCGTCCTGCCGTTGACGAAACTCCCGCTCAGCGATTCGCTCATCCTGCGTTCGCCTATGTGGTGGAATCATGCTCCATTCGCTGGATTGGTCCTGGAAATCGTCCATCATTCGTAATAAATCCCTTCGTCTATTGTCGAAAAGCTCTCCGTTGAATTCGCTCTCCCAGCCAGCGTCGCGATAGAGCTTCTGTAAAGCCCTCCATTCGTTAATATTACGACGTATGAGATCCCGGCCATCTCGATTCTCCCCATATTGCTGAATAGCAGCCTGGGGGTCAGTTGGAAGGCGGACTCCGCCGGGCCAAATATTCTGGAATAGAATGGGGTTTTCCATAATTTTGCGTATCGGAACTTCTGCTTCGCCATCCGGGTCAAAGAATGGGACGTATTCGAGAGTGTTAAATTTCTCGAAGACCTTCGAGAAGAAAACTTCACATGGTTGGCGGGGGCAGTCTTGCCACTGCTTCTGATTCAGGTGGCACCATTCTATTATAGTCTCTGGTGCAGAGGTCAGCTAGAGCTTCGGGAGCGAAAAAGAAAATGAAGAGAGGGAAAAAACATACGGTTATGGACGTCATACAGCACATTTACTCCATAAAAAGCAGGGAATGTTAGTCGAAGGATAGACGGAGGAAAGATCCCCTGCCGATCCTTATCCCTATGGTCGACCCATCGCAAGCGCTGCAACATGTCGTCTCCAACATCTGCTTCTAGCTGTTTCAAATAATTGACCAGCTTGGCGCGAGGAATCATTTCTACCCCTTCCTCATTATATCCCCAGATCGCTTCATCTCTAAGCACTGGCAGGAGCTGGACGAGATCAATCACTTCAGGTTCAAATCCGAGTCTGTGAAAACGTCCGACATCAACATCCTGAGGTGGATACAGGACATCAGTGGAGGAGATATAATGGGCTTTGACAAATAGAGCGAAAAGGTGCGTGAGTCCATTGATGAGACATTTGTGTTTTTCACGAATTGTGTCCATAATGATATCAGTAAAGTGGTTATTGCAATGGGAGTCGGAGGCAGCGGAGAGAGTCAAAGCAGGCAAGGAAGGTATTGCGTAGTGGTGGTCCTGGTGGACTCTTGGTAATGCTGTATTTAAACTTGTGTACGGAGTATACTGATATACAATACTGTTTATGGTCCTGTGTTCTGGTCTTGGCATGTTTTTATGCACTTATTATTCTTATTAATTATTCATAGGTAATCTTCCTTAGAGGACCAGAGTCTAAGGTTCAATACTACTCTTATCATACAGGAATCATAGTGGGGCATACTGAATAAATCCTGAATAGTGTGTAAAAATTTCATGACTTCTGGTTTAGCAGGTGCCCATCATTACACCTCTCATAATCTACGAGTATGCAGTAAATTGTAAGTACTTTGATTTGATACATAGACGCCCCTAATACACGTAAAAATATGTTGCTGTCATAGTTTACTGCACTCTGATACCCTATCTATTCTCCCTAGTTCTAGGCTTATTACTATGCCCCTATGCGGATGTCCTTATTTCACTGCTATATCTGCAAGACATAGTACCTCTTTTTTCAATGCCTTTATTTTCTGGCAATTCTGCCACCTCTGCAAGGCCTCAAGCTCCTTGCTAATAAACTTGTAGCTAGGCTCCCAGCATGTCTATGATGCGCTTAACTCAAACTTGGTTGATATTATGTTTACCAGTTAGATATCCATAGTATAAACTTTACAGAGATCACTAGTTTGACTTCTTTCAAAGACCTCCCAGGCCCACACCGAAGGTAAGCTGGCCAGATGGTAAGATGGTGAAGGCTCTAGGTCGTAACTTTGCGTCGAGAGTGAGTAGGAGAAACTTCGAAGTTAAAGCTCGTAGGAAGCATAGCAATTGCCCGGCTAGCTTGGAAACTGTAAAGGAATATATAGAATATTCCTGTTATAAGAAATTCCATTGTGACCAAGCTGATGAAAGATACTTGGACAAATGCATTTCTTCTATTGACTCTATCTACCATAGGCTCTCCTTCCTCTTTCTCCTCTAGKAGACCTGATTTTCCGAATTTGATGGAACTCAAACATGTTTATATTTACACCCCATTCACGCAATAAGCGTAATCTACCCAGAGGTTGCTGCAGGTACTGTCCAAGTATGGATTCCACGCTCTCAGCTGTGCAAACGTGATACCATATTGGCTATCAATCTTAGAGCAATCATCGCCAGACGCAGCAACGTACCACTCGTAGCAGGAGGAAGTGGCCCCAGGCTGTGTTGGCGCTGGTGGTGCCAATGTCGTGCTGGTGGGCGAGGTGCCGGTTGACGAAGGGGTGGGAGTTGGACTGACCGAGGAAGAGGCGGTAGTTGTCACGGTGGTGCCACTGACTAATGCTACACAGTAGGAAGTGTTTGCCCATAGATTAGTACAGTCTGTATTGATCTGAGGATTCATCAGGCGGAGTTGGTTGAATGTGATGGAGAATTTCATCGCAATCATATTACAGTCATCGCCGGTCACTGTATCATAGTACAGGCCACAGTTAGCGACGGTTCCGGGAGGCGTCCCCAATGCTGGAACTGCTGTAGTGGTGTAGGTAGCATTTGGTGACACTGGTGCAGGTGCGGGAGGAGGAGCATATGCACCTCCAGGGGGACTAAGGACCGTTCTGTTAGCATGTGACTAGATCATGTAAGGAGAGGGACAGAAGATTGTGAGCATACCCAATGCAAATAGTATCTCCAGGGAACACTGGTTCATGCAATGCAGCTGCATTCCACCTCATGAACTGTATATATGATATATTGGAATAAGGGCCGTCAGGTTTGATGAGCTCTGTTCCCCAGATTCCACCATCGACCCAAATTTTTGCAACATCGCAGGGTTCAGGAAGATAGTATGTTCCATTATCCATACGCCTGCAATTGATGCCTCGATTAAGGTCGCGCAGGGAAGCTGTCGCTACCTGATATTCCACTGAGAATGTACTGCAGTTCACCCATGGTGCTTCTAGAGTGACTGTACGCGCATATTTACTAGGACCAGTCCATTGTAGCTCAGGGCGACTTGATACAGATGTTCAGCTTAGATCCCAATTCACTAAAATGAGGGTAATCTAGGGGCTCTCTTACTTTTCTCATGGAGGTCCTGATTGATCCAGGACAGGGAAGATATAGAGATCTTCTTGAAAACTATAGTTTTTCTGGATATTTGCCCATGCCTGGGCCTTCACTTCACTGTTTTGTGGAGATGGTTAATCCTCTGATGGTTAGGGTAAAATCATGGAAGGAGTATATTACTTATATATCTCACCCCATCTAGACATGAACCCCAGTTTGAATCACTGCAGGAAACAAGGGGAKCACTGGATTTCAAGAGGATATTCGTCATACTCCAGTCCCAAGCTAGAGTTCAACGTGCCCTCAGCAGGGGGTTTGCCGATATATCAGTAGTCAAGTGCTGGAGAAAGGCACTTAGTTATTCATCGTTAGATCAGATGTAATGGAAATATTTTGTAGCTCACCAGCCTTCCTCCCGGAATTGAATGTTGGTTGAGGCGGCGGAACAGTGTCATAAGGAAGAATCACAGTTCCGTTTTCATCTACAGCGTTGGTCCCATTAAGAGGATCATCTGTGCGCCATCATCAGTGTACCAGAATTTTCCGCCAAGCTAGGGCTCTGGAAAAAAAAAAGACTGACTTATCCAATCTGGACACCACTTGTCCGTGTATTGTGGCCAAGTGACTGTCAGAAGATATTCAACAAACCATTTATCCTGCTCAAGCAAACACCAGGAGGAGCCGTCGGCCAGGCATATAAGATTGTATTTGTACTCATAGAAGTCAACTATCTTCTCCGCATCCATTGTCGAGCCGCCCAGGGGAATTGACAAGTCCGCGCAGCTCGATGTCACAATTCCTTTCAAATTGGTCAAGGATTAACAGCATTCCGGCGTGCAAAGACTGCCATAGTATCAGCAGCTGCACTCAGTCTTCCTTATCTAGCAGGACAAACGCTGTTAGGTTTGTTGCATTCCACCCTACCCAATCTGTTTGCGTGTACAGACAAGAAACCAAAGGATCGCATTGCAGGGATATGTTAAAGCTTGAAAGGCATTCCGCCGAAGTTGTGGTCAGGAAGATGGCAGACTGAAGGCCATTGAACAGGGGAGTTGCCGCATAAGCTTTACCTGCGACAGCGAGAGATAGCCCCAATATTAACTTAGTAACGAGCATCGTGAGGGTAATTCTCACTGGAGGAAAAACAGCTCTCTTGCAGTCCAACAGGCGACAGGAGGCAGAAAAGCCCTCATAAACAGAGAACAAGGCAGCAGGATCGATGGGCTCCCATGCGGCATAACTCACAAAACAGTATATATGCATTTTCAGTCCTGCCCATTTCATCATAAAATTGCTAGTATCATTTCTAGTCAGGGTTAACCAATACCAGTGGTAGATACCTACCACCAGAGTCGAGAGACTGGGTAACCAATTAATCTCCTCCAGTTTTACCCTTTAACTTGGATTAAAAATACCTACATCAGCGATTTAGCACTAATACTGGATAAGGTATATATCATGTCCAAAGTGGGTCTTAATTCTTGAAATCTTAAGCCTTCCTGTTATTACTCAGCAGTGTCAGCACTTCTCTCAGGCAAGATACATCAATCACATGATGGGATTCAGTGCAAACAAACAATACCAAAATGACACTGAAATATAAGCTTTCATCTACGGAGTACTGGCAAAATTACTTCATGCTCTATAATATACCAGCAGGGAATCATGACAAAATTAATTAAGTCCAGAGTCAGGATTATAGATACTGCCGGAAAGCCTTCTTCTAAGGAGTACTCCGTAGACTAAGACTTAGGAAATCATAGTGGGGATAATCCGAGACACCATCATAAAGGCTTTTTTTTGAGGCTTCACAATGATCGCTCATGGTGCCAAATACGCGGTGCCCAAAAAGGTACCGATCTCCGCAGGCCATGGACAAGCTAGGTGCGGTATAACTGAAGATGGTTCGCTGAATAATGAGAGCCTATTCATCACGTAACTCATAAGTTTAGAGTAGTAAATGAGGATGGAATGGCATGTATATGTATTACACTAGGATTAGTACTTAAGGAAACTAACACACATTCAAAGCTGTATCTATCTGAGGAGGCAAGACAAACAGCTTCAACTTGTATTGGCCTCCACTTGTGAAGTAGACATTACCCAATTACCCCAAGTGGAATATGAAAAGGAGGGCAGGACTCGCAAGAGCCAAAGGGATTGCCTAAAGTTCTTAGACCGACTGCTTAACGCCTAGCGGAATGGATCCAACAGGGTATACCATATGGTAATCATGGCTATGCGCTGATTGCGTAGACATGATTACCAAGGTAGGTACTACCTAGGTACTGAAGCTTGCTAGTTTGCTACATACTTTAGTAGATGAGACACACAGTAAACAAACTGATGATTGAGCAGTTGTATTCAATGGTATGATTATGATAGTTATTAAGTACATGAAGCCAGGAGAAGCAGCAAGAGAAGTCATAATTTATAATAGTAGGCAGTCATGCTTGGTAATGCTGTTTACAATATTTAGCTCGTCATCCGCCATAGCAGGTTTCTAATTTTAAGGGTTATAGGTTGTTTCTTTTCTGCCTAGACAGTGAAACACTAAGACTGCCAAGCCCTCCAAGACCCTAGGACATTTCAAGTCTCTATCTTATACCAAGTATGTACTAGAATATTTGCCTAAACTAGAAGGAGGAACTCAAACCAGCGCTCTCACCAACAACCTGTTATTAATACAGCTCCGAAACACAGCCTTATTTACACTGATAGGCAGACGCCGGCCAGGTCTTCACAATATTCATAGGTGAAACATTGTTAACAATCCAACTCTCAGCACCATTTTCCGCCTCTCGTGCCTCATGAGTCGAGCCGACCGTACATCAGGTATGTGAGCCACCCTATTTGCTCCGTGTGGGCCTACAGTGGGGGTTCAAAAGTATTTGATCCCCTGAAGCCCGCTAGTATCACCAAAGGGGGATCAAATACTTTTGAACCCCCACTGTACTATCGTCTATCCCTTCCTCCTCCTTCCGCTCCTCCGAGGCTCCATAATCGGCGGATGCTCGGGTCGTACGGAGTACTCCCACTCGGATCTTCAACCTTGACAATCATATCCAGAAACTGGAAGACTGAAGGAGGTCGGAGATGATGCATCTTAAATCTCACTCTTTTTTTAGGGTCACTGGGTCACACTAACTACAGTCCAGCCTCGGTCTAAACCTCATATCATCATATAATATTACCTAGCTGGTCTTCAGTATTACGATGTATTACTATCAAGATTAGTGGTATCTATCTAATTTCCGTGGTGCTGTACTAAGCACTAGTCACGCAGGTTCTCCACTGCAGACCAGAACCTCTTCCATGGCATTGTGCCTGGCCGAGTCATGGCTCAGCAGAAGTACTTCAAGCCTGTGCAGAACCCATCAAGTATAGCATTTTTCATTATTGTTTCCTAACGCATTGCAAAAATGATGGGCCTCAATAAGTTTCATAGGTTAAGTATTCTTCAATTGCTTGTGGTCATTTCTCTGCTGTTGTTAATACATCCAGCACTGGTTCAGTGCCAGCAGGATACTATCTGCTCAGCAACAAACCCTTGCAAAATTAGATATTATTCAAAATATGGAAGCTGTAGTTTTGGCCCTGAGTTTTGTGGAATCAGGAACTACACAAGCACCTGCGATGCAAAAGCAGAGTGTGGATAATATGCAGCAACAGGGCACGAGAAATGCCCCCTCAATGTCTGTTGTTCATCATTTAGATTCTGTAGAACAACAGCAGAGTTTTGCGGAGATGGCTGTCAAAATAGCTGTGGCAACATCAAACGGCCATCTGGGACAGGAACCAGCGCTCATTCTAGGACAATCAGCTACTATGAAGCATGGTTGTATGGGCGCCAATGCGACTCAGTCGCCCCAGAAGATATCAATGCCAATCTCTGGACTCATATAAACTTTGCTTTTGGATTGATCCATCCTGAGACTTTTCAACTCACCAAGATGAACTCATACGATGATCAGCTGTATCCTTGAGTCGCCAACCTCAAGCTGCAAAATCCCAGTCTCAAGATTTTCATCGCTATTGGAGGTTGGGATGCCGGAGGCAAGGTCTTCTCCAACATGGTGTCAACCGCGGAAAACCGGGCTATATTCATTAAGTCTGTGGTMCAGTTTTGCAAGACCCAAGCATTTGATGGCATTGATATTGACTGGGAATACCCCGTTGCTGATGACCGCGGTGGGCGAGCGGAAGACTTTGTCAACTATATTATATTTATGAAAGAGCTCAAGTCAGCTGCTGGACAGCTCAGACTTTCTTTGACCCTCCTAAGCAGCTACTGGTATCTTAAAGGATTTGATGTGGTCAATCTTGAACTGTACGTTGATTGGTTCAACTTTATAAGCTATGATATATATAGAACCTAGGATGGCAACAATGCATATACTAAGCAGGTTGTAAATCCTCATATAAACCTGACAGAGATATCATAAGGCCTTAATCTTCTATGGAGGAATAACATTCCCTTGAAGAAGGTTGTGCTTGGTCTTGGGTTCTATAGCCGATTATTTACTTTGTTAGATCCATCGTGCAATACTCCCAGCTGTCCCTTTGCCTCTGGAGCGAATCCTGGTAAGTGCATAGGTTAGGCTGGCATTCTCTCTAATGCAGAGATTAACAGAGTTATATAAGTATACAACCTTACACTAGTCATGGATAAGGCTGCTGGTGTGAAGTACATCACTTAGGACAATAACCAATGGGTCTTATATGATGATGCTGACATACTCAAGATAAAGATGGATTTCGCAAACAAGCTCGGTCTGGGCGGAACTATAGTCTAGGCTTTAGATCTAGATAATATAGACTCCCAGTCAGCACAGTATCTCAACTCAGGGGGGAATATGACCAATATAAATGGTTTTAGTATTGCAAAGAAGGCAGCTGATACTTAGTAGGCAGTGGCTGCAAAGTTGGCGTTCTGGACTCCCTGCATGACAGAGAAGGAGTAAAAAGTCTAGGGCTGCCCTGGTAGTAAGTATCTCTATTCACACCTTCTGGATTTACCTATAGTGCTAAATTTGCCATATCCTTTTAGGGTACCACAAGCTGCTAGTAGGGCATGGAAAGGTGTACAACATGGATGATTTCAAGGCTGTTGAGGGTTGCCATGGGTCACTTAACAGGTTGTTGTGTCTAAGCAACAAGGCTGTCGGGCGCAATTGCGCATGGAATAGACGGCCAGATGGGGTTCGCGACAATTCTAAGTGCATCATATGTATATAGCTAATATCGGTGTTTAGAGCAAGATTTGCAATCGGCGCTGCCCTGAGGGTACCATCTATCTCACTTAGAATACACATCCAGCTGGAGACAAGAAGGACTGTGCCCATGGAACTTATATTTCAGTTTGTTGTGAGGATATCAAGACCATTGCGCAGGTATGCCTAAATCAGTACTCCAGTGATATTATCTTCTCTGGTAGTTTTTTGAATATAGGAGCAGTGGACTCCTTGTTCTCCTTGAAGAGCGTCACCAGCAAAAGAGACAATCCTGAGGCCAGCGATGTTAGTAGCGAGCTTGATCAGCCATTATCATTAGTACCAGAGTCTAGATATAGTTCTCAATCACTAGGTAGATGTGCCTATGATGGTTATGACCCAAGTGAGAAACCCCGCTGAGCTTGTTTTCTAAACCTAACTGAGTGGCAGGCAACCCCTGCGACATAGATATTGATTATGACTTTCCTCAGCCTCCAAGAGCGTATAGATATATCCCGGCTTATGGATTCTACATGCTGTACGGTGGTCCTGGGAGCTACGGACTAGGTCCTTGGCCGGCAAATCCTCCAAAAGCCACTGTCATGAGTACAGTGACCCCTGCATCGAGCACAAGAGACAGTGTTTATATAACCAAAACCTGCGACGGTATGAGGACATCTAACAGCCGCAACTGAATATGTGCCTGACCTAGAATTGCTACCAGGTCAATGGTATCCCCAGGCCTGTGCAAACATTTGATCGGCAGTAACTTGGTACGGGTTGCGAACCCTTTCATGTCCTGATCAGATAGTTCCCTATAACACAGCTTGAGCGGGACCAGCACTGTGGTCTAAGAAGCATCATAAGGATTGGAGATCATGGATTACTTTAAGTGTCTGGGCTCCCTACGCTGGTGTGACTCTTCCTAGTAGATGTTAAGCAGATGAGTGGCCACCATTCAACCTCTGGGGGTCGCGAAACAAAGGTCCCGCTGGCATCATAATTTGATACCTCCTGGGAGGACAGAACGGAGGTTTGAACATACTATATCCCCCTTGAGGATTATTCCTGCGACCTGTACTAATCAACATCTAGGTGTTACAAACGATCCCGGATCTGTGATTAGGGTTGAGCAAGATTGTAAGTCCCTCTCTTAAAAAACACTATGCTTTGACATTCCTAACCTAGTCTTAGGTGGAGCAATTCCGCCTCCTGTAATAACCAGCACATCAACCATTAGAACATATGTTAGAATATTCATAGATACTGTTTGGGTCCAAGAGCATCTCACCTCTACTGTCACTTCAATTGTCGTGGATTGGAAGAGCATACCCGTCATTCAAGGAGATCCTGATCTTCTCATAGCCAATGATTACTGGCCTCGCACGCTGTATTTGGACGCTGAGCCTGGGTTTGCTCTGCTGGCAGACAACAGCTATTATTTTTGGAATGGCATACCCTTTAATTTTCCATTTTGCTACACCACGACTCCTGCCGCTTCTGTAATGGGTATGTTAGCTCCCCCTGTTCTTGGATTCTCTATTTTTTACTGATATATAATGTTCAGCTGGCAAGACCAAACCTGTCAAGCGATCTGGGGAACGAGCGATGGAAGTGTTGATATTTGATGATGATAGTATATTTATCCTGTCCTGTTTGTCAGGGTTATCTGCCAAACTCACCGTATGCAGGTGCCTGATATGTAATAGATGATGGTAATAGCACTCGCCTGGCCAATTCGTCCGAGCTTGCTGAACATCTTGGAATCAACGCGTGCGAAGATCCTGAATGCACTAAGGAGAAGGAACATCTGTGATGTCATGCAGCGAAGCATTGCTGCAGGCTCAACTACATTCAAGAGCATCAGGAAGAGGTGCAGTCTATGATTGTAGTGGGCATTGATTCTCCAGTGGCTTTTGAAATAGCAGGCATCCCTGTTTTAGAGGTTTTGATACATCATGCAGCACCGACGTTACCTGCCATGAGAAGTCCCTTTATTGCTACCGCAATGCCAATGCGACCTGGGGTATTGATACTGACACCTAGTCCACAGCAGACCCCACAGCCTCTGGCTTAGTCTGGCGCATTAACTTCCAGAGTATGCATAGTGCTGTTGATGAGAGGGTACTATGTTGTAACCAGTGACAGCTCATTACATTCAGAGATACTCATCCTTAAAACTAGATGTATAACCGATATATGAACTTTCATCAATTCTAGGAAATTCCGAAGGAAGGTCAAGGACCATAGTTGGGTGAGATATGGTGGTGCTAGTTGGTTTGCTGAGATTAAATTCCCAACGTACGAAATCAGCCTTGGAGTTGGGAGATGGCATTCTACTATCCTTTGGCGGGAAAAAGGGGAAGGTGTTATTGTGAACCCGGGAGCCCTCCTCATAAATCTTCCTGTCTTCTGTTTCCCATGCACCTGCAGCGCGAACTAGCATATAATTCTTCTAGAAGTATACATAGTGCTCCCCATCTTTCCAACCGTACTTTGCGGCGCTCCTGGGCGTTGGGGAATAATAATAAATGCAGGGTGCTTATAGTGCCAGGACCAGTAGTGGCTTCCTTCCTTCAACCTCTCTATTCTCGTTTCAAAAGGCCAGATGAATAAGATAATAAAGTTGATTGTAATGGCGCAACCATGAATAAAATCACACCCAGGGGACTTGAGCCAAAGTGCCTCTGTGTTCCGCCCTTGAGCATCCAGGGCATCTGTCATGATATTGAGAGTCACTAGGCCCTTGGCTTCGTATCCAAACACGACTAGTTCATTTATCACAGGATCCACTTTGTGATGTGCTGTAAACATATTTGACTTGACTTGATCTCCAAAGGCGTCATACTTAATGGTATCCAAGGTGTCTGGATCACCTGCATAGAAGATAGCGACCTCCTTGACTACAAGAAGCTAACCAGCCCAGTAGACAAGATTGATATTTGCTGTAGAATCCACAGCCGCTCTCACACAAGGATGGTGTGCGAATGGGTTCCAATGGTGGCCGAATAGGGCCTATGCCTGCCTTGTTTGTAGCGCTCCATTTCTATATAGCGCATCTTCATATCCGCACGACGTTCATGAAATCTGAAGGCAGAGATGTTCATCGCCGTCAATGGGCACGTTACCTGCATCTGGTGGAACAAACAGGTCGACCATGATACGGTAGAAGGTGCCGTTGATCTCTTTCGGAATCTCGCGAAAGACATCAAGGTCTGCAACTTCGCCTTCGGGGCGGCAAGGGAAATCGAAACCCGTGAGTCAACGGCGACAGGCCTTTTCGAGACAAGTCCATATCGACCATCGCCACGCCACCTTTTGGTTTCAAAACCATTAACTGCCTCCTTGGGAGCTCCCATTCGATATAAGTTAAGATGTTCGATATAAGTAAAGAGCAATGTTGAAAGAAACGGTGCCTCCTAGAGTAATCCGTTCGGCGTCGACAGTATGGCTCTTTATACACCTGAGCGAAGAGGCATCAAGGAAAGCATCGCATCAGAATATCGGGTTCGATTCACCCTTTCAACTGCCGCTTCTGAACCCAAAATCACAAAGAACAAATGCTTCACACATATTTGATTGGTTCTTGAACAGGTCCAAGTCCAACACTGGAGCAGACTCCGACCCCGCCTCCTCTCTGCCGGAGATACATCCACTGCTAGTGATGCAACGAATCATGACTGGCTACCAGCCTGACAAGTATCTTGGACAGGATAAGCAGCTGACCAGAGGATAGACAAGGAACTTTATGCAATACTTGATACGTGGACCATACGTCAGACGCGGCTACAAGATAACAAGGCTAAGCAACAATCCTCCAGTTCCGAGATTCCGGCTTTCACTCCTGCAATATTGTAATAGATGTAGCGAAGTGGAAAATCACTCCAGTGAGGGCCAATATGGTAATGTCTTTGCTCTGCTTTACATCTTCTTATTAACTTGGCTATAGGATTCACGGTTTGGCATATACAGAGAGTTAAGCTGCACATAAAGTTCTTATTATTAACTAGATTATATCTCAGTACTGGTCTCTAGAAATTTAGATGGTTCGTCACTTTGCTTAGAACTCACGCTTTCCTAAGATGGCACAATTATATCAAATTAAAAAGATTCCGTGCCACTTTTGTCAATCACTAGCTGTAGCAGCTGCAGCGCCCATAGAGGATCCTTGTGCCTCTAATCTAGTGCAGCTTAGCTGTACTACAGAATCGCATCATGGTTGGTACAACATTTACATGGTTGTGCGTACTATGTCTAAGTAAAAAGAAGAGTATGTATGCTACTGCTAGTAAATATATTTAGCGCTTGGGAATGATCTTAGCATAGGATCAAATCATATGGGTCATAGTAGGTCATTTGCCTCAATAATGGGCCAGCCTAGCACATGCTTCTAATATGTATATGGAATTCATACTCCATATGATCTGTGTGATTTCTAAGATTAGTCCATGCGCACCCGGCCGCATATTTCTCCAAAGTAAAGCCAGCCTGCGATTCTGGAATGCTTATAAATACCACATCCAAATGTGGTTTGCTCATAGAAGACCCTGACAAGGACAGGCTACATAATACATAAATTCTCTTTCCCATCTCCCTCCTTTCCTAATATGATTCGCGCTCTGCTTATCCCACTTGTGATTGGCGCAATAGCATCTCTTGCCTTTACAGCAAAGGTTTAGGTTGCCTTAGGAATCTTTATTTACTCTTATAAATTAGATGACTCTGATCTACTCTTTTTAAATGTTAACATGCCTGTCTTGTCTTGTCCCTAGCCTGATGAAGTTATAGTAAATACCTTGAAAATAACTACTATCTCATCATCCTCTGCTTCTACTCAACTGAACCTTGTCCGTCGCATTAATATCCACCGCAAGAATTATTTACCACCAGCTTTATATACTGGTCTAGGGTATCTCGAGACGCGACCGAAGAATATAAAGGGAGTCATCTCGTTCGACACCGGCCTCCTATACGAGACGGCCGTATTGCTCACCACCAAGAAATTAGTCCTACCTGCTGACACAAATGCGGGCGGGCCACTCGTGTTATCAGCATATGGGAAGATCCACGGGTTTCGAGACAACAATCAGTGCGCATGTGGCGCACAGGAAGAAGTGGTCCACATCTTCGTAGGCACTGTTGAAGATACCCCAGCAAGCTCTGGAGGAAGGTCGGTGACGCGTTTAACGGCGTATTAACTCTGCTAGGAGGCAATGAGGAAGGTAAATAAAGGCACGTAGTGCCTCGCGATCTAGTACGATGGAAGCATTCTGACTTTGCGGATGCATCATAGCGGTTCCGGAATCGCGCGCCACGAAAGCAGACCGCGATAGGCCTTGACGAAGGCCTAAGTTTTGTATAGTGTACATGCACATAAAAGGAAGCATATAGCTGTGGTATGTAGCCTGCATATCGTTTCGTTGTGAGGGACCAGGGTAAAGGAAATCTATCAACCAAGCGACTATACAGGCGGGGGTGAACATTAATCTTGAGTGACCAAACTATTCGAGGCACTATATACATGCCCAGTCTTCTCCATCAAAGGCAATGGAATGGGAAAGTTTTGATGCTGTTAAAAATCCTCTTTCCTGATCCACCACATAAAGCCTTGGTGTGTCCGTATCCTTCCCGCATATGCATACCCGTGATGTTACTGCTCCGATATCCTGGACTTGTTGAGGAGACGTCAAGACTCCTATGCTGGTCAAGGGTATACCATGCACAACCCCGCCTGTCGCTCCCTTTCATGTTCTTGTTTGATGACATTGATCTTCTAGAATTTATAAAAGCAAGCCATTATCAAAGACGTCACTAGTGATAACCCCGTCACAATCGCGGTGATGAGAGCCATGATAGACCAGTCACCCTTCTTTGCAGTATAAATATTGACTAGTGTTGTGAGAAGCCCTGCAGTGGCATTCAGAAGAGTTGGCCTAGTGATTATCTGTCAGTCAAAAGATGGCCCATGCACAATTATACATGGGGAAATCACACATACACAAACAATCTGTTAAAAATCTAAAAGTAGTTGTGTTTCCATTTGAAGAAAAGGTACACCATCGTGCCTGCCCCTACCCCGAGGAAGGTACACGCTATGGCCAGCAACGGGGGGTTTTGGATTGTGTTGAGGACGGCCTTCTTAGTATGGTTATCTTAGAGCCCTTGTTTAAGTGTGTCAGACTTCTGGAGAGTGGTGAATATCCCTGGGATCACTAGGTAGCCCACCAACAATGTCCAGTTTGCAAAGCTGGATAAGAAGTTGTAGACCCAGTTAATGGTGTCCAACTCAAGCAGCATATGTACGTATTCTGTCTTGATTGTCAGGTTAGCTTTAGTAAGCGATATGCCTGGTTTGTCGCTGGTTGGAGATGGAACGTCTGTAGCTCTGTTTTCGGGCTCATGGGCATAATAAGATGGTTCGCTTGGCCTAGACATGGTAAACGCCTGATTGACCAAGACAAAACGGTTGTAAGAACGGACTGAAAGGAGAATGCAAAATTTTTGCACTCGCACCGCAATAAATATATTTCTGGACCATCTTGAACAACAATCGCTGAGGCACTCCATGTGCCTCATATGTAATGACTTATTATCTCTCCGTGCGCGATACGTTATGGAAAGACCAATTTAAATCTTGTCACATGATAGTCTCACCAAGGAGGCTGCTGATATGATTCAGCAAATCATGAGTGAAGCCAGACATCTACTGCAGTGGTTCAACCCGCCACTGGTTGACAGAATCTCAATACACCGACATTATTTGAGAAATGCTGACACGACCTGATAATGGGATTCACAATGTGCAGCAAAATTGGCAGAAGGGAAACTGACTCTTAAATTATGTCTTATAATGAAGCCGCTAGTTCTCTACTGTAGAAAAATACGAAAGCTTTGTTCTGTTGTCTCTCAAGATTGCTTGTTGTCTACAGATTGGATAATAATATACTAGCATGTATTTAAGGATCTATTGAAGCTGCAAGCTGGTCTAAGTATATTGACTTGCTCTTTGGGTGATTGTATAAAGTATATTGACTGGCTGAAGACACCATGGTCTGGTACCAAAGGTTAGAAAAGGATGCTTTGTACAACTTGTCAGCAAAATTTGAAGAAGTACTGCTGCTAGGACTATTTTCTAATCTCCTTACCTTAAGAAGCTCCTTAATCATCACAGTTAGTGGTGCTTGTATAAAATCATGGGTGAGTAAACCCATAGTCCCATGTCCTCCTGAAGGACCTTTTAGGTCTAGAAGCTTCTAAGCAATACCTAACACAGCTTGGATATTACTGATTTTTTTATGTGATCCAGACTCCCAGACTATACTCTCTCTAATATCAGCTAGAAAGCACTTTCAGCTATGTTAGATATATAGCTATGTATAGCTATCACTTACTGATTTTGACCCCTCCATCCTTAGTGATGGATATGCTGGTCTCTGAAATAGCACCATAGCTAATTCCAAGAATTCTATGGATATATAACAACCCTTGGAGGACCTAATTAAGGATGTTACCTATTTATTTTATTGAATTAAGGATGTATATATTATGGCAGATTATAGCTACCTCAACCTCCCTAAGCCAAAAGATAGGCTGTAGGTCTTGTATCTCCTTTAGAGTGATACCCTATCTTTTATAGATAAAGAAGATAGAATGCTCTGAAATGAAAACTTCTTGAAGATTTATAAGATTAGGGTAAGAGATTTCTATTAGGTAATGCACTGCAACTTTAGCTTTATATAATTCAAGTTTCTTGATGAAGGCAACAGGTGCATCTTGTGTAAACTCTATAGCATTTATTCTACTAAACCTTGGCTCTAAGCCTATGAAGAAACAATCTATTAATTTATATAGATAGCTGTATTTGACAAAGTTGGTTATGAGCTTGCCCTTCTTATTAACTGACAGAAGTTCCGCCCTGACCTCATTGTGATGGTGATGAGGTATTAACATTTAAATTAGAGAACCAAGCTCTCTAATTAGACTTATATCAACCAACCACTGTGGTCTAAATGGGGTTATAATAATCTATAACTTAGAAAGTTGTGCTTCAGAGAATTGCAAATGAATATATATATTTATATATATATATATAGTGTCCATTCCCTGTTCTTTGCCTAGAGTCTTCATGAATGCTCACAAGCCAAAGTGTTGGCTAACCAAGAGCACATACTTGACTACTGGAGCAATAGCAGCAACAGCCCGCAACTGCTGAGGGAATGTGGTGACAGATAGTATCTGGGGTCTCATTCATGGTCCCACTAGCACCCATACATGTAAACCATCTCTGGCTAGCAAGATACAAGGTAACATACCAACTCCTTTGCTAGTAAAGGGACCTACTAACCTCTTAAAAAGCATGTATCTAATCTTCTATAATTCTAATTGCGAGGAGCATCACATCAGCAAAATATATTAGAAACACAGTGGACTGGAAAATTACCAACCAGGGAACAGCAACATGATTTGCTCCAGTGTCATATGGAGATGGACACTAGTAAAATAACCTTAGTAAAGCTACAATTATGCTGTGTATTTTAGGAGGATTACAAAGTTAGACCCCCTTGCACAAAAGTTAAACCCCCATGCATGAAACAGAGACTTCCCTCCCCATCCACCCCCCGAAAACCCAAAACCAAACCAGCCTCACTGAGCCCTTCCCCTCCAAAGACTGCCCCAAAAAAGCACGCCCACCAACTCTTCACAATTGTAGGTTGTGAGATAATGTAGTCTACTTCCCACTAGGAGTGTACATAACCTACGAAACAAGATAAATAGTATGTCCATGTTCTGTCTTTTTTCAATTCATTATGTGCTTAATCTTGTGGTTTTACTTTGCTCCCTTATTGCACACTCCTGCATCTTTGATTATCAAATACTCATAGGTTCCACAGCCACACTTCTTTCCACAATATCGACGCCCAAGTCAGTTCAACCAGGACAATGTCTGACCAGATTAGGGGTTCGTCTGCCCCCGCAAGACGGGACACCGTTCTACCAACCGTCCTTCCCAAGTTTTTATTTGAAAAAGAACCACCCAAGGTCCACGTGTCTGGAGCATTCAGGAACCAGAGGTTCCCACCGCCTGACAATAAGATCTTCCTGCCGATTATAGCAGCCGCTAGAGGGATGAGTTGCTTAGGCCACACTAATACTGGAGAGTCACTAGTGTCCTATTTCAAGACATGCCCTCTAGTGAACCTAAAAGTTCCCACCAATCAGATAGTCAAAACCTCGCACAAAAACCTCATTAACCTACAGGATGCCTTTCTGGAGGAAAACAGACTCATATTTACCTATGACAATTAGGGCATCTCCTTACAGGAGATCCTACATATGCACAACATCTTCACATTTAACAAGAGTGCAGTTGCTACCATCTGCAAGGAAGTTCAACCCATCAAAGCCCTTCTATTCACGCACATTGCGGTTTGCGGACTTGACTTAACTAACTTAAAATAAGATTCTAAACAGCTTAAAGTACTTACATAATAAGATCTGAGTTGTGCATAGGAGTCTGTCGTGTCGCACTGTTATTATAACAGACAAAGGTCAAGTCAAGATTAGTATAAGGTCACCTGATTCATTGGGTCTATGGGTCACTAACTACCTTTCCTTCTAGCTAATATTGGTGAAAGCATGGCTCAAGGACATAAAATAGACAACAGACATCTAGACATTAAAGGAATTCTACAGATCGCAGGGGCACTCCTTCAGGTTATACCCAGAAATAGGTCTGAGAAGGTGATTAGTGCTCAAGCGGAAAGTTTTGTGAGGACTCCAACAGATACCACTGTTGATAAGCTTTTATCAGTAGGTACTTGGCACAAGCTCAAGTCGATTAGACAGCTAACAATATATTAGCACCGCTTTCTGGAGGAGGGCGGTGATCAGTAGTACCTGCAGCCATTTGCAATTTTGTGCAGGGTCCTGCACAACTGTTCTAATAGTTGTTGATATTCCCCATCAAGGAATCAATGGCATGATGACTTGAGTCAAGCGCTGCGATCGTGTCACTTGCGTAGTATGATTGCCTTTTCTGTCAGAGCGAGTTATGTCACCATCCGGTGCCTTGAGTTATATGACACATTGATTTAAACATCGTCCAAGACTATAACTTCCTTACTCACCTATTGAGGACCATTTATCTTTCTGCTGCCTTTAGATGCGTCTTTCTACCTCTTGATAATGAAACTGTAGACGTCCTACCAAAGTCGGTACCAATAAGCTAATACCTATGGTGTTGAGTCTTGATATAGATCAGTTGATGAAAACCAACGCATCAATGATTAGGGCTAGAGTTGCATTTGGTCCGAGTCCAACCCTAGTTAGAACTGAACCGCTGTGGTTTCGAGTCTAAATTTTTTAGAAATTAAAATCAAACCTGATCCATTCTAATTTGGTGAGTGTTTAACAGCAAAATCCACCCCTAGGCCTACCAACCAGGTAGCCTAATGATATACCGGTCAGGTATACAATCAACACATGATATAATAATCCATCCAGGATTAAGGTCAATCTAAGGATAATATAAGAATAATAATAGTAGAGATAGAAGCAAGGCCTATTAAGTATATATACCTAATAGTAAGAGAGTAACTAATGAATCAGAGTAGTGAACTTATACTTAAGTAAAGTACTATTATTAAATATAAAGAACTAAACTAAGAGTGCTAGATATAATAGTAATAAGCATTCTTATATAGTTCCTCCTGTCAGTCCTATCCATAAGGCTATTATGCAGTCCTATCATGGACCTTTATTCGTAGTCTCTAGTGGTTATCTCTGGCTTTGGTCCCTGGAGGACCTTTGATTGTTCTTAGCATCAGGGAGTCCAGACCTTTTAAAAAAGCTCAAACGGCCTGATCAAGTCCATGCCATACTATCAACAGCGTCGTGGTGCGCTAGGTTGCGGCTCCCTGCTGGACACTGCTTGGGCTATGATTGGAACTCCTATAACTGTAAAGCACAGTTGATTAGACTGTCAATAAGTGCCAGCTTCTCTCTACTATTGGTCGATTTGTTAGTAAGAATAGCCCACAGCACTTTTCTATTAATGTTCAGCCCTAAGCATGCCACATTTAGCTGGATGATGCTGGAATTATGCTTATATAGGCATTTTTTTTTATCATCTTCCGCATATTAGATTAGGCATGATGTATAAATAAGATAACTTTAGAGCAAGAAGCGGCAGCAGGAATGTGGCCTAGACTATACTAAAAGCACGGGCCGAGGTAACGTCGGGCTTTTGGTTTCAGGGTTGTATGAAGGTGGACTGAGCTGAATTGCAAGTTCACCTACCTCAGCACTTGAGATAACACATAGTTGTTAAATATTTATGTCTACAACAGTACAATCCCTCCACTTTGATAGATTGGGACACTTCTTAGCTTGTGGAATTCGGACATTCTTTTTCTGCTTATTACGGCCAGTGGGGAAGGTCTCCAACCACACGGGTCCATAAGTCTACATCGCTTTTCAGTCTAAGTGCAACTCTACTACTCCGCACTGCCTCTGCCTTTCAATGAGCCCGCGGCAGAGCTGGCCCTCTATTATTATGTACTATCTTGTATATAAATTCTAAACCACTCCATCCAAGCACATACAACCAATAGGGTGTGGAAAACAGGGCTTCCCCATAGCGAACTTTGGCAGCGAAGAGGCCATTGTGCTTAGAAAACCAACAGTTACCTGTACAAGGTTCATCTGCTGGTTTTCTTGTAAGTAATTGATTAATTATGGTGCTTCAGATGCTAATTTTCAGCATCTACAATTCCAATGTAATGGCTGGGCAGGACAAGCGAGCAGCGACCTCCGCAGCGGGGTCATCCGCAACGACCAAGTTAGACTGTGGGTATAGCCCTCCATGAATTGCTCGTAGTTGCCATGATATTGCCCTCTCTTTTTCCCTTTCTCTGTCTGGAAAGCGTGTTAAACTTCCCGTCTTATAGCTTGTACCGTACTCCACCCCATCTGGTGAGATGACGTCGGGGAAACGGGTACAAGACGAGAGCGATACGCCAGAATACTGTTTCCTTACTTCCAGGCTGACATCAATCATAGCTCAGTCGACGCGGCTTGCAAACTTGACTTCTAGGGTTTTGAGAGCTTCTCCGTCCAAAGGACTTGCTGCCCCTGTTCTCTTTTCGATTCGGTCGCAGGGAGTTGTTCCATCTGAAGGACTTGCCGATTCTGGCTAACCGTGATAACCGAGCCCCAGGCCACTATATACAATTTCAAGTATGAAATTGTAAACGCCTTCACCTTCGGGGATTTGGATATCAACGAAGGACAAAATTTGCTCCCTGGCTATTTCGGTGATATATTCCAAAGTCAAATGTTTCCAGCGATCCTCTACAGAAGCACCCATGCCCAGACCTTTTCGTTTTAGTGCAAGATCAATCAGGTCCTGGATAAAAGACCATGATCAAACTTGGACATTCGAAGAGTCGATCTGGGTGGAATGAACGGCCGTACTCTGCGATGGAATATTTGTCGGCGCTGTGTATAAGCTGTCCGTAAGAAGCATATTGGATATTGTAGCCCTTAAGGATTACATTGTTGCTCCGATAGTCGTCTGTGGGTATAAACCTTCGTGCTCGAGGATTCCTGACTTTGTTATAGTGCGAGGTGAATTCGACGATAGCCTTAGCAAAGTCGTCTTCCCCGACCGGGATGTGAACGGATTTGTGTAATTAAAGTTTGGTTTTAAGGGCAACACTCCTATCGGCTACAGTTTCATCACGGTATTTTTCCTCATGCTGGGTGTAGAGAATAATGGTATTGCTCCTATGGAGGTTTGTGCATCTCATAAATACTTTTTGCTGGGGGCCGCCTTTCCTGTCGTGTATGAACAAAAGTTTCTTGGAAAAGCTGTTGATACGCACCAATATTCTTCCATCTGCCCGAATACCTACCATATAAGAAATATGCAGAAGCCAGCGGATGGAACTTGCTATCAACAGCCGGTTTGGCCAGTGTGGTGGTGGTGGTGGTGGTGGGTGCGGATACCAAGAGATATGCTCCCTTTCCGCAAAAAGAAAAAGCAACGAATGGAAACTATTCTGAGTCATTCCTTGGTCTGGAAATGTTACTTCAAGATCCGCAGGAAGGCTATGAAGCTGCTCCAAGGCTGGATGAGGGCGTGCAAAATGACCTGGCAGGCACGCTCCTTGACCAAGGGAGTGCTCCTGCTCTATTCCTACAGTAGGCTTTGGAGGGTGGCGTTTTAGGAATGCGCGTGATTTGGGCGGAGTGTCATTTGGCTAATAATCTTCAATAGACACCCTACATCTTTCACTATGTTCAAGATTAATATGAATGTGTTACTCAACTATTATTATTTTTGACTATTTTGCACATTGAGACAACCAATTGATTCATTAAGTAGCTGTTGGTGCCCGAGGAGAAAGGGTTTGGGGATTGACAACTACGGGCGGGGACCATCGGCGGGGATCACTGATCCCCACTTACCCCATAAATAAATAATCTTATAGAGCAGACGCTTGGCAGCCGCGTTTATCATAAACTAAAGCAGCTTACGCAGTAGTGCGTCATGCATGGGTAAATCCTTTGGCCAGAATATCAAATTAGGTCTGGCGTTGGCCACCAATGAGATAGGCAGATTCTCGCCACTCTCCCATGAGAAGATTATTGCCAATTCTCTAGAAAGTCTCTGGAGGCTCTTTGAATCCAGAGCCTCCGCTGTCAATGCTGTTCTTTGTAGCAGTCGCAGATGTGTTAATGCCTGAGCTAGATCCTTGCGCATTAGAGTACATATTACCATTATTGCCTAGCAACCCTTCATTTGAATAAGACCTAAACATTGAAAGAAAGAAATAAGATAGCAAAGCGGAGCGTTCAGAGCATAATTAACACACAGAGAAAGCAATATTGACCGAGGAGGATAGGCCAGGAATAGGAATACATCACAATTTACCCTTTACCCTGCCTCTCCCCATAAGACATCACTCCCGCAACATATCCTGCAACATAACTCCCCGTTTTCTCTATCATACTGCCTGTCGTCTTCCCCACCTCTTCTTCAAAGGTATCCCTGCCGTCTGAAAGGCGTGGACTATATAACCAGCCGCTCCCTCTGGCGTTCGCTGCACAAAGAGCACCCCCATCGAGACATAGAAGACGGCGACAATACCAGCAAGAGCCCCCTGGATCGCCTGGATGATTTTACCACGCGATATATACAGGGAATTACCAAGGTCTCTTTGCTCCCCAGATGCAGAGGCGTTAAGCAACGCATTCATGCCCTGTAGAGAGCCAAGGGCGGTCACTAGTGCGAGGGCAAGTGAGAAGGCACTCAATGTGATAGCTATCACTAACATTGCCTTGTATGACTTCTTCCTGGATGTGCCCGTGCGAGCAACGAGGAGCATAATCCCTGAGGTGAAAAATAGAAGGACATGGACGAGAGGAGGTTCACAGAAGAAGACATTCTCTTGGAGGTGTTTGGCTTGTGGGAGGGTGGTGTTTAGAAAGGACCGAACGTGGGATTGGGCACCAGAAGAGTTAAGGGCTAGAGGCTCCCAAAGGTCTTCGCTTAGGTTGTCCAGATCTTTCCGGCGCATGTTCGAGACGCAGTGGGTGGATGTTTGTGCGGAGGAATTGCCATGGGGAGAGGACACCTTAGCTGCTTCGGTGGCCGATAGACATCCTCCTACGTACAGTTAATTGGGACGGGTCTCTTCAATGAAGGAAGATTTGGCTCTTTTGTCCACTCACCAAAGTAGCCCACACGAAGTGAGATATCGTATGTCCCGTTTGTTGAGAGTTCAGCGAGGTAGATTTCATTAGCATTTGCCGTTGTCGAGACGCAGCTAGTCATGATATAAACTGGATGCCGTTAGAGACACACCGTATCACGCATGTAATTGATACTTACGACCCAAGACGATGGCCACCAGATAGGAGAAAACCGCTAGACACACGAGTAGACATGACGAAGTTTTTCCTTTTCGGTTACCTACTACCGGGACTCCGTTAGTGTTATTCTCAAAATGTTTCAGTCGCTACAAAAGAAAGTCAGTTCTCTTACTTGGTTTCTCAAGAACTACCGTCTGTGGAATAGGCGCATATGTCGGTGCATACTGAGTGTTCGCGGGATAAGGATGAGGAGGAGGGGCAAGGTGAACTTGACTAGTGGACGAAGTTGGCTTTTTCTTGCCAGTGGTCTTCTTTCCTGTCTTCTTTACCCCAGTCTTCTTTGCCCCAGTTTTGACCTTCTTTCGTGGAAGTGTTGAAGAGCTGGAGGTCTCCATGGTAAACAGTAGGTAATGGAATGGAATAGAATAGCTTCGCAAGCTGTCTGTGACCAGAGGCACACTCACGACTTTGGATCAGTTTTCCAGGGCTGTCGTATCCATTTATCTACCCGGTTGAACTATAGAAGGGGCCCTATCGGCTGAGTAGTAAGCCGTACATTTCCATTAGACTTTGGTGGGAAATGGGTTCGCCCCGAAAGTCTATACCTCGTATCCAGCCTTGGCAGACCCATAGTTTGTCGATCGCACACCGCGGCATCCAATGAGGACAAAGCACGCTAGCACTAATGAATAAGTACCGACAGTAGCCTTGTCAGTAGCCTTGTCACCTTGCTTACCTTCGAAAAAAGCAATATCAAAAACGAAGACTCTCAAGTGCCCAAAAAGAAAGGTGAGCTGTGTTCAGCTTCAGCACATGCAACTTGAACCTGTAGGCCCAATTAGCCTTCTTACATATGTGGTGGCTGATTTAGCCTGGGGCAAAATGAGGCCACCAATACTATGCGACGAACAGGAATTAACCTATATTTAGCATGACGTTGTACCTCGATATGCAGTCTGGGCTGCCATTTATAATACAACAAGCCCGACTCAAGGGTTTTGGTTTATTCGACGTGATTTGCTCCTGCTACGTATCGATACACCGTAGATTATGGTTACTGTCGAAGACGGGGTAAATGTAGCCAAAAACTAAACTCTGGACTCGAAAGCACCTGCAAAGTCCACTCGAGAATCTTAGGCATCGACTCTAATGGCACCCCGGAAGATTCAAGATCACTGAAATTGTGGCTGATGCATGCATCGCCCAGTTAATTTAAGACCATATTATCTTAGGTAGTGCCGTTATTAATGCTATTCTGCAGATATGGCAAAACTCATCACACTAATCCTAGCCTGACAAACAGGACAAGTGCATTTGGCCCCTTTGTACTCCCTAGAACGGTGGAGGCTTAGCACACTGGTGTGGTGGCACTTAACTCAGCCTTGGACATCCATACGGCTCAAGAGAAAGGAGCGCACCCCCCTTCCCCCCCACCAAAAAGCAAATCGGCCCCAGCGCGTGCCTCCATACCACTCTCCAAAATCTTCCCTCTGCCTGAAGGTTGAGCCCGTCTTAGCGCCGCGAAGTCCATTTGTCACTACATATCCCGCCCATGCCCTTGTATAGGACTTGGATACGCAACCCTTCCCTGCCAAATGTTTTATTGAAGTTTACATACGCCAGAATCTCGCCATGTCTGCATATACCACACCCATTCCTCTTAGCGGACGAGGCCTAACGGCAAAGCTTGTGCGCCGAACAGAGATTCCAAAGTCCGATAAGGATGACGAGACCAGGGCCATTGACATTGTAGCTGTCCACGGCCTGACCCCCTGGGAGTCCTACACTGGCTCTTCCTTCTGGCTGCGCGATTTCATTGCAAAGGACATTCGAGGGGCCAGAGTGTTTACATTTGATTACGACGTCAAGACAGTTTGGTTATGCGAGGCACCACTGGAGGGCATACAGGACGCGACCGGGGCTCTGCTTGCTCAAATTGCTGCTATTCGGGAAGAAGTCCCAGCGGCACGGCCTCTAGTGTTGATCTGCCATGGCTTCGGTAGCTTTATCGTTGAATCAGTGGGTCTTTGTTTCAGCGACACACTCCTCCCATTGTGGTATCATGTAGCTAACACATTATGGTATGAAGTGCCTGAATGATGCCTTTACACACTTTCCAACTATATTCAATTGCACTCTGGGGGTCATCTTCCTTAGTACACCGCAACGCACGTCACCTGAGGTCCCCTGGGCGACGCTTTTGATGCGTTGCGCGAGCGACGGTATACCTCTAGGGTCGGCCCAGGTTGAACTGTCATCTTTGGGAGACCTTGGTTGGGCAGAGAGCAGTGTAGTTGCTCTGCGCGATATCTCCGAGGGCTTCAAGGCAAAGGCAAAGGCAACTAAGAAAATGAAATTGCTTTTCTGCTACGAAGATGTTCCGACGCCACCACAACAAGAATGTGTAAGTTTTAGTTCGCAGGCTCTTGCGTGAGGGGTGTGAAATGCTGATCCGCCTATAGAGTTTGAACGAGTACTGCGCAGCCCTTGGTCTTCGCAGCGAGAAGGTCGAGTTGATGGTGGGTTGCAGTCACCTCTCCATGGCAAGTTTCCTAAGCAGGAAGGATGAGAACTACCAAAGGATTGTCTCTGTCATCAAGAAGATTCGCAAGTCGGCATTGAAAGATACGGAATCCACTTTTACTTTGGAACTTTCTAAATCTGGGCGGCGTAAAAACGTTCAGAAAATTCAGAACCCCCGGGACATTGAGGAATCTCAGGCCATGAATGTACATGCCCTCCCGAGTACCTTGGTCGTGGGTCAACAGAATGTCAGCTTCCAGAACACAGTTACCGTTACCCACATTACCCCCAAAGTCACGCCATTCTCGCCGGTGCCAATGCATGCATCCAGTGCTTGTGAATTAAGCCATGGCACGTTGCCGGGTACCATGATCACGCTCACTCAGCCAGCGCCAGCCTATGGCAGCATCCAGGATGCGTCAAGGTCCTCTATCCCGACTCGTCCCGCTACTCCACAACTCACGCAATTTGGTCCGAACTTGAAGATTCCTAGGCGTCCTGTTGGCCTGCCCGCTAGGAAGCCAATATTTGTACCGCATTCTACGTCTGGTCAATTGGGACAGGAAAAACAACACTCTCAACGCCCACTCACCAACATTGCGCCAATCACTGCGCCAGAACCGAATTCCTCTGCCAAGTCAGGCAAGGAGCCCAGAAGGCCGCACGAGGCCGGTCCTCTGGCTCCCGCAAAACTACCATCGAAACCTGGAAATGCGGCACTCAAGCCACCAGTAGTCCATCAACTGGTCGGTAATAAAGGCATGCTCTCCGCCTCTCTCAATAGTTACAGGCCAGACCAGGAAATGCATTATCCAACTGCCCATGGCATACCAATCGGTTCATCCCAGCATATCGCCCCGCAGCCTAGTTCAACCACCTACCAATATCCTCCAGTCTCGCATCCGCTTCCTACCAATCATCCTATGGCGCATACAACCGCAGCAATGCCTGTTCAAACCAAGCCCCCAAAGAAAGTGGCAAAGCCGCCAAAATTACTCTCAGACGCGCCAAGCACCAAACCTCCAAAGCTACCAGGGACGAAGTCGGTGCCCCAACAGACCCGTTCCCAGAAGATTGAGCCAGGAATTAGACCCACTCCGATTTCGACTACCGCAGGTGGAAGAACCATTCCCCAAATCCATCCAGCGCTTTGTTCAACCGCTGCACAGCAGAGTCTACGGGAACCGCAGCTACAGCCCAGCTTTACTCCACCCCCCAAGAAGCCCGGGCTTTTCAGGAGGCTGCTCTCGGCTGGCAAGGTTTCGCAACCTCCCCCCACCCCAACAGGCTCCAGAGTGCCCTCTGGATCACAAGTTGGTCTACACCAGCCGTACAACACGTCCAAACCTCCGTCCAGGCCTCCCAGTTTAGGAGGCTCTGGAGCGCCCCCGGGATCACAAAGTGGTCCATACCAGCAGTACAAGCCGCCCAAGCCGCCTAAGCCGTCCAGGCCGACCAGCTTAGGAGCCCATGGAATGTACTCGGGACCACAAAGTGTTCCATACAAACCTCGCTTGCCGCCGTATGGCCCGCTGAGACCTGCACAAGGCCCACCCATGCATGGCCACAGTCCTCATGGCCATTACGGGCCAGGGCAGCATCAGCAATGGGCTCATGGTAACCAATGGGGCCAAGGCCATGGTTTCTATAATGGACCAGGTCCAACTCCTACTCATATTACCAGTAATTGTCTGATGATGCCAATAGTTCCAGTTGGGCCTATAATTCCAGAGGAGCCAACGGGCCCCGTCGAGCCGGTAGAACCAGCTGAACCAACAGTTCCAGTTGCCCCAACTGTTCCAATTGAGCCTACAGTTCCAGTTGAGCCTACAGCTCCAGGTGCGGCTAGCCTACTTGCGGCTCCAGGTCCAGTCAAGCCAACAGGTTCAGGTGTCCCAACAGGTCCAGCCGGGGCTACAGGCCTAATTGAGGTGACAAGCCCAGTCAAGCCCGCAGCTTCAGTTGAGCCAACATGTCCGCCTACAGGTCCAATTGAAGCCACAGGCCTAGTTGCTGCTACAGGCCTAGTTGCTGCTACGGGCCTAGTTGCTGCTACGGGCCTAGTTGCTGCTACGGGCCTATCCAAGCCAACGGACCCAGTCCAGCCTGCAGGTCCCCTCGAGCCTACAGATCCAGTCAAACCGATCGGTCCATTCGAACATACAGGTCCGGTTGAGCCTACAGGACACAGCTTTACTTATGATGAAAATCATGGACAGACCTGGAAGCCTGGTTATAGTCATGATCTGGGTTATCATCCCGAAAGCCAAAGTAGTCAAAGCGGAAATATAGCCGCTGGTCTTACAGGTCTAGCTATAGGAGCGGCTAGTGCAGCTATTCTGATGGCCTCTATGAACCATGGCAACGGTGACAATGAGCATAACGTCGAAGAGGTTGAAGATGACAGTGGAGACGACAGTGATGAAGATGAAGGTGATCATGATAGTGAAATGGGAAATGATAGTGGTGAAGAGGGAGGAGAACACMAAGATTATGACAATAGTGATGAAAATGGATGGGGAGATGATAGCGATGAGGATAGGGGAGAAGATGAAAGCAAAGAAGGCAGTGATCAGGAGGAGGGAGATGAAAGTGAAGAAGGCAGTGATCAAGAGGAGGGAGATGAAAGTGAAGAAGGCAGTGATCAAGAGGAGGGAGATGAAAGTGAAGAAGATACTGATCAAGAGGAGGAAGATGAAAGTGACGAAGATACTGATCAAGAGGAGGCAGGTGAAAGTGAAGA